>NW_027137560.1:5954502-6086229 GCF_001692895.1 Cenococcum geophilum 1.58
GTCGCGGATTAGATTTTGGTTTATAGAGATATTGGGGTGCCGGTTAGACGGTAGGATCACGCTCTTTCCGGGAATCTTGTCGAAATGCGTATGGGAATACCCACAATTCTCGCGCTGTAATTGACACCGCAACGGACCGCTATTTCTAGCTGCATCTATATCCCATTAAGATATATCATTCGCATGTCCGGGAGGATGGGACGTTTAGCACTGAATCGCGATTAATGATATAATTATTAGCTTGGTATCCTATATGATAACGGAAATCATCGCAGGCGCAAATTATAATTCAGTCCATGGATATATAAAAACGTGTATTTTATTTTTTTTTTTTTTTTTTTGATTCCTGGAAATTTGCCGTTGATTCTATTCGTAATAATTCATTAGATTGATTGGATTAAGATTAATATGATCTTCCAGATCATTTCGATATGATGAATTCATGATCGCTCTAAATGACAGAACACGGCCGATTCAGGAATTGATTCTATACCATTTCAATAATCCCATTTACGCTCGGAACCCATCATCATCACCCGATATGTGTGATTTGGCGTGCATTTTAAACGGTAATTGGTGCTAAAATTTGGTGCTAAATTTCGAAACAAATTTCGCGAATTAAATTTCAAGGTAGAACCAAATTACTTGAAACTAATCCCGGAAAATGAGATATAATATGCATCTCGAAATATATTTCGAAATATGCCTCCAAATATATAATTTCCGAGAATATATATCTTACGAGTGTGTTCCGAAACGCGCCCCGAGTATAATTCCCTGAAATATAATTTATCTCGAGATTATATATCTACGAGACGCATTACTCCGAGATATATATCGAGATGCATACTCAAGAATTGGCTGTGAAATAATGTGCGAAATGTAATATCTTGACGATATCTCCGAGATGGCATAATTCCGATATATATCTCAGATATGCCTTCAAGATATATTGTGTAAATATGTATGCGAGATATATTCCTCCGAGACACATTCCGAGATATGTCTCCAGATATGTTGACGAGATATGCTCGAAATATAGCTTCTGAGACGCTCATTTCCAGAGACGTAGTTTCGATATATTTCATTTCGTAGTATATTTATCTCAGAAATTTATATCTCACAGCATATCTCGGGTGAATATATCTCGGAATTTATGCGTCTCGGAACTATGCGTTTTAGGAGATATATGCCTTGAGAAATATACTATATTCGCAACACGTCTCTAAACATATATCTGAAACTATAGCGTCTCAGGATATATTTTCGGAGATATATACTCTCAGAAATTATATCTCGCAATATATACAATATATCTCCATAATATATTTCGAAATATTATCTCGGAAACATATTATCTCAAATATATCTCGCCAGATAAATAATTTTATACAATATTTCTTTAATTCCACATATATACTCTGCTGATATTTTCATAAATATTTTTATTAATATTTCCGCAAATAATTTTGTTATCTCCATAAATATTTTACAAATATCTTTATAATATATTCGCAAGAATCTCTGGGGAGGATTATGTCATTGTATTTATATATTATTATTAAGAAACGAATTGCATTGCTAAATCTAGGGATAATCCGATGCGCCTGATGAGGGATATATATATATTCCCTCTTTTGAGATAATAAATTCTTTCTGGGGGCATTACGATAGAGGGATCGGAACATCCTGACACGGATATTCGCGGACGCCCCGCGGCATGTTCAATGGATATCACGAGGATGATAGGAATAAAAAATTGGAAGGAATCCTTGGTAGGACGGACGGACATTGTTCGGATTATCTGCAGCGATCATAGCGTGTGGCAATGAGATGATGGAACCCCCATCTCAGGTAATCCCCAGCGCGGACAAGAGCGGGGGGAGCGGGAGATAATGGTAAAGTGGAATTGTTGGGTCTTGACCAAATCATATAAAATCGATTATCTGTGATCCATCTGGCGAATTCGGAAAAATATAATTCTCGTCATATAATAATCAAGAAATATGATCGATGATTTCTCGTAATAAAGAATCAATCACGCATTCCCCGGTATTCTCATAATGCACAAAACCACAGATAGAATCGGTCGCTGTAAGCATAGAATCCAGATGGATGATCCTGTGGGTGGACTCATCTCGCGCAGAAATCCAGGATAATACAGGACAAAGAATTCTCACAATGATAATATAAAAAGATGGAAGCAATCCGGAAAATTAGGCGCTACTATTATATAAGTACCCTACTAAACTTATACTGCACTAAAATAAGCCCCTAAGGGGCTATAGATAAAGGCTTTAAGAGGACTCCTTAAAAGTTAAATATATATACTATTTTAAAGCTTTTTTACCTACTTAAAGCCGTTTATAAAGCTAATCTAGCGAGCACTATATCCGCTTCTGCTGTTAATTAACCTACTATATAGCCGCTTTCTTACTAACCCTTTAGGCCTACGCGACCCGCCTAATCTCCTTAATAACCTTAAGCCATAGGGAGTACTATTAGAGCTCATTTTGCTAGCTAGCCTACTATTTACTGCCCTATTTAGAATCTAGCGCTACTATAAAAGGATTACCTCTAAGCCCTTTAGTCTACTCGCGCTAAAGGGCCTATACAGACTTTACAATATAGCATATACAATATACGGGCGGCTACTTAGGCGGCTACTTAGGCTTAGGCCCTTACTACGGCTATAGCTATAGCTATAGCTACGGCGGCGCTAGTAAAGGGGAAGCTATAGCGCTTACCTAGGCTAATATATCCTAGCTTAATTCCGCGATAGATAAAGACGCTAGTAGATATACCGTTAAACGCGAATATATAGGTGCCGAAGGGACCTTAAGCTGAAAGGTAAGGCTGCTAGACGTAAGTAATTAAAGCTATAAAGACTGCGCCTACTAGGACTTAGCTATACGGTTAAACAACGCCTATAGCTCGCGTACTCGGGCGTTTATAGTCTTTAGGCGGTCCGAAATAGCTAGTACAGCCTAGTAGAGTATTAATAGCTAGCTAGGGCCTTCTTCCTCCTACTATAGGTAGGCTTCAACCTTCTGCGTAAAGGGTAGATAGGCCTTATACTAAAAGACCAGGTAGTTCTATATAGGGTTGCTTAGAAACATCTTGTAGAGGACTATTAAGTCCTATAGAATAACCTCCTAAAGATAAAATAGGAGGTTCGTGGCGCTTATAACCGTAAGGTTGTTAACCTAGCTAACCTAAGGGCTAAACTAACCCTTTTAGACGTCCAGCTCTAGCTAAATCGTCAACAGTAGTATATTAGGGGGGCGACGCTTACCCTGCAAATCTTAAAGCAGCCTATCTACGGTAAATAGCTGGCTATCGTCTGTATAAACTCCCGCGGCAGCGAGTTTAAATAGTAGCTAACTATTTACTTTTAGTTTTACCTNCTAGCGCGTCTAATCTAGTCCTTACTAACCCCTTTTAGCTCCGCTGTTTTAGCGCTAGCGCTTCGCCTAATATAGGTCTTCTTTTATAAAAAGACACTAATGGCCTAAAATGCCTTAGTAACCTACTCTTACTGCGAGTTATATAAGAAGGCCGTCTTACAGTCCCCAGCGCTGCTCTTAATTAGGTAGATATTATACTATACTAACCGCTTACTAAAGTCTAGGAACGGCTTGTTGCTAAGGTCCTAATAGTATAGGAGGTAAAAAGCTAGCCCACTAAGTATATAAATAAGCGGCTTTTTATTATATAGAGCTCCGATAGTCTTAAGGCGGCTATACTAGTTCTACTTACTAGCGCGTATAATAAATATTAGGGGTATATAGCGTATAGAACCTTCCCCCTTAAACTTAAAGATAAATCGGTCTAAGATCTTAGCGGAGCGCTTATTGCCGCCGTGGGTAAGTATATAGTAGCCTAATAGGATATCCACAAGCGTGCGGAGGTAGCATTTTAGTAAGGAGTCTCCGTAGGCCTATAGCTTATAGCAAACGCTCTTAAACTCGTCCTCTATATATCCGTTAAGTAGTATATCCCTACCCTTATTTATAAACTGCTCCTTTTTCCGCTATATATCCCTCCGTTATAGAACCTTTAGGTAATCCCTAATATTATCCTCCTATAGGGACTAGTAGCTATTTATCCCTATACCCTTCTACGTCTGGTAAAGGTCTATTAGGGTAGTAATATAGCCGTAAACTAAGCGTTAAGAGAGCCGCGTTTCGTCCTAGGGCATATTATTACTAGCCTTATAGCTTTTTACTTTTAGTGGCCNGCCTATAACCTCCTTAATAAGGAAAAAAAGTAGCTTCTCTTCTATAACGGTATCGCCGTTATAGTACTACTTCCGCTTATAAAAGGCCTAGGAAGACGCGCGTTAGTTATAAGTATACTACTTTATAAAGCACCTACCTACTTACCTTAAACTCTTTCTGCTTTAGCTTATAATTTAAAGATATATTTTTAAATCTCTTAAAACGCGTAAAGGTAAGGATACTCTACGCGTTAGCGCGTAGTTCGGCATTATTTACAATATTAATCTTTACGCGACTAATTGACGGCATTTTTAAGATATATAGGATGCTGCTAGAGAAGCTGCGCCCTAAGGGGGGGTTCCTATTTTCCTATATACGCAGATATAAACCGGGGAGGAGAGGTAAAGAAAGTATACTTACTAGATAAGTAACTTTACTATATAGGGTAAATAAACGGGCGTATAGCTAGGCCAATAGGCCAATAATACGCGCGCATTAGCGACTTAATTAGTAGGGGTAAAGATATTTAAAGATATCTACGGCTTAGCTATAGGCTCGGCCGTAAATATCCGCAAATATTAATAGGGGTTATATGTGTTATATACGGCTTAGCGACTAAGTAGGCGCTTAGCTAAGCCGTAAACACCAATAATATATCTACGGTTCAATTTATATAGCTAAATTAGCCGCTAAGTTACGATTTAGTAAGCAGGAGGCCTGTATGCTTAGCGGTATATAAATATTACCCTATATCCACAGTCAATCTTTAATCGCTAGCAACGCCGTAGTAACGTCGCGCTCTTAATACCTATTAAGTGGTATACGTAGAGCTGTCCAAGGGCTCTCTGCTCGCACTAGGATGGCAAGAATTGGCCGTAGGTTAATAGAGATATTTACGTTTTAGATTAGGCGCCGCTATTATATAAATACCCTACTAAACTTATACCGCACTAAAATAAGCCCCTAAGGGGCTATAGATAAAGGCTTTAAGAGAACTCCTTCGAAGTTGGATATATATACTATTTTAAAGCTTTTCTACCCGCTTAAAGCCGTTTATAAAGCTGATCTAGTAAGCACTATATCCGCTTCTGCTGTTAATTAACCTACTATATAGCCGCTTCCTTACTAACCCTTTAAGCCTACGCGATCTGCCTAATCTCCTTAATAACCTTAAGCCGTAGAAAGTACTATTAAAGCTTATTTTGCTGGCTGGCCTACTATCTACTACCCTATTTAAAATCTAGCGCTACTATAAAAGGATTACCTCTAAGCCCTTTAGTCTACTTGCGCTAAAGGGCCTATATAGACTTTACTATATAGTATATATAATATACAGGCGGCTGCTTAGGCGGCTACTTAGGCTTAGGCCCTTATTACGGCTATAGCTATAGCTATAGCTACGGCGGCGCTAGTAAAGGGGAAGCTATAGTGCTTACCCGAGCCAATATATTCTGGCTTAATTCCGCAATAAATAGAGGCGCTAGTAAATATAATGTTAGACGCGAATATATAGGCGCTAAAGGGACCTTAAGCCAAAAGGTAAGGCTGCTAAACGTAAGCAATTAAAGCTGTAAAGACTACGCCCACTAGGACTCGGTTATATAGTTAAACAATGCCTATAGCTCGCGTGCTTAGGCGTCTATAGTCTTTAGGCGGTTTATAATAGCCAGTATAGCCTAGTAGAGTATTAATAGCTAGCTAGGGCCTTCTTCCTCCTATTATAGGCAGGCTTTAACCTTTTGCGCGAAGGGTAGATAGGCCTTATACTAAAAGACCAGGTAGTTTTATATAGGGCTGCTTAGGAATATCTCGCAGAGGACTACTAAGTCCTATAGGATAACCTCCTAGAGATAAAACAGAAGGTTTGTAGCGCTTATAGCTATAATGTTATTAACCTAGCCAACCTAAGGGCTAAACTAACCCTTTTAGACGTCTAGCTCTAGCTAGATTGTCGACAGTAGTATATTAGGGGGGGCGACGCTTACCCTATAAATCTTAAAGCAGCCTATCTATGGTAAATAGCCGGCTATCGTCCGTATAAACTCCCGCGGTAGCGAGTTTAAATAATAGCTAATTATCTACTCCTAGTTCTACCTACTAGCGCGTTTAATCTAGTCCTTACTAACCCCTTTTAGCTCTACTGTCTTAGCGCTAGCGCTTCGCCTAATATAGGTCTTCTTTTATAAAAAGACGCTAATAGCCTAGAATGCCTTAGCAACCTACTCCCGCTACAAGTTATATAAAAAGGCTGTCTTATAGTCCCTAACGCTGCTCTTAATTAGGCGGATATTATACTACGCTAACTATTTACTAAAGTCTAAAAACGGCTTGTTGCTAAGGTCCTAGCGGTATAAGAGGTAAAAAGCTAGCCCGCTAAGTATATAAATAAGCAGCTTCTTATTATATAGAGCTCTAATAGTCTTAAGGCGGCTATACTAGTTCTACTTACTAGCGCGTATAGTAAATATTAGGGGTATATAGCGTATAGGACCTTCCCCCTTAAACTTAAAGGTAAATAGGTCTAAGATCTTAGCGGAGCGCCTATTGCCGCCGCGGGTAAGTATATAGTGGCCTAGTAGGATATCTATAAGCGTGCGGAGGTAGCATTCTGGTAAGGAGTCTCTATAGGCCTATAGCTTACGGCAGACGCTCTTAAACTCGTTCTCTATATATCTATTAAGTAGCGTGTCCCTACCCTTATCTGCGAACTACTTTTTTTTCCACTACGCGTCCCTCCGTTATAGAACCTTTAGGTAATCCCTAATATTATCCTCCCGCGGGGACTAGTGGCTATTTATCCCTATACACTTCTGCGTCTAGTAAAGGTCTATTAAGGCAGTAATATAGCCGCGAACTAAGCGCTAGGAGAGCCGCATCTCGTCTTAGGGCACGTTATTACTAGCCTTACGGCTTTTTACTTTTAGTGGCTAGCCTATAACCTCCTTAATAAGGAAAAAAAGTAGCTTCTCTTCTATAATAGTATCGCCGTTATAGTACTGCTTCCGCTTATAAAAGGCCTAGAAAGACGCGCGTTAGTTATAAGTATACTACTCCGTAAAGCACCTACCTACTTACCTTAAACTCTTTCTACTTTAGCTTATAATTTAAAAATATATTTTTAGGTCTCTCGGAACGCATAAGGGTAAGGATACTCTGTGTATTAGCGCGTAGTTCGGCATTATTTATGACGTTAATCTTTACGCGACTAATTAACGTCATTTTTAAGATATATAGGACGCTGCTAAAGAAGCTGCGCCCTAAGAGGGGGTTCCTATTTTCCTATATACGCAGATATAAACTAGGGAGGAAAGGTAGAGAAAGTATACCTACTAAATAAGTAACCTTACCGCATAGGGTAAATAAACGGGCGCACGGCTAGGCCAATAGGCCAATAGTACGCGCGTATTAGCGACTCAATCAGTAGGGGTAAAGACATTTAAAGATGTCCACGGCTTAGCTGTAGGCTCGGCCGTGGATATCCGCGAATGTCAATGGGGGTTATATGCGTTACGTGCGGCTCAGCGACTAAGCGGGCGCTCAGCCGAGCCGTAAACACCAATAGTATCTTCACCAGTTAACTAGTTAACCACTTTAAAAGATAATCGATTATATTTTAAGGGCTGCTTTATTTATCTATATACTTATTTATACATTTTAGCTAATATAAAGTTCTAAAATTACAGGTCGAAATTTCTCGACGTGTCTTATTATGCCAACTTATACGCAAATCCTCTCTTAATGCCTTAAAGCAAGCGGTATTACTAATAACAATATGGCGACCTGCGCTATAACCCTTTAACTCCTCTAGCCTCTTTAACTCCTCTAAAGATTAAAGCTCTGCTCGAAGCTCTGCTTAAAGCTCTGCCTATTAAAGCTCTGCTTAAAGCCCTACTGAAGCTCTACTTAAAGCTCTACTTAAAGCTCTGCTTAAAGCTCTATTAAAGCTCTGCTTAAAGCTCTATTAAAGCTCTGCTTAAAGCTCTATTAAAGCTCTATACAAAACTCTATTAAAGCTCTACTTAAAGCTCTGCTTAAAGCTTTATTAAACCGTTTAATGCTTAATATTCTAGGGTTCGGAACTGTCTAATATAACTCCAAAGCTGGTCGGTATACGTTTTATTTAGGTAGTATATAACTGGGTAGAGCTTTAATAGAGCTTCGAGCAGAGCCTTATATAGAGCCTTAAGTAGAGCCTTAGGCAGAGCGTCGTGCAGAGCTTTGTATAGAGCTTCTCTATATAGAGCTTGTATTTAGGCTTGTTTTTTAAAAGCCTGTAACAACTTTATATAGAGCTTTGTGTAGGCGTTTGTGCAGATATTTGTGTAGACGTTCGTGCAGACGTTCGTATAGACGTTTATGTAGACGTTTGTGCAGACGTTCGTGCAGACGTTCGTGCAGACGTTCGTGCAGACAATGGTAGAGACGATGGTAGAGACGTTCATACAGACGATTGTATGGGCGATTGTAGAGCCGTTCATAGAGACGTTCGTAAAGACGTTCGTAGAGGCTTTCGTAGAGACTCTCGTAGAGACTTTTATAGAGACTTTCGTAGAGACGACGCGTTGGTCGGTGTTTACCTACTAACATGCGGAACGTTAATCCCCCAACGTAAATTTTAACCCAAGTTTATAAGTAATAAGCTAATTAACTTTAGAGCTTTATTATATAGACTTTAATTAATATATATAGAGATAAGGTTTTCCAGGGGGAGACCCCCTGGGACTCCCCTATATAGAGCTTTTGCTTAATTTAGAAGTAGTAGTAAGATTAAGGCGCCTTAGTTACTACTAGGTAAGGATCTACTACAGTGACTAAGGCGCCCTACTTAAGCTGGGCTTAAGGATTATATTGGTTATAAATCTAGTATATATTTGGACTGCAGAGCTTTAATATAGAGCCCTCTACGTAGGATCTGATATAAAAGATTATAATTCTAATTTAAAGCTTTATATACTAAATATTTTTAATGCCTAATAACTAAATCGCCGTATAGCCAGAATTAAAGTAAGTTTACTACCCTAACTTAATTAAATACGCGTGTAGGAAGAGATATAACTATATATAGAGACGTCTGACATAATTAAGTAACTATATTATTGCCTACCTAGTTCGGACGTATAATAACGTAATGGCTTAGCAATAATATAATAGCCCAGCGCCGAGTAATAGGAGGGGGGAGGAGGGGGAGGAGATTAGGGGTGGCTTAGCTACTGCAAGAAGGTCGTAATATTAGTATAGTGTTAAACTTTAAAAATTATATCCCGGGAGCTTAATTAATAACCCCTATATAAAACGTTAATAATGTTTAATTATAGAGCTTTAAACTGGTAGATTTTTTAGAAATGCCTATTATAAGCAGCTCTTAGTGCAAAATCTAGAATATTTAGTAGTAGTATAAGTATAGGACGGGGGTATATATTTGCGTTCCCAAATATCGTTATATAACGCAATTTTTGGGTAACAAAAACCGCTGTTAACGCTACTCAACTAATACCTACTGGAGGTTCCTCCGTCCTTTTTATCTCCTCTCTTATCTATCTCCTCGTCCAATGCTATCTATATCGCTATATTAACTAATAAATCCCTTAGTAGAGGCTAGGGAGGAATATTAGAGCGCCTCTAGCTCTTATAGGGAAGAAGAAAGAAGAAGAGAGAAAGGTATAGAGGAGGGAGTAGTTATAGACGGAAGGAGGCCTGTGAATAAAAGATTAGGCAGCTATAATATAGACATTAATATTGCTCGACTAATACCTACTAGACGCCCCTCCGTCTTTTCTATCTCCTCTCTTACCTATTTCCTTATTAGATGCTATTTATATCGCTACGTTAACTAATAGATCCCTTAGTGGGGACTAGGGAGGAGTATTAGAGTACCTCTAGCTCTTATAAGGAAGAAGAAAAGAAGAGAGAAAGGTATAGAGAAGGGAGTATTTATAGACGGGAGGAGGCCTGTGAGTATAGGAGATTAGGCAGCTATAATATAGCTAGTGACGTTGCTCGACTAATATATACCGGAGGCTCCTCTATCCTTTCTATCCTCTCTTGCCCGTCTTATCGTCTGATACTATCTATATTGCTATATCAACTAATAGATCCCTTAGTGGGGACTAGAGAGGGATATTAGAGCACCTCTAGCTCTTATAAGGAAGAAGAAAGAAGAAAAGAGGAAGGTATAGAGGAGGGAGTATTTATAGACAGGAGGAGGCCCTACAAGCACGTGATTTAGTAAGTATTAATAGTATAAGATTCTTATATAAGATAGGCTTAATTGCTTACCAAAATATAGGGTGTCTCTGTTACTATAGTGGCTACTACAGTAGTAGAGACGCCTTAAATATTTAATATAACTAACTACTAAGGCTGTTAATAAGTAAAAGGTAGGCTACCAATATAGGGCAAACGATATAGTTATTAATATTATTTATAGCCTATTTTTACTTCTAGTGTACGCGTAGATCGTCCTTATATTTGGCGTAGAGCTAGTTATAAGTAGTAAGCTAGTTTAGGTCTAGCTTTACTATTAATATAGCCGTAGGTAGTATATCCCTTAGTATAGGCCGACTTAGTAGTTCTAGCTTTAGAAGATTATTTTTCTTCTTAGATAGGTTAATATACTGCTATACCTTATTAGTTTTAGCTGTGTCTTAGATAATAAAGAACTATTAAATCTAATTAGATGGCTTATTAAGGATAAGGTTAATTTTTAATTTAGTAGAGGTTGTTATTTTTAGAATTTAATAGGTTAGAAAGGGTCTAGGTTAGGGTCTAGCTAGCATTTTAGTAGAACCTTATTTAGACGTTCCGAACTTTTAATTTAATTTATTAGTTTGGATTACTAAAATCTAAAATTTTGTTACGGGGAGTACGATTAATGACCCCTACTAATAGCTCTAACTACGTCTAATTTTTAATTTATAAATTGGTAGATCTATAGGTAATAGTTATTGTAAGTAGCTCTAGGTACGGTATATATAAAATCTTAACTATAGTATAGAGAAGTCGTGGCTGCTAATATGCTGTCCTAAGTAGCATGTATTCTTGGAGGTTATATAACTCCTAATATAAGCAACATTTCCGCCCTTTAAAAAAAACTTAAAAAATTCTAAAAATCGATTAACGCTATAGACAGCAGTAATATTAATCTGGCAGTACTGCTAATTCTCCCTATATACTATTATATGTATATTTAATAGCTCTAGAAGTGGTAAGAAGGTAGAACGGATAGGGGGGTTAAAATTTAGAAAATTAGATTTTGTAGTTAAGCTGTTTAAAAATTAGGAAACCGAGACGAATTCTATATTCTCCGCTTACCTCTAAGCTAGTATATAATTTCCTATTTAGGAAAAGTCGTTTATAAGTAGTTGCTACTGCCTCTGTATAAAATCTTCTTATTATACCTCTTTAGTTTTTGTTGGGAATAGGGCAAATTGCCGCCATATAAGGCAAATTGCCGTCACGTGGGGCAAGTTGCCGTCACGTGTCGCCGCGGCGCTAGCGTGGCGAGGAGCCTTAAGCTCTTCGCCCTTCCTAATAGAAGAAATATATATAATAATAATTATTATACTATCTACGAACCGTAGCTACGTGATATCCCCTTGTGATCCAATACTGATTAGTGGTTAACTTTATAGTTATGCTATAGAACAGCTAGGTATTCACCAAGAAGAGACAAGCCACTATACCAGTGCTACTCGTACTAAGGGAAGCTATCTTTTAAGGTTAGAACTAGTCCTAAACCCTAAATAAAACTCTTCTATAAATCCAAGGATTTAAAGGCCAGAACTGGTCCTAAGCCTTCCCTAGATTATAGATTCTTGCGTCTATTACGTAGAATAACACGCTTTATAAGTCTTTGTGATTTAAGGCTAGAACTAGTCCTAAGCCCTATAATTGTAAATATATGTTACGAACGCGTACTAAATAACAATCCCTATACTACTAATATTCCCTTCCTCTAAAGATATAACTATGGCTACTTTAAACAACTAGAGAGACTCCTTACTACTAGGGGTAGCTATATACGCGAAACTTATTAATAAAGATTAGGACGTATTTACCTTTAATATAACAACCTATACCGCAAAATAAGTTAATAGCTTTCTCCTATACTATATTCTATTCTACTAAGATAGCTATTACGCCAATTTATAGTTATGGGAATACTTTAGGGAGGATTTTGTAGGATAGACCGCTAACACCTAGGCACTTGGCAATGTTAATATTATTTAGGATTTTTAAGACTCCCTCTAAAGGAATAGGGTGTATATTACTAAGGACAGTAACCTAATTGCTAGTAATATTTACGCCGTTCTTATTAGTATAGAAGAACTAGTATAGACGGAAGCTAAGATTATACGTTAACTACGGAAACCTAAAACTAACCTATATTCTTTAGAAGGCAACTTTAATTCGGAATGAAACCTCTAAAACGCTACTCTCCCACCTAAAGGTGCTCTCCTACCTAGAGGTGCTCTTCCTCTACCTCTACTATTTCTAACTTCTCTATCCTAGCCAACTGATAAGCCTTTATCTTAAGAAGTTACGAATCTAATAAAGGTATATTTAGACGAAGAGAAGAAGTTTGGAGGAGAATTATACGACATGCTTGGAGCAAAACTATAGGTCTTTTATAACTGCTGCAATAAGGTCGGAATTTAACGCTATTAGTTCTATTATGCTTTCTCTGTTATATTAAAGGGATGGGTAGTAACGTTCTATTACGACTATATTACAGGTAAAAACTATAGCTTTAATGTAATGCTTTAGCTTACTAGAGCCTACTTCGAAACCGATAAAAACTATTAACTCTATATATCTAAATAGCAGGAGACTATATTCTAGAGAGTTATTACTTTTAACCCGATAATAACTTGCCTAGAGTGTCTTTAACTACTCTTTAATAAACTCTAGAAAATCTAATATGGTTTTACCGAAACCTACTAAAACGAGAACAGTTTAAGGGACTAGGTTATCTTAGCATGCTATAGCGTTCCTAAGTATAACTTGGCACTATATAAACCTATAAATATATTTAAAGGAGTATATGCCGAACTACGCTTTGCTGTAGGCACTATAATGCGAATATAAGAACTCTAATAATTCTATACTAAAAACCCTATTTAAACTAGGATTCTAGACTAATATAATTATAACTAGACTAATTAAATATATGGTGGCCGGAGTAGGGGATATAATAGAGGGTATAATTAACGTTAACTATAAAGTAATTGTGGAGGTCCTTATAGAGGTTCATTTCGGAATAACTATTAAAAGAAGTGCTATGTTTATAAGAAGCCAAATTGCTAGTTAAATAGACACTCTCTTAATAAGTAAAAGGAGGTATATAATAAGTTCCGATAGAGTATAAGAAACGTTAGAAATTATAAGGTTACTGTGGCCTACTTCTAAAGCTTTCTGGTTTAATATAAAGGCATAGAAGACCTTAAGGATAAGGTTAATAAGGCCGAATAGCTCCTTATGGATATAGACATTAAGGACTACTCTCCCAACTAATACTTTACTAAGTATGGTAAGGTAAATAGTATACAAACCGTCGCTATCCTTAATAACCAATCTACGTTCCATTCTATTATAAAGTTAGATATCTTTAATAAGCTAAAGGAAAGTTCTGCGTTCTCCTTTAACAACAGATACTCGGCGAACGTCTTCTATAGTATTATGCCAGATACTAGAGCCGCAGGAGTATCTATAGTAGGAGAACCTTAAGTTTAAGCTCTTTAGCAGCTTAATAGCTCTGTTTAAATTGACTAATTAACGGCAGGCCAATATACAATTCGCTTTAGTAAGGGTACTATAATATCTCTTAGCATAATTAAGGTCCAAACCCTATTAGGATATATTACCTTCTATATTATTCCCGTAAATACCCTATTTCTATTCTATATCCAAGATATAGATAAATTAGGCGTTAAGCTTAATAACCTTAAGAATATGCTTATTTAGGGAGATAATTAGGTGCCCGTTGTACGCAAGTGGGGTTACCCTTAGTTACTCCTCTAATAACCAGAAAGGAGTGTTGCTTAGAGTCACTTAAAAGAGTTAGAGCTACGTTAACTACACCGTTGTTTTAGCCACCTATCCGTTTACTAATTGCTTAGGGTTCTTTAATAAGCAGGTTATAAAGTTAAGGTTAAGGCAATTAAGCATCTTATAAAGTACTGCTATTACTACTAAATGAACTAGAAGTCCCCTAGCCGATTTAAGTTCACCCTTAAAGATAACTACGACTTTAACTTCTGTATTATTATTAATGTTATATATCTTAACGGCAAGCCAGTCCTCTAAGCTATTAACTTATTAACCTCCTTCTAAGCCGCACGTTTCTTAAGGGATATGTTAGCTAGAAACGCATAGGATACCCTTTAGTTATGCTAGATTAATATCTACCTAGGACCCCCTAATTAAATTATTCACGATATAGGAAAGAACTTCTTATCTATAGAGTTTCGATAATAGGTAAAAGTAATAGCAATTAAGGTTAAGGAAGTCCCTGTTAAGGCATATAATAGTATTAAAAAAGTGGAGTAATACTATACGCTATTGCGCCGAGTATATAAGATTATTTCTTTAGAACTAGAGGACGCTAGTGAAGAAATTATCTTATAGATGGCTGTTAAGGCCATTAACGATTCCGCTAGCCCAAATGGGCTCATACCCACGTTATTAGTCTTTAGCGCCTACCCTTAAATAACTAACAATTCTCCACTATTTCCCTCTATTATGTAATGAGCTAAGGCTATTTATAAAGTAATAAAGGAGGTATAACGTCTATACGCTACGCGCTAGGTTAATAACGCACTAGGAATAAGAAATGGCCCAAATACCTTAACTACGCTTAATCTGCCACTCTAATCTGAAGTATAGATATAGCGTGAAAAGGGAGGATAGTTAGGCCTATATAAACTTATTACAATTAATAGTTAAACTTATACTCTTTAGATGCCCTATAAACCTACTTAATTCCATTTAACCGTTATTAGGCCCTATTATAAAGATAATAGTTCTGAGCCTTTATAGGATGCCCTAAAAGATACCCTAAAAGATGCCCTAGAGGAGAACCATAATTAACGTGCCCTAGAAGGCGACTATGATCCTAATATAATTATAGTAGACGTGCCGCAACCACGACGCGGTAGAGGTCGCCTAAAGGAATTATAAAATCGCTAATATCTTATTAATTTTAAAGAGTAATTTGTTACTGCTATAGAGAGTAAAGTCAAGTTGTTAATGGCCTTTATAATAGCTAAAGAGAAGGCTGACTTTAAGCTCGCAAAATAGCTCTAAAAGGAAGGTCGTATTATAACTCTAGGAGCTCCTTTCTAAGCATCTAATAAGCAGGAAATTAACAGTCTTATTACAAGAGGAGTCTTTAAATTTAAGAAGTATGACCCTACTAAGTTTAATGGAATTCGTATCTTTAAGTCAAGAATGGTTAATGAGATTAAGGGTAAGGCTACTAACGCCCCATTTAAGAAATTAAGGCTTGTCATCTAAGGCTACAATAATGACGGTAAGGAGACGATCCTTACGCAATCCCCTATAATTTAATAAGCTAGTTAGTAAGTCATTATTATACTAGCTTTCTCCTTAATAAAGAACGGAATGGCAGTTTATTTACGAGATATTACTTAGGCCTATACCCAATTAGAGATGCGCCTTTAGCGCTTAATACTGGTATATCTTCTGGAGTAAATTCGCCACCAATATCCCGAAGATATAATTATAGTTGTGCTTAAGCCACTATATAGAATTGCAGAGGCAGGAACTCATTAGTAGGCTACCTATAGTAAGCACCATAAAGAGAAGCTTTTAATAACTACCTCTATATTTAATCCCTGCTTCCTTATTATAACTACGGGAACTCTATTTGGAATTATCAGCATATAAACTAACGATATAATCATCTTAGGAGATAATTAATTCTTAGCTCTTAAGGAAGATAAGCTAGTAAAAGCAAATCTTATAGTAAAGCTAAAGGAAAGACTTAATATAATAACGCTATTGCTCTTTAATAGATGTATCCTTTCCCTAAATAAGGACTCTATTGCTTTACGCTAGAAGGGTTAAGGTAAGAAGATTAACGTTATTAATATTAATTCCCTAAAGTAAGGATATGTGGAGCAACGCGCTTGCGGAGCTTATGTTGCTTCTATCTGTCAGCCTAAGGCTTCCTTTAATCTCTCTATTGCCGCTTAATACTAGGAACTAACTAAGGAGGATGTCCTTGCCCTAAATAAGCGCCTTTTCTAGTAAATAACCCATCTTGATTGGGGACTACTCTATATATTTATTGATCTTCCCACCGCTAAGCTCTTTATATTTATTAACGGGTCGTTTATAAATAATAAAGATTTTAGCTCCTAGCTAGGATATAAAATTATTATTACGAACGAATCTACTAGAGAGAATAACTTTATAATCCACGGTAATCTTATTTATTAGAGCTTAACTAAGAGTAAGCGCGTTACTTAAAGTGTTCTAGCGTTAGAGATATATGGAATGGTTGGCGGAGTTAATATAGTAATTGCAATTGGAACTACCCTTAAGATAATTATAGATTGGCTCGAACTTCCCGCTATTTCTATAATTATATACACTGACTTATATTCCCTCTATAAGTGTTTAGTTAAGCTTAGTACTATAAAGGAGAAGCGTCTTATAATTAATATTATGGCCCTTTAATAATCCTACAAGTGTTAAGAACTCTTTAAGATTTAATAGATTAATGGCCAAGATAACCTAGTAGATGTGATAATAAAGGTAAACCTAAATAAGGCACTAGAGACGTTTATTAACACAAATACTCTATATATACGAGTTAAAGGTTAGGTTAAAAGGAAGTAGAAGGATTCTGTAGACCCTAATTCTAAATAGCTAATTAGGATTTTCCATCCCTGGGATAGAAAATCGCTATTCGCTCGCTTACGACTAGCGCCTTAGCGGCCTACTCGTCTTCGCGTTAACCCCTAACGCCCTTCTTCTTCTTCTTTCTTCCCTTAGCTTTGTACCTTTATATAGTAGTAATCTATAAGTGTCTATAGATGGCAACTACAAAAAGAAGAGTTGCTAGTGTTGGGAATAGGGCAAATTGCCGCCATGTGAGGCAAATTGCCGTCATGTGGGGCAAGTTGCCGTCACGTGTCGCCGCGGCGCTAGCGTGGCGAGGAGCCTTAAGCTCTTTGCCCTTCCTAATAGAAGAAATATATATAATAACAATCATTATACTATCTACGAACCGTAGCTACGTGATATCCCCTTATAATCCAACAGTTTTACTTATAGATGACTGAAATCGTTCTATATTGAACCTACGTTTAAATATAAACCCTAAAAGCTTTTTAACTTATGAGATTGCTATATAGGTTAGCCTAGCTATTTTTTTTTTTTTTAATATCTAGAACTACCTAGTTAAGTATTAGGCCCTAGCTTTTATATATAGTAAGAGTAAAAGCTAAAGTAATTGGAAATTAACGCGGTAAGTAAGAGCCTTTTATACCCTCCTATTTATAAAGCACGGAAAATATAGGGACGACTTTCTTACTATCCTATTAAGTGAATAGGGTAGGTCCGCTATACCCATCTACTATAATTAGTAGTGACTAAGGCTGATCCTTTTTAATATCCGTGTGTCCCTTCTATATAATATCTTTAACTATACTAAGAGTACTATTTACTAAGCCTAGTTTAACCCAGATATTTTATATTAGTATTACTTTCGCGCCAATATATAGGGCTAGATTCTCTATAGTATTGTACTAATTAGGAGTAACTTTCCGCGTACCTATACTAGTGTTAACTAACTTAATAGCCACTACTGGCTGTAAAAGGTTGCGAAGCTAAATAGTGTTATACTTACCTATAGCAGCGCGTATGCTATATAGCCGAATTATATTATTAAAGCCCGTGACCTTATTAGTAAATAGGCCCTGCTTATACCTAGTTAAAAAAAGCTTCTAGGTTAATTTACTTATAGAATTACTACGTAGCTCCGTAAGGGCGGTCCTAAATATAAAGCTTTTAGTGTTATTACCGCCCTGCCATATAACTTAATTTAGGATAGCTGTTTAGTTAATTGCCTTATAGACTCCCTTTCTATAGCTGGCGAGCTCTAATGGCCTAGTGGGTAGATTGCTATATAAGGCCGCCTGACCTATAGGGGGAAGCTGATGGAAATCGCCTACTAGTAAGATGTTTAAGCCTCTAAAATAGTCGCTATTACACGTAGGGTAGATCTGACGGAGGCGGTAATTAATTTAGGCTAGATATACTTACCCAATTATAGATTTTTTGTTAAGGATAAGATAGTAAATATCCTTAAAAGCTTATTATAGAGGCGTAAGACTAGTAGCAGGCAATTTCTTAAATGGATGGTTTACTGGTAACCTTAATAGATTATATATAGTTCTGCCGTTAATACTAAAGGCAGTTACCCTAGTAGGGGCAGCTTAAGCTAATGGTGATAGCTTACTATTAGCCCTTACCATATTATAGAGCGTAGTAGAGAGGATAGTAATAAGATGCGATTTGCTAGTTCCTACCTCTCTATTAATATTAATCCATAGTGGGGGGGGGGGGCTAAGGCCCAGTTCGATCTGCCTATAGTAATTAACTACAGCGTTATAAATATAACGCTGGCCTAGTTGTAAAGAAGACGGAGTTGCTGTTTAGGATAGGCGGCTTTATAATAGAGGTTATAACTATGCTTCCTACTAATAAGTCCTCTTATTAAGCTGTGGGTATGTACCCTAATATATACCCCAATTATAGTTATAATTAAGCTCCCTATTACTAATCCTGTTAGGATCCTTAATTTTAACTCCGTTAGTGTTTTAAACGCTAGTATATAGGGCCTTAAAGGACTAATATAGCTCCAAGTTATCTGCGAAATCGCCCTTAAACTTATTAATATTATTAGTAGTTTTATAAGCTTCCTCTAATTTCCAATTATAGAAGTAGTTAGGTAGGTACTAATAAGAGTTAACGTAAGCCTAATAGGAAGCCATATAATTAGGGGCCCCGAATCTATTAGTATAAGTAGCCACTTTCTTATACTCCCTCTACGGGTAATAAAGAATAAGCTTTATACGGTAGAACTTAGGATACTACGGATAAGAAGGATTACCCTTATATCGCGGAAAGTACAATATAACCTAAGGCCTTATTCTTAGTCGACGCTTATAAGTAGAGTAATTAAAATAGAGTAGAAAATTGAGGAAAGTAACGTCCTTTACCTTATTTGGGCGGCGCTTATATTTCTTATAGTTAGATAGTCTATGCCCTTTTAGTTACCCATCCTTAAGCTTATATATAGCGCTCTAATTATTCTCCTAGTAGTAGTTTAAAGTTACTATATTTCTAGAGCCTTTATAAAGGGGAATGTTAAGAAGTAGATAGTATACCTCCTACGCTAACTAATTACTTTTAGTAATAAGCTTATTTATAAACCTAGCCACTACCAAACTAAAGGCATAAAGGCTATTGGCGTACGGCTATACTAATTAGAGTAGCTCCTAGTAGGAAGTTAACTTCTTCTCTTCCTTACTATAATATTTGCCTATATAGTTAACTATTACTAATACACTTATAGCAGGTAACGTATTAATATTCGCCATCCACGCTAATATTATTGCTGCATTATAACTATTAAAAATCTTATTATTACGCTATGGACAGAATGTTTAGTAATATAGATTTTAATTCTTTAATATAGCAGCCTTATTATAAAGAGAGCGTAGAAAATAGAAGCGGCACTTTTTTACTTTAGTGGAGCCTTTCTTTAATCTTAAGTAGTAAGATTTGATGTAATTGCGATGCCGTTAAAATCGATTAAGGTAGGCAGTAAAAAGCTTACTAGTGTTAAGTTGTTCTTTATAGCTAAGAGTAGAAGGATATTAGAGATTAGGAGGCCTAGATTAATTAGGATTAATTATAGATATAAAAGTAGCCTAGTACTTAGCAAAAGCAGCCCTTAATTTACTAGCTAACGGATCTAGCCTTAGGGCTATTAAACTCTATAAGAAGCTATATATATAGCCGCTACCTTATACCTACCACTTATGTTAGGACTAAAAGTTAGTGCTATTAAATAGGCCTATAAGTACGTGCTTCCTAAACAGATTAAAGCGGCGATATAACCAGTAAGCAGTAATATGCGGATTATTATTAAGATTTTAAGAAGTAATCTAGTAGCGTTAAGCCTTATTAATAGCCTTATATTTGTTAAATAGAGGCATATAAGAGTATAGATTATACTAATATAGATTAGTAGCGCTAAGTATAAAGAATAGAGACCCGCTCTTAATATTCTTAGTATAAGCTATAAGCTTATTTCTCTTCTGCCTCTAGTAAGGTCTAGTGCCCTTAAGGTTCCGTATATGCCGTATAATCTTATTTAGTAACTAGCTACCCCTATTGCTATTTATAAGATTACTAAGCTTATCTAAAGATAGACTATTCTTATTTAATTGGCCGTAAAGGAAGCGGGTGGCGTTAAGGGCTTGCTCTTTTATAATCTAATTAAACACATAGTAGCGAAATAAGGGGTAGCGGCTAAACTGTCACGGCACTGACCTGACGCATACTGTTTTATACTATCTCGTACTGTTTCCTACTGTTAGCTAGCCCACCACTAGTGACTTAGCGGCCGGCCCTACTATTTATATACAATACCCCCTTTCCACCTTCTTCCCCTCTTTATACCACAACGTAGTTATTTAGTCTACTTTATTGCAGCACTATAATAGTTTATAGTATCTTCAATTTACGCCCCATCGCGATTACTGATTCCTTATACCCTAGCCAATTAACCTCCGCCCTAGAGCAATCGCGACCTATACGCGCCTCTACTAAAACCAATACATCCCCAGCACAGTCCTAGAACGATCCTTAGTTTTTACCTAGCGCCTAAATAGGCGACACTAATAACGCCGAAATAGCTAAAACCTAGAACCCCCGCAACGTTTTTATAGACCTCTTTATAGAGACATACCCCAATATCGCGTAAATAATCTGCCGCTCCCCACTATACCCTAAGACCTTTAAGCCTAGTAAAGCTTACCTTACCTTTATTAACTATACTAACGAGTTTCTTAATAACATTAAAGTAGGACTATAGTGTATATATAACACAAACACCGCCAATAAAAAAGCTAACGAAAACCTTAGTGCCCTTATTGCCTCCTAAATAGGAACTATTAACTCCTAGGCAGAGACTATCGCCGTTCTAAAACAATCAACCCCTATAATAACGGTAGTAACCTAGTAAAAAAAACGGAGATCTAAAGACCCGCTAATATTCAGCGGAAAAGGCACCCCACTAGAATAATAAGCTAATTTTAAAACCTGGCATATTAAGATTAAGGGAGTCTTTAACCGGGACTAGGACTACTTTAATATAGTTTAGTCCTAGATCCTTTACATCTCGGATATACTAGAGGATAAGGCCTATAAGTTTATTAAGTAGGGCCTAGAGCTTATATATAAGAACCTAAATAACACATCTACGTGGAAATGGCCCACTAAGGAAGATATACTTAAAGACCTTACTGCCTACTATAAGGTCCTTAATATAACCTAGGTTATAAAAAACAAGCTTAACTATTTCCCCTAGGGCGAGCGTAATTACTAGTCCTAGAAGGGAGAGCTTAATAAGCTAATAGTCCGCGCTAAAAAGACAGATAAATAGAAGGTAGACCTACTCTAAAAGTTTATCTCTTTAAAGATAGAAGAGCTAGTACTTAGACTTACCTATAAAATCAATAACAGCGACTATATAGGTTAGAGTAAGCAGATAGATATATTTGCTAAGAACCTTATAAACTATATACACTAAGCCAACCTTAAGAAGAACGCTAACTACCGCCTACCTACCCAAGCCCCTGCCCCTATATTAACCCTAACCCTAGCAGTAACTAGAAAACCTATAGACCTTAATAAAATCTTAGATATAAAGCGTAAGCGCCGCGTTAATAATAGACTATACCTTACCTATAGCCTACCCGGCCACTAAAAGAACGCCTATAACCCTACTAAGATAGCAAACCCAGTCCTAATACTACCCCATTAAATAACGCAAACTAATAACCGCGGACGCGGCAACTATAGAGTCTATTATAAACGCGGCGACTATAAAGCCTATTATAGCTGCGGCGGACAACCCCCCCCCCTTTAACCCTACGGCTTAGTTACTTTAAACTATACCCTATATAGGAGCTTAACCCGTTAACAACGCCTAGTATTAGCGACTCCGCGCTAGCAAATATAAACACAGCTACGTTATTAGCAAGGTATTATCTTCCTATACCCTAACCAAGACTAAAACCGACACCGCTAGCCAAATAAACACTAGACCGCCCCGCTAAGACAGCCCCATACCCTAGTTATTAAAAGGTAAACCCTTAAACTAAGTTATATCTAAGGGTCTAAACCATATAAGGAGGAAAACAAGAAGATTAGGTCCCTATTACTAGATTAATTAATCCTTTCTATTAGTAAGCCGCTACTTAATCTTAAATTAGTAAATAGTAACAAGAAATTAATCCTTATTTAAACCCAACTCTCCTTATTACGTAACCTATACCCCTAAGTTTATATTAATATAGTAAGCCTAGTAGACTCCGGTAGTACTACAATAGCATTTACTAACGTAGAGTCTATTATAAGAAAGTATAACGTTATAACTAAGAAGCTACTGGCATCTAGGCCACTGCGCCTCGTAAATAATATCCTATCTTCGCTCATTACGGACTACTTTACCACCCAAATATTAATCGGCCTTTATACTAAAGTCATACTCTTTTTTATTACTAAACTCTCGCCCACTACCCCAATTATCCTAGGTATACCCTAGCTTTAGAAGCACAAGCCCCGTCCCAGCTTTAGGAAACTCAAAATCCACTTTAACTCAGACTACTACTCTAGGCACTACCTCCCGTAGGGAATAACTAACGGTAATAGGGACGCCCTACGTAAATGCTCAGCACTACTAAGCCTAGTGCCTAGGACTATATACAAAGCCCTAATAGTAGAAGACATTCCTAATAAAGGGGAGCCTATATAGCTGCAAAGAAACAAGACAGTGGAAGACTAGACTACCCCAGCACTTAAGACCAAAAAGATAGGCTAGCCAGCCCTACTAAGACCAAGGAAGAAGGTCTATTTCACGCCGCTACTACTAAGAATCCAACCCTAACCCAGGCACCATTTAAACCCCAGCCGCCTAGCCTAATACCCAGAACCAAGCTATATGCTATATACGCACACTATAGCTCGCGTTATAGTAAGGACTAGCTATAAAACTACTAAGACCCGGATAATAGAAACCGCGCCACTATAACACCTAACCTTACACCTATCTCCCGCGCGTACTATATAGGGCCGCCACCTTGTTTCCGCCCCCCTAGGCTAACTAAGTTATACTAGCCTAGCTATAGCACCAGAGAACCAGATACGCCCTAACCTAGACAATATTAAATACACTTATGCTATTAATTTCACTCAGTTCTATAAACAAAAAGATATAAAGGTAATAAGGATTTATATAGCGGAGCTAGTAGAACTAGTTAAATAAGATAAGCATTGATAGCTACTTAGAGAGCTGCCTATAGGCCTAATAGAAGTACTAAACCTATTAAAAAGGTCTTTCTGTTAGCTAGTAGAAGGCGACTATACAATAAAGAAAGCCCGTAAAGTGCTCCCCCCCTATTTTTATAACTTCCTTAAGACAAATCTAAAAACTAAACCCGAGCTTTTACGTTGGAAGATAATTAACACTAATATTAAAAATTTCCTAAAAGGCAAACCAGGATTAACCCGCGAAGATATTCTATAACGCCTACTAAAGGAGTTTTATAAATATATTAAGTACTTTCTCCCTAAAAATATAGATAAGCTGCCCCCTTACTAACCATAGGACCATAAAATTAAGATCACCTCTAGAAACTAGGCCCCGTATTATAAAAACAGACCACTCTTACCTACTAAACTTAGGTATATAAAGAAGTAGATTAATAAGATACTGGATAAGGGTTTTATCCGCAAATTAACCTTACTAGCTACTATACTACTCCTCCTCGCTGCTAAGCCTAGCGGTGGTATATAAATCTACTATAACTACTAAGGCCTAAACACAGTTACTATTAAAAATTAGTACCCACTGCCACTAATTTATAAGACACTTAACGCACTTTATAGTACTAAGTACTTTACTAAACTTAATATAATTACTATATTTAACTAGATCCGGATTATAAAGGGCTATAAGTAGCTTATAGCATTTATTACCCGGTTTGGACTCTATAAAATACTAGTTACACTATTTAGCCTCTATAACGCACCCGCTACGTTCTAGAACTATATTAACTATATTCTATATAACGCCCTTAATAACTACTACACTACCTACCTTAATAACGTCCTTATCTTTTCTAAAACACGCGCTAAGTATACTAAGTATATAAATAAAGTCATCTAAAGACTTGGTAATGCTGGACTTTAGATTAATATTAATAAGTCTAAGTTTTACTCTACTAAAACAAAATACCTTAGCTTAATTATCTTAACTAATAGCATAACTATAGACCCTAAGAAGGTACAGGCCCTATAGAAATAAAAGAACCCAACATTAATTAAAGAACTATAACAATTTCTCAGCTTCGCGAACTTCTACTAACAATTTATTTAAGGCTACTTTACTATCGCTATACCTATAATAAAACTCCTAAAGAAGGATATTAGATGGCTATAGGGACTAAAATAAGCTAAATTGTTTAAGGCCCTTAAAGGAGCCTTTACTTTAGCACTAGTATTAGCATACTATAACTATATAAAGAAAACAGTGGTAGAAACAGATATATTAAATTAGGCTTCTAGCGGAGTCCTTTCCCAGTATAATAATAACGGAAAATTAAAACTGGTTATATTCTTCTCTATAAAGCACTCTACGCTAGAGTATAACTATAAAATCTATAATAAAGAACTCTTAGCTATTTTTAAAGCTTTAAAGGAATAGCGTCCTAAGCTATAAGGGACTAAGGAGCTATTTAAAATCATTACCGACTATAAGAACCTATAGACGTTTATAACTACTAAGCAGCTAAATTAGTATTAAGTCTAGTAGGCAAAGTTCCTTTTATAGTTTAACTTTATAATTATATACAGACCTAGTAGCAAAGCTACGCTCCCTAACGCCCTAAGCTAGCTACTAGAAATAAGGCCTAAGAACGCTAATAATAAACGCCTCCGCCACTAAGCCTAAGTTATTATACCACCCTAGAAAGTTAACCCTATAATCTTAGAAGAATTACTATATAAGTCCCGTAATTATAACAACGCAGAGTTTGTAGCCGCTCTAAACCCTAAAATAGCTAAAAAGTCACTAAATAAGTTAATTTGGCTAAAATACTAGGAGAATAAACTCGCAAGAGATATAATAGCGGCCCTATATAATTAGAAAGCTCACTATTAGCTAAAGAAGATTAGGAAATTACTTTATTACAATAAGTCAGAATATAGTATTATTAACGAATAGATCTACTTCCGCTAATATCTCTTTATCCCTAATACCCTAGACCTCCGCCTAGAAGTTATCTATCACTCTTATAGTAGCGGCCCCGCTAGTTATCCTAGCTAGGTTAAGACTCTTAACCTTTTAAACTAAATATACTAGTAGCTAGAAATCTCCTAGTTTATAGCTACCTTCGTTAAAGACTATACCCTATACTTTTGCACTAAAACCTTCTGTTTTACCCCGCCCGGTTTCTTAAAGCTACTAAAATTACCTACCTACCCATAGACTAATATCTTAATTAACTATATTATAACACTACTAATATACCAACGCTACGGTAAGGTATATAAATATATCCTTATTATTATGGACCGCCTAACTAAAATATAACACCTTATTTTAGTAATAGGACTCTTAATAGAGGAGCTAGTTAATAGCTTTGTTAATAATGTATATAAGCTCCACAGTATACTAAGTATAATTATCTCTAATTACGGCATATAATTTATTAGCGACTTCTAGCAATAACTAAGTAAACGCCTTAAGACAACCTTGCGACTAAGCTTAGCCTAGCACCTAAAAATAAACAGCTAAACTAAAATTATTAACGCTGCCATAAATAAATACCTCTATACTTTTGTTAGCTTTATATAGAATAACTAGGTTAACTACCTACTACTTACTAAGTTTGCTATAAATAACCAAGTTAATAAAAGCATAAGCATCTCCCCGTTTTTTATAAACTATAGCTTTAACCCTCGCCTTAGAATTAAGCCTACTAGCCCCTACCTACTAACACTATCAGTATAAGCAAAGAAGGAGTTCTTTTACGTAGACTCTATGGCCAACCACTTTAAGCAGATATTAATATAGCTTAAGGCCCTAGCCTAGATTTTATAGCAACGCTATAAAGATAATACTAATACCTATAGGGATAAGAGCGCGTTATTCTATAAAGGCGATATAGTTATAGTTAGCTTAAAAAATATAAAGATAAACAAACCTAAAAAGAAATAGGACGACAAATAGGACGGCCTGTACCCCATACTCGCAGTATACTAAAGGGCAGTTATAATAGACCTCCTAGACTACATTTAAGTAAATAAATCCTTTTATATATTTAAGGTCCGCCTTTAGGCTGCTAAAGAGATCCCTAGCTAAGCAAATATTAATACTATAGAGCGCTGTAATATACAAGGATAAGTAGTAGAGAGAAATAATAACGGCAATATAGAAGATAAATAGGAGTTTAAGAAAATCCTTAATATATATAACGAAGACCCCTAGGGCCTAACTTATAAGATTAAATGGAAATATTATAAGAATATAACCTAGCAGCTAGAGGAAGACCTAAAGGGTTATAAATAAGCTATATAGCGCTTCTATAAGCAATACCCTAAAAAGCTAGGACCCCCAAACTAGGTATAAGATAAGGAAAAGTCACGCTAAGGTCACGGCTAACCACCGTATTAAAATTTGTGGTAGTTAAAATATTATAAAACTTTAACCGGCGGTTAAAGTTATCTAATTAGCTAAATTCTTGCTAAAAAACGCCATGCGGATTAATTTAGGTGGCGGTATAGAGTTCTACCAACCCTACTCACTAAACTAACTAATTAGGATTTTCCATGCCCGGCATAGAAAATCGCCATTAGCTTAGTTAAGGGCGGTAAGCGGAACTAATATCTTTACGGTAAAAAATAGGCAACCCTATACACTACCTATTTTTAAGTTATCTATTTAGTTTAGGGACTAAACCATCTAGGGGAGAGAAGTACTGTTACGGCACTAACCTAACGCATACTGTTTTATACTATCTCGTACTATTTCCTACTATTAGCTAGCTCACTACTAGTGACTTAGCGGCCGGCCCTACTATTTATATATAATACCCCCTTTCTACCTTCTTCCCCTCTTTATACCATAACGTAGTTATTTAGTCTACTTTATTATAGCACTGTAACATAAACCGACCGTTCTAATACTTAAGCATATACTTAGCGTACGCAGCTAGGGTAACTATACAGCTTTATAGTATGTTAAAATTGGCTTTACTATAAGGAAACAGAGTAGAAAAGGCGCCGCGTATAATAAAACTAGCTAATTGCTTAAAGAGAGGTATCTATTATATAGTAGGAACCTCTAGGCCTGCTTATAGGTCTTATTAATATTAAACCTTATAACCTAAAAGCTCTAATTTATTAAGGTTAGGCACTAGATTAGGAACTAAAGTATCTAGTATATTATTATTAAATTTACCATCTAGTAGATTACTGCTAAGCTTAGTAAGTAGAGGATTAATAGCAGGAGGACGTTATATAGGAGTAATAGGGTAAGCCGTTAGGCCACTAGAATTAGACTTTAATTTATTAATATAAGGTAGCTAATCTAATATAGAGCTATTTTTAGGTAAGCTGGTAAGCTAAGTGCTACATATTTTAACATCGCGATAATTAGAATAATTAACTTTTAGAAAGTAAAACCACTATACTATAGTAGAGCGCCTTATAGTATACTACTTAGTAAACCACTAACCTAAGTATTCGCCACTATCTACTACTATAGGCCTTACGACCAGTATCTTAAGTTTAGTAGGTAGCCGTAGTAGCTGCCTCTAAGTCTTTAGTGTGTTTTAGCTAAAGTAATAAACATAGCTAGTATAGCGATATTGCTAGCCGCGTATACGTACGACTTATAGATAAACGTATACGCGCGTAATTAGAAACTCCTCTACCGCGGTAAGTATAGGTAGGAAGCTAGGAATAGGCCCCGGATTAAGCCCGTTACTTTTACTCCATTAAAAAAGAAAATGGAGATCTAACTGCCGGTTTTAGAGGGTTCTGTCGCCGTTTTTGGAGGTCGCGTCGCCAAAACTCCCCGCCGCCCTAAGCCTCTTGCTTGCCGGTCTAACGTTAAGCCTCTCGCTTACCTAGCCTATGCCCCGTTTTTTACGGGCAGACCAGTTTATTTAGAAGTATGACCCTTCCACGCGCCTAGCGCTAAACCTATATATACTCTATAGCTCCTACCTCTAATCCGTTTAACCTAGGCCCCGTTTCTCTTATTCTTTACCCTCCCATCTCCTTAACCCTATATTACTCTTTATATCCTTTCCGCTGTTACTACCCTAAGTTCTTTTCTAGCTCCCTAAAATGCGGCGCGCTTAATTATTAAATTACAGCTTATTATTTAGCGTTACCGATAATAAGTATATGGATATAGACAGCGACGGTAACAGCTACTAGATAGAACCGACCGTCCTTAATAGTAATACTAATAGTACTACTAAATCTAAAAATGCTTGCGAAGCGTCCGCTTAAGCATAGCTTTATAAGGATTAAGACTATCCACTAGAATATTACCTTAAACAGTTAAAAGAGTTTAAGGAATCTAATTTTACGACGCAGGACTACGCCGATACCACTATAGCTCTCCTTAACCGCATTAAAGAACACTAGGATTAGTAAGTAATAACCTATTTAGCGGCTTTCTTTTAGGCCTAATTTGGCAGAGAGCTAACAATTTCTAAATACTGCACCTATATAGGGAAAAACCCTAAGAAAATGTACCAAGTCCTCTTACTTTAGCTCCTTTATAGCTTCTTTAACTAGTCCCTAAACTAGAAATAAGGGAAAGGTAGTAGGAAATAGTACGGGATAAAGGTTTCTAGCTTACTTGGCCTATACTAGAAGTACTATCGCCTTATATATAAGAGAGCGACTAGAGGGAAAATTGCTAGCGAACTAAACCGCTAGATGCACAAGGTAATTACATTCCTAGTTAATCCTTTAACCTAGTAAGGTAAGGCAGAGCTAAGATATCTTTCTTAGGTACTTTAGAAACTGGCAGAGAAATATAGTCTAAGTAAGAAAAAGTAAGAAAAAACTATTATAGACGTAAAGGATCTCGCCCTAGTCCTTAAGACTAACTTAGTTACAACAAGGAAGCGATATATAGTTAGACGACATCGGATATAAATATATTTCTTAATATAACTAGGTCTTTACACTATAAGCCAACCTAAAGCTCTTTTAAACCTATGCTACCAATATATAATAGTTACACTTATTTAGGACCCAAAGGGCGGTCCCTATAACATCGTGCTTAAGTTTATATTTAAATTTACTAAGGAATATCTTAGTATAAAGGAAGCGTATATTATCTTTCTACCCTATTCCTCTTACCTTATGCTTATAGAGAACTAGTAATACTTTCCTAATTCCTAAGATTATCTTTAACCCTTTACTTATTCTTAGCCCTTACATCTTTCTCTTAGGCCTCCTCTTTACTAACTAAGCTTTTAGAGCCCCTAACCTAACGTCTACGGGATAGCTTACTAAACTATATATCAAGCCTAGGCGTAACTAGTTGCCGCTACCACTCTATCCAGACCTAGATAATATCCCCATATTTCGGCAATTAATTAAAGCTTTTTATAGCTATAAGGTCTCACCCAACTAACCTTTATAGTACTTAACTCTTTTACTATAGATTAAGGACCTTAGCATAATTACGGGATTTCGGCAGGTTGCGCGCCCATATAGTCTCTATTATAGCGCAGGCAAGGCATTTAATAAAAATAGTAAGTTCTATTATATAGAGCCGGTTCTACTAAGACATTTCTAACATCTTTACTACTTAGGTAACGTAACTAATACCCTCTAAAACCTAATAATGCAGTACGCCAACACTTAAACGTTCCTAAAGCACTACCTTTCGCGGCGTATTAACGTAGATACATAAGCAATCGTTTAAGGCTTAGAGCCTTAAGAAAAGTTAATAAAAGCAATATACCGAATAAGCCAATTAATTAACCTGCGGCGGCCATAGCACCTAATAATAGAACAATCCTTATCGGTAAATAAGAACCCGCGTATTCGTTCCTTAATTAAAGTTCGAAATAAGCTAAAGCTTAGCCTTAAGCGCAAAACCGTAAAAAGCACAGAATACCAAAAGCTTAGCCGAGAAATCACAAATAAAAGGCAACGTTAGAGAAATGCGCTATTAGAAAATATTAAGAAGAATTAGGACAACAAATAAGCTGTAATTAATATTAAGCGGCAACTTTCCAGAGTTATATTTAGCGAGGATATTAAAGCAACCTTAGAATCTAATAATAATAAATCAGCTAAATATAAACGCCTTATTAAAGTAATTATAACGCTATCTAGCACGTTACTAGAAGATAAGATACGCAGACGCAATAATGCCATTAATACAGTCATAGATTACTATAATGTTAAGAAAGGCAGAGCGCATTAGCTAAGTTATCGCCAGAGATAGTTTAGGGTAGGTATTACCCTTAGCCAAGTTAAGATTAAAGAAGATGCCAAGATTTTAGAAGCGGCTAAAGCGCTAGAGAGTGTAAAGTTATCCTTATATAAGGAGAAAAGACCAAAGATATACTTTATCTGCCTTAGGAACCAAAAGCTACCAATTAGTAAGCGTATATATAGGTTTTACACTCCAACTGCTCTTATAAAGCATTTTTAATAAGCGTATCTCTCTAAACTCCTATAGTAGGGTAAGATCAAATATAACGTTTACAAAGTAACCCTTAAGCATAAAATGCATCTTTAGAACTATACGCTTAGTATATATAGGACCTTTTCCTAGTTATTTCACGTTTATCTTATTATTCTTTACCACTTTTTATTTTATTTTAGTCTATTATCATCCAATCCTATTCTAGTATTTAGTAGAATAGATATAATGACTGGGATTTTATAATTCATCTAGGGGGGCAAGGGGTAATAGGTAAGGTGAGGGTAAGGGTAAGATAAAGGATGAGATAAATAGTAGGGTAAAGGGTAAGGTAAGGGGAGGCTAATAGGAGATGGATAATATAGTTGCTATATAATATCTAACGGACCAACTATAGACGAGATATACATTTAAATTTCTTAGATTAACCCAAATAGAGAAAGAAAAAGAAGTATTATATAATAACTTCCTACCTAAGCCGATCTCCTAAGCTATACATCTTTACTTATATATAACGCTCGCACCTTTTATAACAAAGTATATAAGGGTAATTAGGGTTAGATAAATAACTGCTATCCTTAATATAATATATAAACTCGGCTTTACAACCAATATTATAATAGGTCCTAGTCGTGCAGAGGGTATTAAGACAGTTATTAATGTTTTCGCTTTTACGCTCAGCCGTAGCGTACCTCACCTCAGCGGATTAAAGCAGTAATTTTATTTGTTATAGCTAAGATTAAATAGCTTAAAGTTTCTATATAAAATTTTCCTCTATATCCTTAAATGCGGTAACCACCGTCTGTATAATACCAATAGCGAAATCGCTCATAACATCTAGCCCTATAAAGTCCTCAAGTTTAATAAGCTCTTTAATATACTCGGCCGCTATTAAGGTAATTATATTATACAATGCTAAGTCGCCTATTAGGCTAAAGACATCCTTAACAATATTAGGAAACCCGTTTATAGACTAGCTAGTTCCTAGAATACGTTAGATTTTTATATTCGCAAGCTCTTTTAGCTATAGTATATTATAATAATCGGCAATTATATTAATATAGACGTGGCGAAGTATAATATAGGCCGTTGTCAGCTATATCGTTATATCTCCATCATCACCACCACTACTATCTAGTTTAGATGGCAATAAGGCATTAGCGTTGTTAAGTTACGCTACCTCTAATTCTATAGATTAAAGCTTAAATATAGATAAATTAGATTAGCGTACAAATATATCCCTTACCTTAGCTAAGCTTTTCCACACTTACAATATTAGATCCTCGCTCCTCCTTACTATTATTATAGTCCCTCTTATACATAAATTAGATTATTCTCTTAACGGTGCCAAAATCAAACTCGTTAATATTTATAATATTAATCGCCGCCTCCTACCCATTAGTTAGTTCCTGGTTAGGGTTAATTCCACTAAATATTTAGTTAGCTTTTACCTAAAAGCCTCTATTATATACAGCTATAAGTATAAGAGATTGGGTGTATATAATCACTTTATAAACTTTAAACTCTAGCCCCTAGTATATAAGTTTTAAGTCGCTATATTTCTCGCTATTTATAAGCTACGCTAAGCTAAGTAGAACATTTTTAAATAATATATTTTGTTAGTTTTCTTTCCTAATTCTAGTTTTAACTACGTCTTAAGCAATATTTAAGGGTATAATTTGGTATTAAACAGGACGATTAAAAACAAAAACTCTGCTTTATTAAACATAGCTCTAGAGCCTCTATATATACATTAAAAAGTCGTTATTAGCTTTATCTAATCTGCGACAAATTTAGTTAATTAGTTAGAGCTTTAAATATTAGTCGCTTAACTAAGGACTAATATAACTTCTAAAGTTTTAAGTCGACATTTAGCTTATATACATGCCAAGCATTTTCCGCTACCTCTCTACCCAAATAAAGCCAGTTACATAACTAGAAAAACCCCACTATCTATATTTAGTAAAAGTACGGAAAATTACAAGACAATAAATAAACACTATATAAACGTATACGGCGGCTATAGGTAGAGGAGCGTGCATTACAGTAAAGGAAAAAAAGTAACTACATTTCAGCCTGGTTAGCCCATAGGCCTTATAACTCCGCCAGTAAGCCCTAAATTTCGCAATAGTAAACGGAACCTAGGCTTAATATAGTTAGCTATTAGCAAAGTAATATTAAAGCACCTACTTAGATTTAGGATTAAGTCAATTCTCTAAGGAATATAGGGAAGAATCCAATTAGTTCCCAGTAGGAAAGGCTTTTAGGGTATAGAACCTTAATTAAGGCTCGCATTAACTTATCCTAGAAATCTCCCATCTATCCAGTTTAAGTAATTAATTTAACTCTTTAGGGACGCGATGCCAAGAAGGCCAGTATCTTATAATAAAACAGGGTAATTATTATAGGCTTATAACAAAGAGAGCAATATAGAGCTACCTATAGGATAAGCCTATTAGAACGTAAAGAGAACCAATAAATAGAGGCAAACGCGGGGTTAGCGCACCTAGAGAGGCACTAATATAGTATTGTTATACAAACCGACCCATTGTTATATCTATAACTTTATTAGCTATATTAGGAGAAGGCAAAAGCGCAGACTGGTGGCATTAGCCGGTTTTATATCGCTAGCGGTTAATTAGGTTAATATAGTTAATATAGTTAATATAGTTAATATAGTTAATATAGTTAATAGGGTTAATAGGGTTAACAAAGTTAACGCGGTTAATAGCCCCACCCTAGCAAACGGTACTCCGCGCAGTAATACTAACTTCTTATTTTAACGCTACCACGTATAATAAGTCTCACCGCTAGGTCCAAAGCTAGTAATATATAGGCTGTTGCCGGATATTTTAAAACTTAATAGAAGCGGTTCTTAGTAAGTAGGGATATAAGTATAGCCTTAACTCTTAGTAATAAAGATCAGCAGATACTTATATAGGAAGAAGCTAAACGACTTCGCTTATTATATCTAATACGCTCTATTTAGTTTAAGATTCCTATAGACAAATAGAAGGAGCTTTTAGAGCGTTTAAACAAGCTGCTAGCGGCTAAGAGTATACCCTAGGTAGCTACTAAAGTCCTTAATTAGCGTATAGTATAAGCCGTTAGGAAAGCCTATTGTTAGTTTTATTATATTATAGTTAGAACACTTATACTAACTTAGGTTTTAGCTTTATTAAATATAGTATTTAGGGAGGAAGTAAGCGAATTAACTAATTAACCCTAGGCATTAACTAAGTAATATAATCCTATAAGAGATATAGACCGGTAACCTATATATTATAGGCTCTGCAAGACGTAAGAGTAAAGGGGCGTCGCTTAAAAAGGTTATTTTAGTTTTCTAAGTAGTTTATATATTAATACTAGCAGCGCCCCCACTTCCAAGTCTTCTTACTTAAGGAGGCTTATTTATACCAGACTTTATTAAAGAGATTAGGCTTTTAAAGGGTTAATAGGGAGATAAGAAGCCAGATAGAAAACGTTTATATTAATCTCCAACATTAACATATACGGTTATAGCTAAGGTACACACGCAGACAATATACCTCATTTCGCTGCTATATACCCTATAGCACCCATCTCATATACTACACAAATAATATAAACCGGCGATTGATATATAGGCTGTAAGACACGTCGCAGACGAAATAGCATATGCCCTATAACTTAACTCCCTCCTATTCGTTAATATAAGATATATATCTAGCTTCTACACATAACTAGGACCAAAACTAAGCCCTAGTATACAGCCCTATACTTTAAGCCTATTACTTAGCTTAGACTTAAGAGGATATTAGTATAATCTAGCACTCTAGTACTTACCAGCTCAGCTATCCAAACGCCTCTATACCCGCAATGGCCCGCTAATAAATTTTTTTATAGGTAATTAGCGTTTTGTTCTCATTTTCTAGGTTATTTAACGCCCCCAATTTTAGACCTACATATACTTTCACACGAATCTCTTCACTCTTTAACATTTTTAGTTTTTTAATTTATCTAAGTTAAGGTTGAGGATATAGCATATAGTTAATCAAAGACAGTTATATACTTAGCTCTAAGAATACTCCCTTAGCGTTTCTAACATCTATAAAATCGTATCCCTAGTAATATATTCCGTATATAATATATAGAACAATTGCTAGTCTTTATATATAAGTTTTTATAGCTTTATATATTACAGCTAATCTAGCTTCTAACGCTAAAATAGAGTGAAATTAGTAATAACTAGAAAAAGGAATTCAAAAGATAACGCAGTATTATTTACTCTTATTTTAAAGACTATAGGTTAATAATAGATAATAAAGAAGATAAGGCTTTCCAAAACCTTATTAATTACTATAACGCTTATAACAATCCAGAGAAAGTTTAATATTTAAAGGAGATACTACTTAACCTTAATTAGGGTAAGACTTAATAAGAGATACTTACCAAGAAAATATTATAAGAAGGATAGGAGACATTAAGATATAGAATTTAGATATACTGTAGGCCTTAAGAAGCTCCTAAATATGACTTAGTAATAGCACAGCGGTGCTTAATAGATAATCTCCCCCGTTATAGCTAAATATATAATATAACTTTTATTCATCCTCTAATTAACGCCTAGTGTATAAATAGGATATTAATAGGTAAGCTAGGCAATCCTATAAGCTAGGTAATTATATAAGCTAGGTAATTATGCGAGCTAAATACTCGTAGGAGCTAGTAGATCCTATAAGCTAGGTAATTATACAAGCTAGGTAACCGTGTAAGTATAGTGCTTATAGGAGCTAGGCAATCCTACGAGCTAGGTGATTGTGCGAGCTGGGCGATTATACGAACTAGGTAATCGTGCGAGCTAGGCGATTGTGCGAGCTGGATGCTTGTGGGAGCTGGCAGATCCTACGAGCTAGGTAATCGTGCGAGCTAGGCGATTGTGCGAACTAGGTAATCGTGCGAGCCAGGTAATCGTGCGAGCCGGGTAATTATGCGAACTAGGTGATCGTACGAGCTAGGCGATCGTGTAAGCTAGGTAATCGTGCGAACTAGGTGATTATGCGAGCTGGGCAATCGTATAAGCTAGGTGATCGTACGAACTAGGTAATCGTGCGAGCTAGGCGATCGTGCGAGCTAGGTAATCGTGCGAGCTAGGTAATTATATAAGTAGGGTAATCTGACCTAGCGCCCTCTATTAACGCCTAGCATATAAATAGGAAGTAAATATTAGGAAAATACTAGAACTATAAAAAAAAGAAATATATAAGTCCCAGATCTAGAAATATTAAAGAAGTTCCTATATATATAGACTTTATAACGACTTAAAGCCCCCTTATATATACTTAGAGAAGTTTATATATAAATAGCCCTATAAGCGTAGTTATAAGTCTAAGCCCCCTCATGTAACCTAACTACCCCTCCCCACTATACTAGGATAGGTAAATAACCGCTATATACTATAAGCAGAGAAATAATTTAAATAAAAAGAAAACACTATAAAATAATATATTTATATCCTTAAGATATAAATTAATAAGTACTATAGTCTTAAACACGACTAATAGTTACTAAGGTGGCATACGTCCCAGGTCCATAAGAAATTCAAAAAATCCTAAATCGTTAGCATAGATTTACCTTACTTATTACTTTAAAGGTAGTAAATAAATTCATCCAAGTAAAAGTATAGATTATCGCGAATACTTTATAGCTCGCTATAAGTCAAGCGGGCAGAGACTCTAGTGGAAATAGTAAAATATTGTTTTATTTCGCGATAGGCTAAATAAAGAGAGGCTAAAGTTTTAACCCTTTTACTAGCTTTTATTAGAACTTTTCTTTATATTTTTATCCTTTACTTATAGATTTAAGACTATAAAGTTAAGGCCACTATATTTAACCGTCGCCTATATAGCCTTATCGCTTAACACCTCTTTATTACCGTCTGCCCCTATTTCTTAATCTTTAGTGCTAAAACCATTTTCTTTACCATATAATATCTCTGCGTCCTATTCTTAATCCTTATTACTAAAGTCACTTTCGCAACTAGTCCACGCCTTTAGGTCGCTATTATTATCTCTAAAGTCGGTTTCTCTATTTATAAATGCCTACTTAGTAGCTAGCAATTTAGGGATAGTGCACTTATAGGTACTTAAGGGTTGCGGGATACTACTTAAGAAGTTATAGTTAATGCTACTAGGATATAGAATATATCTATAAACCTCTAAGTACTAACTGCTTAGCGCCTTAAATAAAAGATCTCCCTTAACGCAAAACAGATTAATAGGAGTTAATTACCGCCTATATAAGGCGGAGCACTTATAAAGGGCTTAGCTAAAATGCTAATTAAACCATCCTATAGGCACTAATAGCTCCTTTACCATAGATGGGGGGTCAATATATAAGATTAACTGGCTAGGATAAGTTTACTATTTAGGCAGTGTCTTGCCCCAAAAAGGATTGGCGTCAGAAGTAGATTATATAATACTATTTCTACTAAAAGAGGCGTTATTAGGGGTTATTGTTAACTTCTAATTCTAGTTTATAACTTTATACAAACGCTTTTAAACCCTACTAAGGTATATAGCGTCCATTAGGGATCGTCAGCCTTTTAAATTTAGCAATAGCTTAGCCAATAGCTACTCCTAACAATGCCTTACTTGCGGATTACTCTAGGCACCTATAGTCTTAGGCGTAGACAATACCTAAGCTAAGAGTAATTATAGCTACTAAATATTGTATCACAGACACTACATAAAGTGGAAAGGGGCGGCTAGTATACTCCGCCTTTTCCTTCTACCTTCTGTCCTAACTCCGCCTTAAAAGAGAAATAGAATATAAACATTATGCTCCTAGTTCTTATATACTATTAATTCAACTTACCTTTAAATCTAACCTCTTAACTATATATCCCTTACTATCTTTATAAGAATACCAGACATTATATATATTACCTTAACTAAGCTTAAATACATTACTAATATAACCTATAGGTCCTTAATTAGTGCTTATAAAAACATTACGATATACTATCGCCTTAAAGATAATATACCTAATTATCAACCTACTAGAAACCTTAAATCATCCTAAAATCGCATTAACGACAAAGACACAGCATCTAGTAGCGGGGAGGAGAAACAATTGTAGCTTTCCGACCCTATATAGAAATAGATACCTTATACGCCTGCTTAAATACCTAATAAGGCCAATTCTTACGAAAATAACAATAATATAAAGGGCGATATATAAGAGGATACGGTTTAGGGAGATGTATAAAAAATATACCTTAATTATTTTAGGGGATTAAAAGGCCACGGCGAAACTAAGATAGACTTACCTAAGCCAATAGAGGACCATAGCGAGGCTAAGATAGACTCGCCTTAACCAAAAGAGAACTATATTAAAGGCTCATCCCAGTAGATAAATACAGTTATAGGTTCTAAATATATTTCGCTAGTACCTAGAGGTATATTTATAAAACACCTATATTATTTAGCAATACTAATAATTAAGCAGAGAATGGTTTAGTCCCTATATATCCATCTAAAGTGTTAATAATTTCCAATACCAAGATCTTAAGCGGATAAGTAAAGTATCTTATATCCTAGTTACCTACTTATTATATAATAAAGGATATAATATATCTCCAAAACCCCAGTTATAGAGGAATCATATCTTTATATGGTCCTATCGTAGTAATATACTAGTATCCTACCTAGGTTTCAGCGGTGGCTATACCACAAAAGAAACTTTCATTATACTATACTAAGAATCCTTATTACCTCCGCCGTTATACTAAGATATACAAACCGCTTAAAGATATTATAATTAAGATAGCTAAAAAGGGTAAACCGTATAAGTAAGGAGATTAACTAGAACAGTAGTAGATGTCCTTTATACCTGCTTATATAACTAAAGAGGTCAACTCTTATAAAATTAGCGATAATACAGAGGGTAATATATAAGAGGATACTAAAATATATGCTAATTATCTTAAAAGCCTAAAAGGCCGCAGTGAAACCAAGACAGTCTTACCTAAGCTAATTAAGTAAAGAGACCAACCAGGAGAGGCGCTAGATGATTATTTAGAAGATCTATTAATAAGAGGGACACGTAAAAGAAAGGTAGATTACACCATAGATAGAGCCTCCAAAAAGCTAAAGAAATAAGAAATTTCTTATAAGAAAAGATTTTTATAATTACGTTCTTATTTTCTGGCGTTAAGAATTAAGGCACTAATTAGGATTTCTTTAGCTTAGTATTATTTTTCTATCTAGTTACTTCTATATTAAGAGTATCTTGTTATCATTTATATATACATTAAATTAAAGTTAAGAACTCGCTTACAGTAAGCTTATAAGTCCTCCACCTTTATATGCTTAGCAGTAATAAGTCAGCCGCCTTATAACTTACTTAGTCCTCTATAAAGAATTAAAGTTAAGGTATTAAAGTCTTTAGCGTTTTTATAGGTAACTAGGGTGTGGGTTAACTCTAAATTTTATATTAATAAGGTAGGAATGTTAAGGATAAATACCAGATATCTCTCTTAATATTAGCCTAAGTTATAACTCTAAAAATAGGATCTTATTCTAAGAAGTATATCCTATTCCAATTCTAAGCTAAACGTACTAAATATAGCTAAAAAGGTATAGCGTTAAGCTAAGCGGTTTAATAGTCTTAAAAGAGAGAAGCTATTTTTAGTTATAGCTTAAGTTATAATTCTAGAAACAGAATCTAATTCTAAAACCAGGATCCTAATTTGGGTTTATAAAGTAGACCAATTAACTACTATAAAAAGGGCGTAATTCTAAAAAAGGATCTAGTTCTAAGAACTAGATCCCGGTTATAAAAAATAGGTTAATTAAGCGCTATAAAATAGGGTTAGCTATATCTATATTTAGCATATTAGGTTTAGCTCGTTTTAAAATCAGCCACGTAATTAATTATAGGTACTTATATAACTAACCCAATAATTAACCCGCTATCGCCAGCTATACCTTACCTAGCGCCTTTTAGTATCGCTACATTAGAGCCTTACGCGTTACGAAATAAACTAAAAGCTAATAACTATAATTACTAATAAATACTGCCTGCAACTTTCCACTTTAGGTTATTATAGCTTAGCATTTAACTAAGCCCCGTAAAGCCTTAGTCTAAGCCACGTCGGATCGGCTTAACTTTTCCGCGTTTAACCTTTAAATCCTTCTCGCGTTCCGCTCGCACCTTACTTCCTTTTCTCCCTCGCTATTCCCTTATTTTAAGACGCGCCTAATATATATTTAACCTCCCTATACTTATTTACTTCTCTACTATTATACCATCCTTATATGCTAGCCTCTTAATCTCCCCTCGCCTACCTACCCGCCTATTACATTAGCCCTCCTAATATAGCTCTTAGCGCGCCCGCCCGCAATAGCGAATCTCTTTAGATTAAAGATAATAAAAACGAAGCCTATTAGGGAAGGGCTGAGTGACTTTCGCGATTTATTTAACTTAGCTTATTAGGATCTAGATATCTCTAGCTCTTTAGACTTATTACACTAGATAGGTAATAAAGGTAATTGCTAATATACCCACTACAAGTTTCTATCTAACGCTTATAGAACTAAAGAATATTTTGCTTAATTTAATACTAGCTCTATAGAGCCTTCCCACTTCTTATTTATTGCCATTTAACGGCGGTAATAAAAGCCTTCTTATTAATCTATTAAGACTTAATTTAGTATTTAGTTCTGACGACTTTAACATTAAGCAGTTCCTGCCCCTTCTAAATATAATCCTTCGGATTAAACCTGATAAGGTTATCTAGAAAAAGGTATACGCCACCATAACAGAGTCTATACCTCCTCCCCGACCGCTACCATTCTATATTTAAACCCCACATATATGTAATATAAGTAGCTTTACTAACTCGTCCAAATATAGAAAATACGTAGATTATATTCTAAAGGAGGAGCTAGGCCCTCTTTATATAGGGATTCCTGGCTTATATAAAGCATTCTTTAGGGGAGTGGAAGGTCTTAAAGAGGCAAGCGCCGCCGTTTTTAAGAAATATAAGGAAGGAGACAATCCGCTATATGCTAAGGGCGGCTAGCGTAACTGGCCTAGAAGCGCAGAGCAAAATGATATTTTAGAGTGGTTTAATAACCTAATTAAATTATTTTTAGGCTTTATAGAGAAGCATAGGTCCGCTATAAAGACACGATAAACGCTTATTATATATACTAAGCAGCCCTTATAAGGGTCTATAGTAAAGCAAAAACTAAATATTGGTTTTATGGATAATCCAATAGCTAGCGAAAGCTCTTAATACTATTAGTTGTATATACTTATACTAGGAGAGCTAAAGAGTAATCTAAACATTAATATAGCCTCGTAAGCATGGTTTAATTTAGGAAAATACGTAAGAGAAGTCTTCGCTACTTAAGACACTCATTGCTTTGTCCTAAGCTTTACCCTCTATAGATCTATTATATGGCTATAGGAGTATAACCGGGTAGGAGGCATTATATTATCACCATTCAATATTAATAAAAACGGACTACAATTTACCTTGGCGATATTAGGATTTCTCTAGATAAATAAGGAGCAGCTTAGGTTCAACCCTACTATTCTAACATTAGACAGTAAGCGATATATTAAGGTTATGCGTAATAATTAGACTAAGCATCTTATCCTTAACAAACCTATAAAGCGGGCACGCTATATCGCTAATTAAGCGACTACTTGCTAGAAAGCATACTATAAGGGGGATACCTCTAAGATACTCCTTGTTATTAAAGACTCGTAGCAGTACCCGTAGCGCAAGGAAGAAGGCAAACTGCTGCGTAAGGTAATGGGGAAAGAAGTAGTTAACGTAGCTAGGTACTATTACCACGAGACAGTTTATATAGGCGGTAAGGAAGATAATATTTATAAAAACGTCTATAAGGGGCTGGATATTATAAGAGCGATAAACTACAAGCTAGAAGACTTAATAATACCTTTAAGACTGGCTAGAGTGAAAATAAGTATAAGGAAAAGCCGAAGTTTTAGCAGAAATAGGTCGTCTAGTAAAAAGAGGTTGTCTAGCTATACTAACGCCCTATTACCGCCTAGCAAGCGCATATATTCAGGCTCTCCGCCTTTAGGCGGAAGGCGCCCTATAACCCTAAATTAAGTATATTAACGTGTTATTACTAAGGACTACGGAAAGCCTCTTTATAAGGCAAGCTCTTAGGCTGCAATGCTTGCTACACTAGAGGGTAGCATTAAAGAATATAAGTCTTTATATACGCGGGCTAGCATTATCTAATATAATATTTTAATAGGCAACCTTATAATAAATAAGGAAGATAACAATCCTTCTTAGCCAGCATTCTTAATCGACTTCAATCTTGCGATTAAGGAGCAATGGAAAGGGCCTTTAGGAGCGCGGGGCAAGACTAGTATAAGAGCGTTTATAGCGATTAGAGTGCTCCTAGGCGAGATATACTTAGCTTAGCATAATTTTAAGTCGTTCTTTTAGGTGCTATTCTAGATATATATTTACTATAATAGACCTAATAAAAAAGGCAACGTTATTAACAGATTTAATAAGTAGAATTCTGTAGATACGGAAGAGCTAGCTAAAATAAAAAAAGGGGCAGTGGCTAATAAAGAGGATTTTCTTAAGACTGCAGGTGATAACTTTTTACTATACTATTAGCTACTAATCTCTTAGGTTAATAGATTACGGAAGGTAGTATTTTTAGGCGGTAGGAGGCGAAAGGAAAAGAATAAAAAACTTCCTTTTTAAATAAAGGAGGTACTTTAGGAAGTAAGGAAGGATCTAAAGGTGCTAGCAGAGTAGATAGAATAATATTTTATTACTCTTCTACTATATAAGTGAAGTTTTATAGAGATTTGGGCGGCTAAGGCTAGGTAGCAGCCTTAGTTAAAACGCATATAAAACAGCGTAGGGCGAGTTACTAGGGCTAAATAAACCTAGGAAAGCGGATAACCTAATCTTCCGCCAGATTATTAGGTCCCTATACCCTACTATCCTATATAGGCTTTATATTTCCATAAAATACGTAATCCACTCCCTAGCCTATTAGAAGTAGCCTTATGCCGCCTAAATAGAGGCTATAGGAGAATAAATCCCTTCCTTTAACCAATCCCCTACTTAAATAAGTCCCTTACTTAAACAAATCCCCTACAGGAGCCAATGCCTATATATTTCGCCGCCCTATAGGAACTAGTCCCCTACTTTAACAAATCCCCTACGGGATCCAGTCCTCTACTTTAACGAATCCCCTACGCTAATAAATCCCCTACGCTAACGAATCCCCTGCTTTAATAAATCCCCTACTCTAATAAATCCCTTACTCTAACAAATCCCCTATAGGTGCTAATACCCACGTATTCCGCCGCCTTATAGGAACCAATCCCCTATAGCTTACATTCCCGTATAGCTTTTACTCCCCTATAGGAGCTATTAGCTACGTCTACTACTCCCCTACGAAAACTAATCCCCTACAGCTCCCGTTCTTATATCCTAAACTAAAATTATTATCTAGTATACAGTAACCGTATTTTCTACTACCCTATAAAAACTATACCCTATAGCTCCTACTCCCATTTATATCTTCCACTCCCCTACAAGAACTAATGCCCTATAGCTTCCATTCTCCTATTCCCCAATCTACTAGCAATTCGCCCGCGCCACAGCCTACTATATAAGCCTTATTATTATAGGAGCAAGTAAGTATATGGGCTCATACCCCATATAGGAATGAAAGCCATTTATATACTAGTTACCCACAATTGCGGTTTTAGGAGGGCAGTAGGCACTTTAGGTTATCTAGTTATATTTATTAGAATACGGGCCTACAACTATAAAAGATACTATTGCTTATATAGAAGTACCACAGCTGCTATAAGTATTAGCCTAGCCTAGTATATAAATCTAAACACAAAAGGAAGCGTAGTAGCCTAGGTAGCTTTATTAAGCTTCTATATATATATCTCCAATTACTCTAAAGCTTCCTTTCCACCTTCCATAAACGCTATATCGCCGAAACAGGCTCTGGACCTCGTCAATGCTCCCTTATACTTAAGTTCCGCCAAAATTACTCTACCACTACGGTAGCTAGGTTCGCCTAAAAAAAGCCAATTAAACAAATCATGCATAGGAACCGCAAGCCGGCGAATATCGGGCACAATATATATAATGGCGATAATTTTATAAATCTTTAAAATGTTAGGGACCTGCTTACCTAATATATAGGCAATTACTTACCTTTACCTCTCTTAAATTTTCTTCTTTCTATCCTATATAGGAGACCTTTCCTCTTTTCTCTTCCTTAAAGATAGTTTCCCCTACTATTAGAACCCAATAGATCGAAGTTTTGCCTATATTAAACGTATCTATTATAAGAACAGGTATCTAAGAGTAGTAATTAGATTATTAATAATATAGAAGGGGTGGGTTATATACTACTTACCTCTAGCGGGTATATTATAGTTGCTGGCCTTTAGAGGTCTTTAAAGGTCTTTAAAAGTCTTTAGAGGTCCTTAGAGGCCTTTAATAGTCTATTTATACATTAGTCGGTAAAATACTAAGCGGAGGCCATATATGCATATCTATAAGGCTAAGCTATATAACAATTCTTATTAAAGTAATAAGAGCGTATGTGGACTTAAGCTAGGCTGCAAATAATATAAAATATAAAGTTGCGTATAAAGGCAGCCTAAATCCGAATTACTAGACCGCATGAACACGGGAAAACACCACTTACTCTATATTTTTATTCTTATATACGAAGAAGTTCCCGCCATATACTATAGGTGGTGAAGATTAGTAAAGGTCTTAACTTAACTTAGGGTCGCCAAATAGTAAGGAAGGGGTAAATAGATATATTACACCCCAGCTTATAAAACTTAGGTGTATTACCCCTTAGCTACCCTAGTTACCTAACTGCAATAAAAGCTTGCAGATATGCATAAGATAATAATATTCTTAACAGCCCCCGCCCCCAATCGTCCTTAAAAAGATCTTTAAAACTACTCCTTTTCCTAGCCTAGTTTATAACGTTTAGATTAACTCATAATATAGCAACTACTAAATTTATCTCACAACTTATAGACCTTACTAAAAAGCTTAAATAGGTTGTTAAAAGTATCCCGTGCTTTTACATATATCCTATAAAAAGCAACTATCGGACAATTAAGGATTTAAGTATAAGGCTTTTTAAGGCTATAGCAAAGCTCCCAGTAGAGATTAAAGCACTTAAAAAAAGACATATAGAGTCGGCTTACAAGGAGGGCAAATAGCGGTTAAATCAGGCACAAGAGAACAGAAAAAACACTATCACTAGATCAAACTTAAAGAATCAAGAGATATTCGGAAAAAACATAGCACTTTTCTTTAGCAGTCTAAAGGATTCGGTCATTAATTTGGACACAACCCAAATAAGGAAGCAGGCGACCTAAGAAAGATACAAGCGGATTTATAGCCTAAGTCCTAACAGGATAATTTCCTAGGTAGCGGCCTTTAACCCTACCGTATAGACGGCAAATTTAATATTAAAGGATACGTTTGACTTTATAGTCAAGCGGATTAACCCAGAGGATATTTAGGTATAGCTATCCAATATATATTATATACTAAATGGTTTAGGAACTAAAGAGCCGTTATAAGAATCCCAAAAATATCATAAGTTCCTAAAAGGCAAGGTCTACTTTAATAAGAACTTTTAAGCACGAAGCTAACGGCTACTAGCCGCTACAGAAGACAGGGAAAAACCCATAATATTAAATTAGTTAAGGAAACGGAGGCGCATTAATAAGCCTGTATATAGACATAAGTAGGATTTACCTTTATTACATTAAAGGCTATGCTAACAATATATACTATAGAAATTCAATACGCATTTATAAACGCGCCCACCAATTATATTCCCCTTTTAGGCAACTTTCTTTCTAAGGTAGTCTAGACTAGTAATTAATAAGAAAAGAAAAGAAGACTAGGACTTCCGATAATAGAATATTTAACTACACTAATTCCTAAGGGAGAAAACATAGATATCTCTATTACCCTCTAGGTCGGTCGTTAAGAGGCGGTTCTAATACACAACTTATTCAAGCTCTAGCGGACTTAGGTATTATCTTCACCCAGCCATCTATTACCTTAACCTCACACCTAGTAGGAATAGGATGCGATTTATCTTATATAATGTCTTTAAGTAGTCTAGTGCCTTCAGGTGCTTTAGGATCAGAGATCCTAATTAATACGCCTCTGAATATTATTATTTGGTTATAATCTACCGCATCAAATATATAGAATAATATATAGTCTAGCTTTTCTCCCTCCCCAACCTGTATATAAATCCCAAGTTAGCTTAAAGTTTATTTAACTGGGTTCGGCTTTAACAGACCTTTCCGGACATAATAAATTTTATAGAGGTATAACTCCGAGAGGGAATATATTGCCGGTAGATAGATAGTATAAATTTAGACAAAGCCAAGCTCTATTTAAGAGTAGTATACATTCTCTATACAGGTTTACGCTGTTAAAAAGGACCTAAAGTAGGGGGGAATAACAACCTAAGGATCGTGGGTAAGGGCGTTAAAGTTATTATAGAAGTAGGCCCTAGGAGGTTCTAGCAGGAAATATACTAGTTAGAAAGTAAATAAAGGCTATATCTTACGCAATAGACTTAATAGCCTGTTCTATTAGCTAAGGAAGAACTAGTATAGGTAATGGTAAGTATACAGCTTCTACGCGATAAAGAGATTAAAGAGGTATAAAAGAAGTAGATTATATACTTAAATAGAGCGGAGTAAAAAGGATTTAAGAATATAAATAAGTTACAGAGTCTAACAGGCGTATAAGTACTCGAGGTATTAGTACCCGATAAGAGATTAACATAAAAATAATTTAGGCAGCGTCGGCTTAGCCTAGCTTGCGCCCTACTCTATATAACTAGCAAGCATTAGCCTCTATAAAAAAAGTCGGCTTTATATCTAGTAAAGAAGAAAAATTAAGGCGTCTATAATTATAGCAGCGGTAGAATTAGAGAAGCTTTTTAATATATAGTCTTTTACCGTAGTTAGCATAGCGTCTATTAACCTGGTGTAATGCGTACTAAATGCTATATATACACGTATACAAAACTAAACTCAATTCCATATACCTACTTTTACCTACTATATTAAAATTAGTTCCATAACCACCTTTTACACAACCAGTAGTAAAAGGCTAAGTTAAACAAGATCACCCTCTTATACTTAAGCACTATATTCTGCTTTCTACAGATATTTTTAAGCGCCTTTATAATATCCTGTTTTTATACTAGGATTAGCAAAGGAAGTGTGGTTCTTTTTATATAATTTCCCAATTATATATAGTGTGTTCTTAGCACAACAAAATTTAATAGCTAAGCCCCTAAATAGATTAACTAACTAAACGCTTAGTACTATAGAAGGCCTAGGCTTAGTAAACAGCATACACTAGCCTACTTAGCGAGAGCTCTTTTATAATAACTTAGTCCTAAACTTAAGCTAAATATATTTATAAATTGTTATCCCATTTAGACCCTCCGCTAAACTCTCCGCCATAACTATCCTATTGTAGTATAATGGAATTTAACTTTAACACAGCTAGGGTATCCTACTATGCTAAAGTACATATCTAACTACTCTCTTAGTATTATAAAGAGGGATAAAGACAATGATCCTAACGCTTATATACTACTCTAGCAGTATTACATTATATTCGCCCATTCCCCGGCCAGGATTTCCTTTAAAGTTCCCTTATAGATAGCTTTTATACAAAATCTAACAATCCTATTACGCGACTTACGTTTATCCTCCATATACTATCCTTTTATATACCACCCATTTTAGTTTCCATTTTGGATAATCCTATATTCCACAACCCCTATTTCTTCCTCCATAATATTATTCCATCCTTTAAGGAAATTTTAGAGGTAGCCCAGCAGCAGAGATCCGAGCTTAATCCAAACTTAATCCTGTTTACAGTCAATCTAAGAGACAGTCTAGATAGGAGAGAAACCTACCTTAAAGTCTTTAAATTCTTTCTGCTATTCTATACTACCCACTATATATCCCATATTATTAGCAAACTCCCTTTTATTTACTAGGATACGCTATATAAATAGTTAGAAAATACATATATAAAGAAAGATTTTTAGATAATCTTAATATTCTAGTACAGGGACTTCCTCCTTTATCTCAAACCCGCATTTAGTATAGAAAGTCTCGCTACCTACTATAGAAGAAACACTAAGTGGAATGCTATTAAGAACCAAAATCGCTTTAAACTAGTATATAAAGGCTTTAGCATACCCACGCCCTTAGTATTTTAGGTATAGTGCTAGCGTTTAAAGTACGTAGTAAGGCCCGGATTCATAAAGCCACCTATTATTTAGGTAAAAAGTTTAGAATTAATCCTAAGATTTAAGGGGGCAAGGTATTATACTTTAACTTAGCTAAATTAGTACATTTCGCATAGAGCAACATAGCTTCTTTACTCTCGTCTCGCTTTAGGTTTAGGACTTCCTCCTATAGTTTATTAATATCTACACCAGTGTTAATAAAGCCCTGCAATCGCTATAACACTTAATAATATTTACTTTCCGGCTAGAACTACCTACTCTAATTAGAACCTTTTAATAGGGATAAGATCGCAACACCAACAATTATAGATTCGGCATTCTTAATAGGCGGATATATATCTTTAAGTACGTTATAGACCATCTTATACTTATCATTTTTAAAAGCATCGTCTATAACAAATACAATTTTATCTAGATTTTAAATTTCTTATCCAAAAAGGTTTTCAAAGCTTATTAGTATATCTCCTAGAAATTTAGCATAGTATAGTCTCTAATATTTCTATATAGGGGAGGAAAAGTATACGGCAGTAGCAACAAGTGCTATTTATTTTACCTTAGAGACCTCCACCTTATAAAGACGCCCTAAAATAGGCGCTTTAAACATTGCTAACTAACTTTCTCTCTACATAGGGAGAACATAACTTAGAGAAGAGCGGTAGGAGAAATAGTTTTAGGAAGTATATAAAGATTAAAAGAACTTTAAAGATTGCTATAAAGCGAAGAAAGGGTAAATATACTTAGTGCGGGCTAATAAGGTTTAACTCCTGCAGACCAATTACTAGATTATACTAGAAATTATAGCGTAGAGATTAGAGCTAAGTATCCTTTTATATTAGTCTATAGTTATATAATTTTCAATTAGGCGGGAGAAAGAGAGCATTATTTATAAGATAGGTTTGCTAGTCGCTATTATAAGGGTATAGAATAAATATGTCTCAGCGTGAAAATTAATAAACTTAGGTAGCTAGGATAGACGAGGGGCTATATACCCAGTCCTAGAAGTAAGGACTCTAATAGTATGCCTTCCTATAACGCATCTCCTTTATTATCTCCTATCTTGGCCGCGTGTTAAGTAGTATATATATACTATAAATTCCAGAATAGCTCTAATATTAGAATCCATACATTGCCTATACTTTACCTAGACGGAAAATCGTTATTATTACCTTATAAAATATGCGACCATATTTAAATGGCGCTTAAATACGGCCATTTTATTAATAGAGTAAAAACGTAGTGTCTAAAATACTAAGAGACCTATAAACTATATCCTCCTAATATTATAAAAATATAAGTATAGAGACCTTCTAATCTAATCTAGGGTTATTGCTTATGGCGTAATTTAGAGATAACTACCCGGATAGAAACTACCGTAAGCTTTAAAACAGCTAAAAAGATTAGGCGGTTGGCTTATTAAAACATATAGCGAACTATTAATTAAAATTATAGATAAAGCAGAGGATATAATTTGGCTAAAAGGTGTTATAAGGAAACTATTTAAAACCAGCCAGACATTCTTATATTAGGGTATATTTTACAAGTCTAAACCTTTAGAAATTTACCTTTTATATCAACTCCTCTCGCAATTCCTTGGCAATATCTTAGCAATCCCGTTACAGCCCTATAACAACCTCGTAAGACTCTTATATAACTCCTACGTAACTCCTCTAAGACTTCTATAGGACTTCTATGGGACTTCTATAGGAATCCCCTGGCGATCCCATAGCAATCCCCAGAACCTCTATCTCTAAAATCTACTTATTATTTTAGAGGACAGACGTTAGCACCTAAACTAGGTTATTTTCCGTCTAAACCTAACCTTCCTTATTTTCAAACTAAGAGTCTAATACCTACTAGACCTCTAGTTGCCCCTAGTCTAATTAAGGCACCGATTTCATAGCCCCTACTTTATAACTAGCATATTCCTCTAGATTTCACTACTAGTGTTTCCCGGTATATAAGAATTTAACCACTTCTCTAAGGATGTTATTTTAGCTCAAGCTTAAGCTTAAGTCTTCTTTAATCTTAGCTTAAAGCAGTTAAATCTAGTAAGCGTTACCTAGAGGTTTAACGAAATAAGCTTATATATATTTAAGCCAGAGATATTAGATATTAATAGTTAGTTATTAAAGTCGATATGCGATAATATTTATTAATCTTACCAGGCAAAGCATTACGTGTACTAGAGGCTTTAGATTATAACTATACTCCGCTAAACCTGCCCCGCGCGGCTTAAAATTTTAAGTAGTAAAACAACAACTTTAAACTAACGGCAGAACGACTAAGTAACAAGTATATAGATATTGAAGTCGTTAAACGCAGCGGGTAAGGGCTCTTTACGAAAGAAGATCTTGGCGAGGCTTTATAAGCTTTTATAGAAGACGGGTTTCTTATTCTTAAAAGAGCTATAAGTATTAAGCCCCCTTTAGCGGAGTTATTAGAGTCATTAAGCTTTATTAAAAGGGAGATTATCTTAAATAAGGTAAGCTATTTCTAAAGTTTATAAGCGAGACTAATATCCCTCTAGGCTATTAAAACAATACTTTTCTTAGCTTAAGATAATAGCTTTTATATTACCGCCTACCTTCTATCCAAACCTGCTCCAACCTATAAAGAGTTAGGGCGCGATTATAAATAGGAAAAAATGGCTTCTGCTAAAGATCTTATAGGGGCTATATACTATTATTTAGGAGGAGATTAAAATGTTATATAGATATTCCAGGTTAATATATATTCTTATAGAGTAGCTACTAAGAAAATAGTAGATATTAAGGCTAATAGAGGTGATATATATGTACTCTTAAACCCTATAAACATTTTTGCATTTACTAAACTTCCTCTAGCTTTATTTGCTATTACTAGCTATTATAGTTAAGACCTTTCCTTAAGAATAAACCACCTTCCCTAGTATACGCGATTATAGTTTTATATATATAGACCGGGTATCCTAAGCGCGGAGTGCTAGATAATTAAACTGGTAATAAGATTCTAGAGTAGTTTAGAAATAATTACTCTAGAAGTAGTAAATATATAGTTTAGAAGCGGTAACTATATTAAGTGGCACGTAAAAGAAATAAAGATTACCGCTTATAGCTAGCTACAGATTCTCCCATATATCCCTCTACCGAAGTATTAAATATTGCTCCGAGCCTAGACGAGAACTAGTAGCGCACAATTAAAAGTAGATTTAGTTTAGAAGGAGGGCAATTAAGCAAGCTTAGGAGGCGGTTCTATAAGTCACGCTAATACGCTTTAGTTAGTACTAGGCTATAACAGGGATTTTAAAAGGCTTACGCCAGGCCTACAATATTTAAGTCTAGATTAGAGAGTAATATATTTATTATACTAGGACCCTCTAGGGAGAACAACTACTATATTAACTTTAATGGAAGGTTAAAGGGTGTTACGTTAAACGTGTTCTAATAAAATAACCGTACTTCTGCCGGAGAATTAGAGGGTGCCATATTTAACGGGTTTAAATCGTCCTAGGAGGATAGCGGCTGTATCGGTTCTAGCAAATTGTTAAAGGGCATAGCATTAAACGTATTCTAGCAAAATAACTACACTTGCCCTATTACATTTAAAGTATTCCAGTTATCCTATAAGGGCGGCTACTACATTAGCTCTTATAGATTATTAAATAGAGTGGCATTAAACGTGTTCTAATAAAATAACCGTACTTACTCTGCTAAAGAATTAATAGCTACCGCACTTAACGAGCTCGAATTGCCCTAGGAGGATAGCGGCTACATTGGCTCCGGTAAATCATTAAAGGGCGTGGTATTAAATATGTCCCAATTACAATTAAAGGGCGTAGCATTAAACGTGTTCTAATTAGGCGGTTACACTAGTTCCGCTAAAGAACTTAAGGGTACTATACTTAACGTGCGCCTAAATAGCTCTCTGCGTGGCTACAATGCCAATTACTTAAACTCTACTTAAGAACTAGAGGGCGTTGCCTTAAATTTATAAATATTTATATACTAGGTAAAACTTAATAGTCTTTAGAATTCTTATTTGTATATATAGCAGTATTTATCTAGTTAACTCTTTTCTTTATAGAACTTCCTTATATATTTCTAGACATTATACGACTTACTAAAACGGCGGATACAGAATAGACAAGGAAATTTCTTTAAAGGCTTTCTCTTCTTTTTAAGAGATGATATACAATTTATAGCTTATGTGTTATTCTTAGTCTAATAATACTTAGTATTCCGCTCACTTTAGTAAGGTTTAGAGATCGTAAAGTGACCGCGTTTTTACATTAGAGGTATTATAACGTATAGGGTTATACTAGATTCCTAAGTTTTAGTAAATGGAGATTAGACAGGTTTTGTTACTTATAATTCCTATACCTCTAAATATATATTCTACTTAGCATAGAAGAGATATCTATGGTTCCTGCTATATAGGGGACCGAAGGCTTTAAACTATCCCTACTGTAGTTAATAACGGATACTTGTTATTTGCGTAGGAGGCTGCTAGGTACTATAGGGGAATTAGCGCAGATCTCTAAGGTCGCGGACTTTATTAAGCTTCGTTACTAAGTAAAAAGGCTGCCCATAATTAGGAGGAATTGTAATACTAAAGGAGTCGTTATATAGATGCTAAGGAAGGCAAAACTAGGGCTTATTATTAGCAAAACTATAAAATAGGGAAAGATTGGGAAGAATAAGAGAGATATAATAAGCGAGAATCCGGGTAATACGCGTTACGTTAACATGTCACATACAGGCTATAGGGGCTGAGCTTATTAAATAGAGAATTACGAGCCGCTAGGGCAGAAGCACTAGAAATAGAAAGCGTACTAAGCAAGCCTATACCTTAGTAAAAGAGGTACTTAGAGATATTAAGGCCTAAGAAGGCGCATATAAAAGAAGGCGGTATTACGGATATAGCTGTTAAAACTAATCTTAAGACCCTAGTCACTCTCGCTACCTTTTTTTAGCTTAAGGAGGCTAGTTTCTTAAGGCGCCACTAAAGTTATAAAGGAGTTCTATATAAGTTATATAGAAGTCCTAAAGAAGTCACAAAAGAGTTATAGAAAAGTCCTAAAAGATTCCTAAAGGATCGCTAAGAGATTACCATTAAGGGGCACAATATTCTATAAAGGTAGTTAGAGGGAATCAGGCTATAATCTAGCCTTATAGCCGCCCTATTACCCTATTACCCTATTACCCTATTACCTTATCGCCTTATTACCTTCTTGCCCTTTTTTACTTTAGTTAACCTCTTTATTAGTAGGACACCCCTACTTTTTAAAACAATGTATAAACTTTCTATTATAGCATTTATTGGCACTAAGTTTATTTATTTACTTATTCTTAATTAAGTAGTACTTTTATAGCTTTATTTACTAACTACCTTACGGCATTCTCTCCGCTTTTAAATAATTTTTTACTTCCTCCCTCTCCAAACTACTTTTAGAGTCTCCCTTTATTACTAGCTTAAAAACATCTCTCCTATTTCGGCTAAGTTATTATATATATTATTAGAGCTGTCCTAGTGTACTAGACTAGCTATTAAGGTTTATACATATAGCCTCTTAAAGTAAATTACTAACTAAAAATTAGGCTCTATTCTTATGGAGATTCTATACAAATATTTTAAAAACTATTTTTAATAAGGATTTCCTAGTCGTTACCAGTATTACTATACTTGCCTTTCTACTCCTAATTTCCGGCTTCGTACTAGTATTCTTTCTACAACACTGGATAATAGGGCGTTCGTTAGCTTTTTTAGGTGGTCTCTTAATAAATACATTATTAGGTACAACTCTTACTACTTCTACCTAAATAGTAAGAAAACATAAAAGGTTAAAAGTATTATAGCTTTTATGCGCTACGATTATTCTTATACTATATTCTGGTATTTACTTTATATTTATTAATATATATCTATTCCTTTTAGTAAGCTACTATAATAATGCTTTAGTGACCTCCACTAACACAAATAGGGACACTCTCTTATGGAATATATTACGAACGTTACCGTCATTTTACTACAAGCTTAGTTGCTTTATATTAAATACCAATGGCATAATATAACATCTTACGACATACCTATCAGCCCTAGTAACTTGGAGAAAGCTATACGGAGATATTTAAACCCTAAGTACCCTAACCAACCTATTAGCCCTAATGACTTAGAGGAAGCCATAATATTAAACCCTAAATCCTCCTATACTAAAACTGATCGTAGGAGGAATAGGTTAGTTCTTAGTTATCTTAATTACTTCTTAGGCTAATACCAGCTTAGTAGTTTTAAAATTTATATTAGCCGTTCCGTTAGCATAACCTATAAAGCGCGGAGAGAAGGTAAAACCTTTCCATCTAAGAATTTTAAAGCTATAGACAATCCCCCGCTAGATAAGGGCCTTTAATCTAAGGCATATAGCCTATAGTAGGATCATGTCTTTTCACCTAAGAAGGTTAAAGCTATAGATAACTTCCTACCGGATAAGGTTTTCCTCAGAAATAATCGCTATATACTTTAGTTATGCCTTAAATGCATATATCTTAAGCAAGAGTAGGGAGACTTTATATCCCGGATGCTAGAGCTTAGCAACTTAGAGAGGAAGGCTATAGAAAAGCTAAGGCTGTAAGAGGTATATATAAGGAACTGTTAAGTTATTTAGGAGGAATTTTCTTCCTAGGTAGCAGCTATATATAGACTTTATTAAAGCTTAAAGCCTCTTACTACTTTTAAACTTCCTTAGAAAACTCAGCTAAGGTACGGCTCCTCCTTTAAAGGCATATAGTATTATCTAAAATTGCCTTATATAGCTAAGGTTAAGATATACTCTATTAAAGCCACTAAACGCGTCTCTAGCTCTATGCCTTATTATATAAAACCAAACTATGGTTTTTATTTATTTTTAGGAGGAAAGGCCTTATGTAAAGTCTCTTATTATTATATAAAACTTTTATACTAAAAGTATACTAAATTTTTAAGGGCTGGGAGCGGGGGACATACTAGCGCTCTACGACTTAGTTAATCACTCCCAGTTATGCGATAAAGCCTTAATAAGTAACGGTCTAAATATCTATAGGTTTCATTGCAGATAGGTAACTAGGGTAATCGGGGGAATATACACCTAAGCACAAGCTAGAGTATAGCGCATTTGCTTTACCCCTCTTAAATAGTTAGACTTTTACATTTTAAAGTCTAAGCCGCAATCTATAGGGTAAACTACTAATTTAAGAAAGCCCTAAATACTACTCGCTCTCTTACTCGTTAATCTAAAACGTGCTAGCTTCTATATATTAACTAGTACCAAAACTAAGCCCCTATATATAGCCCCGTACCTTAAGCCTATTACTTAACTTAAAGTTAGGAGGATATTAATATAATCTAGCACTCCGAGGCTTACTAGCTTAGCTACTAGAACGCCTTTATATCTACAGTAGCCCACTAATAGATTTTTTTTATAGGTAATTGGTGTTCCGTTTTTGCTTTCTAGGTTAATCGGCACCTCCGATTTTAGGCCTATATATACTTTTACTGCTTCTAAACAATTAGGGTTAAACTATATTATAGTTAGCCCTCTACTAACCTTTACTACGTATAACTATATATCCGCATTAAGTTGCTAACGCTACCTTTTAATGCATTTGGCGTACTAGGTTCGGACTTACGCATACCCTTATCATTTTAGTAAGACATTAGCCACGTATAGTATGCTTAACCTTTAATCAATCTTTAACATACATATAGCATAGCATATACTATCGTTTTATCGGCTAATATATTAATAGATCACTAAGTCCAAACCTTTAGAGCTAACATTCTTGTCACTTACTATATTATATCTTCCTAGGGAGGTTCCCAATCCTAAGGATACTCTTATAGCCACTCTTATAACTCTTAAAGCCGCCCCTATAGCGGTAAGATTTTAAGTCCTTGCCGCTAACTTTAACGAAAGCGTTCGCATAACCGATAGCAATTACTCTATACTTGTTTATGTCGCAATACCTCTTAATAACCGCACTATGTTAAGTTTAGAGATCCTTTATAATACAATTTATAAAGAAGGTATTAAGTACGTAGTTAGTGCGTATAATATTTCCGGTAAAGCCTATAAGAAGCTTCCTAATAAACTTATAGTTTTACACTACTATCTAAGTATATATCCTTTAATAATATAATTTTTTGGACTAATTATAATATAGAGCAAGAGGCAAAATTTAAAAGAGAAGCCTTTAAATAAGCACTTAAGGAATATATAGCAGAGTAATAGAATAAAGGATGGATTATATAGATAGCTAGAAAGCTTAGGCTATAGGGGTAGATAAGCCAACTCACTTACTACCAAATTAAGGGTGCTATGTATTAGAGGATATGGAAATACTACTATCTAATTATATAAAGGAATGTTTTATAGGTATACAGAAATGATTAGAAAATTTTATATAGACTATTAAGGAATATAGAGTCCTATAAAACATTTTCATTATTATATTTTTAAGATAAAGTTTAGAATAAATAAGACTTAATATGGCTTAGACGGAGGACCTAGGGTTAGTATATCTGCTATAAAGACTAATCTTATCTAAGAATAGCGTCTAAAATCTAGGGTAAATAATAGATTAGTTAGCCAGACACTGGGATTTTGCCACCCCTTTAAAGCCCTTTACTACTTCAACACTTATAGACCTTATTATAGTGCCACCCCTTAGCTGCAGCTATAAGAATCTTATCGGCTGGGGAATTTCGGGCACTATATATTGCGATAAACTTTAAAACAAGGTTATTAAAGCTCCAAATAACACGAATTCTTAACACTTTATTAAGGTTAAAAAGGAGATCTATAAAAGACTCGGTTAATATAATAGACTCTTATAATACTATAGCAGCGAACTTTTCTAGAAGGATAACCGTATAGCGATATATTTAGAACGCGCTCTAAACAGCTAGCTCTATGGGTTTCTTTAGGACAGAAGCAATAATATTAATTAAATTTTATAAATGCGTTAGATTTTATAGCTTACAGACGTTCTTAAATATATTCACTCCAGATATATTATATACGGTAATATTTCGTGCTATAACATTCTCTTAGATAAACATTTAAACGTAAAGCTAATCAACTTTACTAGTTTATCGATTAATAGGTCTCCTCTTCTCATTTTATACTCCGTTTAAGCCTAAGCTCTATATCTAAGCACGCCTTAAAAGGACGAAATTTTTGCCTTTAGATCGGCTTGTTATTATACCTTAATACATTATATCGCCTTTTATAAGCTTTTTAATAATAATATAGAAGATCGTTATAAACAAGGAATATTTCCCGAATTAAAGTCCCTAGGGGCCTTTAAAGTCATTATTAAAGGCTATTAAAATAGCAAATATAACTATATAGATAACGTTATTAAAGAAATAGATAAGTAAGGTATGTTTATAAAACTAGGAATTTTAACTATCTAAACTTATTCGTAGGTTTACGGAATCTATCCCTAATAACGGCGCCGCGGCATTTCCTTTACACTCTTAAGGCTTTCCTTTTAACGTTTACGAAATCTTATCTTTAGCTTAAAAATCTAAAGGCTTCTCTATCCAGATTTATACTTTACCTATTTCTTAGGCATTATTGGCGTTAATAAAGGTAAGTTTTGTGCTTTATAAGTCTATTAGTCTTACTATCCTTATATATAGTATAATATACTAACCATCCTTTATTTAGGATATGCTAGACAATCTCTAGTTACTAGCAAGCTCCTAAACTGCGCCGTACTTTATATTATAGGTATTAGGTTAGGACACGCTTACCTACCTTATATAATAGCACTAGGGTAAAGGACAATGTAATTTATCTTTAAGGAATGTCTTGGTCTCTTCTAGCACTTTTTATATTAGATGGTAATCTCGGTAGATTGGCACATCTTAAGTATAGAGAAGTTTATAATTTAACAAATTCTTAAGTATATTAATAGTAAAAGAGAGGATTCGTAATATAAACGAATAGGTACTATAATGCCTAGTAATATAATAAGTCTTATAACTTATAAGGCTCTATTTTAATTAGATATATATAACACAGATAAGTTAGCAGCGAAATTTAAATAAAAACGGCTGCATATAGCAACACCGCCTTAAGAAAATGCACTTAAATAATTAGACTACTAAATATAAACCCCAGCTTTCTATTTCCATAGGACTAACCAAAACACAAGAATACGCCTAAGCTACTAGCCCCGTCTCTTCTGCACGGCAACCCTGCCCTTTACTTTTGCAACTTTAGAAAAAGAGTGCACCTATAACGATCTAGCTTTAGCTTACCGAACGCGTCTTTAGTAAGACTTAAGGACATTATTAGAATTCAAAAGCCCGCTTTTATAAACCTAGGTAGGCTTCTAAGCCACCTTATATTTGCGCCCTAACTTAGTTATTTTTTCCCCTAGAATATTATCAATCTCCCATTTATTATCTAAGCTTACTTTATTAATTTTGTCTTTTTTAGTTTAGGTATAATGCTTTACAGCAGGCTCTAGGTTTAAAACGTCGCTCTAGTTATTAGCGACGCCGCCGCTATTACCGTCCTCGTCCTTATTATAAGTACGATTACTAGCCTTATTATACGGCGGTTTAATACTATAGAGAAGGGTAGGCTCCTAAAGCGAAGGGCTAGCGGGACGCGGAGTGGATACCGCTTGCTAGTTAACTTGCGGGTATTAAGAGTTAAGGTTAGGGATAGGGGGGCTAGAAGACAAGTCTTCGCGATAGGTAGGTGGCCTTTATTACTTCTAGGGACATAGACTATTACCACCCTTACTACCCCCACTACTCTCTTTAGCAGGGTTATTAGAATTATAATTAGTAACGTTGTTCTGCTTAAGCTTCCGCTTCCTTAATATAAAGGATAATTCGCCTCCCGTATTCCCTTTCTTATAATTACTTTCTTCCCTAATAAGCGGATTGTCTATATTATAGTTATTAGGTTATAGTAACGATATTTTTAATATCTATAACCTACCAATATTATCTATATTATTGGCTATTAAGGAGTCTTAGTTAGTTATTACGTAGGTCTCTAACTTCTATATAGCCTAGGGGACAGTCATAATATTAATTCCCTTAACTAGGCTATCTATTTTATTAACGTCTTCTATTATAGGTTTAAGATAGTTATACGCAGATATGCTAAAGAGATCTTCTAGCTCCTTTAAAGAAGGTAACTCCTTATCCTCATTATCCTTATTACCGCGGTCATTTCCGCCACCTAATAATTATTAAGCAAGGCCGTTATATAGGGGGGAAGTATATACCTAACCCATAAGGTGCTAGTTAATCGCCGACTTTATTAGCTTTATTACCAATATTACTAACTCCGTCTCCTTTAGCTTTAGGTTCTAAGTCTAGGTTAGCTATATTATCTTTAATAAATATTAGATTCGCTACTAACCGTTAGACATATTTATAGTTATTAGGAAAAAAAGGAGGGGATAATTACTAAATTACCTTAATTACTTCCTCTAGCGTCTTGGCTGTTACTTATATTCTCGTAAATATCTTTATACTTATTAAAAGCCTTAAGATCTGCGGGTGCCTTATTAGGTAGAATATTTAAAAAAGGTAATATAGAATAACTTACCTAAGCGCAACTAGGCCAAATATTTCACAGGATTATCTCTTAGAGGGAAGTAAGGTACTCTCCCCTTTTTCATCCTTTTTTTAAGTATATTGCTTATATTTACCTCAAAAGCCGTAATCACATAATACTAAAAAGCCTTCAGTTTTTCAGGGGGTGTAGTATAAAAATTAATATTATTAAATGAAATTTATAAATCAAAACGAAGGGGTTAAGAAGATGCCACTATTACTGCCGCTATTATTATTAGAATTATTATTACCTTATGCCTTTCTAATAGCCCTAAAGGACAGGTTACGCTAGGCTTTTAAGTCTACGCCAGTCCCCTTTTCGCTACTAGCTTATATCCGCAGCATCTATACTAAAATAACCCTACTAACTTAATAGCGAATTAAAACGTGTAATCTACGCTCCGTTAGTAATTACTATTCGCAACGTATAAAGGTATATATAGGCTTAAACTTTATTACAAGATTAACGCCTATTAGGAAACTGCGATTAAGACCTAACTAACTAACCTAGCATATTTAGCCTCTAACAGGGCCATTATACTAAGCCTTCTTATTAAGGAGGTTAGTAGCAAAGTACCTCTACCCTTATTTCTTAGAGTTAGAGCTAGTGCTAATATATCCGTTTTCTAACCCAATTTTTCTAACCCAATTATACCAGCAAACTGGATCTTCCGTACTAGATCCTCTACGAGACTATAGTTCCTAGGGTTAGATAGGTAGAAGGCATGCCGTAATTCTACTAAGCATTAAAAGACACTCTAAGTAATAAGGGTATCTTTAAATCTCTCCCCTAGATCTAAGGAACTTCCTTAGTTATACTCTACCCTTACCTATAGCCGGATATTACAAACAATATAAGGGGGCAGATAGCGCAAGTAGATTAGGCAATCACACCCATATCTATCTCACTGCGCCCTTTTAGCTAATGCAGCTACCGCATAAAGTCCGTCTCCGTTAAGAGGTCAAATACGCGAATTTTTCTCCAGTATTTATTAGCTAAGAGTAAGATTATAACACTAGCTCCACTAAAAGCCAGGCTATGCTACTAAATAGGCCGTTTACCCCTAGATTCTGCCTTATAAGTCTTAGGTCTATATAAAGGATATTTCTATATAACCTATACCTCCTTAACTAAATAGGGGGCTAGATTAGACTAAAGCCCGGTAGCTTCTTTAATCGCAATATAATCCTCTAATCGTTAGGGAAGGGTAAGGTCTAGGTCTAGGTTAAAAAGGCGCTAAGGAGGGCGAGGGCTTCTAGCTTCTAGCGGCGCAGCTTTAACCAAGCTAAGTAACTAGCATTAGCCTATGGTTTCGCTAAGGACCCACTTTAGCATCCAGCTTCGCCTTCATTATAACGCTGTAATGCGACACTACCTAACGCGTCCTACAGCTCGCAGCAGCTATAACCCATATAATCCATTACTAGGCGGTTCTCAGTATAGCTATTTATAGCTATTCCAACAAGGATTAAGTCGCATATTATAGTTACGTCTAAGACACTACTAGAGGCGGATGTAAAGAAGAGGATAAACAGAAATATTATTTCGGTGCACTAATTAGTAGGGGACGTAGGGAGGAGAGGAGAGAGGAGAGAAGAAAGGAGAAATACGGTAGGACTAAAGCATACGTTAACACTAGAAGAGAGTATAAATGTGTCCTATAGAAAGAGCTAAAGAGTTATAGCGCTAGGTAATCATTAGTATAAAATATACGGAGATTAGGAAAGGTAGGTAGAGCACCTATATAGACGCTAAGGGGATAGAAAATGCCTTACGGCTAATAGCTAGAGTCTAAGGTGGCACGGTAGTAGGAAAGAAAAGAGGAGATAAAGCATAAGGGCAAAAGCAGCGAGGGAGAAGGCCTTTTATGGTTGAGGTTGAGGTTAGGTCTTAGCCAAACTGGGGTAGAAAAGCAAGCGCGCCTTGCCTGTAAAGGAACCTCCATTTCCTAATACGTGGTCTCCATCTTATTTTTTACTAAAAAAAAAAAAAAAGGGTTAAATTCTTAAGACTATCGGCATCCTTAATGCAGGCTTTATATATACTTATATTATTACTCTCTATAGCTAGGCCTATTTAGAACCACTACTCCTTATAATAACTGCACGTCTTTATATATTTAGCCTATAGTATACTCCTAAACTTCTTAATTCGCTCCTAATTAACAGCTAAAATAGGTAGTAGGGCCATAGTCGGAGCTTACTAAGAGGGAGCTTGCTAAGAGGGAGCTTACTAAAAGGGAGCTTGCTAAGAGGGAGCTTACCGTAAGGGAGCTTACCATAAGGGAGCTTGCCGCGAGGGAGCTTACTATAAGGGAGCTTGCTATAAGGAAGGTGGTATTAGCAGTAGGGTAGGTATTAGCAGTAGAGTAGGTATAGGAGCTAGTTCCAGCAAGGACGCATTTAGGCTATTTGGAATGCCTCTTCTACTATATGGAGCTTTATCTATGGTATATAGCGGAGGAGTAGGCAAGTAAGCTTTACCCCGCCAATTAAGAATGCGGTGCTCCCGTTATATTGCCCTAATTGTCTTCCGCCATTAAGCTATTTTAGGGGTATCTTAACTGTTCTAGCCGCAAGGTGGGAAGATATTCTTAGTATCGTTTTTAGGTAAAGCTATTTACCAGCGCCTTATAGGACAATTCTTAGTAGTAGAACCTAACTCTATAAGAGCTCTCCGCTTATTTAAAATGTATTTAGAGGCCTAGAAAAGTAAGTAGAAGTAGAAGTAATATATAGGGAAGACGCGCCTTTAACTAATATAACTAGCATAACTTTAAAAGCTTTTTTAAAGGGCCGTCTTTAATAAAGTTAAGGCGGGGCTTATGGATATAGCACTTGTTATACTTAATTACTATAGGATCTGCTATATTTATAATATATATAGTGGTATTAATAGAGGTGTTAACAAAAAGGTAGAGATATTTTGACGTTTATAATATTTTATTATTCATCACGTGGATTCTGCCATAGCTTACCGCGCGTAATATTTTTCCAGCTAATTAGCCGAGGCTCGGCCAATTAAAAGCTGGCTTGGCGGGAGTTTGAATTCTAGGACCCCTAACCCAAATATATAGACCACTTGTACCTCGGGTCAATAAGAGCTCGATCGCCTTCAAGGTGGCCTATGCACTGTCACGTGCACGTCGCCAAGCTCAAAGAGACTGCCCCCCTACCAATAGATTCCTATTATAAAAAAGTAATCAATTATAGAGGAGACTAGTCTAACTCGACTTATTAGCTTATTAGGTTAAATAGGTATTATTAGGGAGTTAAATATACAGGAGAGAGTGTCTCTCATACAAAATTGCGAAAATTAAAGTTAAGCGCCATAGAGTTCCGCACCAAAGGCCCTCAGACGGCAGGGTAAACTTAAGGTTGGTAGATAGCTGATTGGTTAAAAGAAAGTGGCGTTTATTTAGGCGGAGACTAGTGACACTTTAGTATTAGTGAGTGCGCCTTAAGTTCTGCCCTTGCCGGCTGAGTCGCTTACTGAGATAACTCACCACCCGTTTCTTACTCATATGTCTTACATTATGTGTCTCACTACCTATTTCCATTACCTATTGCCGACTGTAAGCGCAGTCTTCCTGCCACCATTTCATGTATATATACCACTTGATCTCCATAGATTTGCAATCAAGTCGCTCGTTCAATACCCACACACTGCAAAAGCTTACACTACCCATCCTTGCCGCGGACTTCATTTGAATCTAGATGATCCAACACACCCGTAGGATTCAATCAAGCTGTCTGGATCGGGACGCTTGAGAGTTTGAACGGAGAACTATCTCCAAAGATTAATTCGGGTCTCTTACGCGGCAATGGCGTTCCAAAAGCGCTCACGAACTAAGAGCATCGGAGAGAACGAGTGATCCCATTTCTTTCTATATAAACCAAGCAGATATTAAACCAAGCAAATATTAAACAAAAGTTAAAAACGCCGGCAGAAAATGCACCAAACCGTCGCTATGCAATACAACCCAACCAAATGCCCACCTCCTACCCCATTTATTCCAGTTCAGTCCATCCATTCGACAAGACCAATCACTTAAGCGGCCGGAGCCGCCTTGAAGGCAGGGTCGCAAACAATCGCAAACACCTCGCTCTCAACCGGGTCCAAGAAAGTCCAAGCACCCTTCCCAGCATCCGAGAACGTGGTATCGATATTCTGGTTCCTCTTGGCTACAATCGAGTTACCCCGCGCATCGAGAAGCTGGCACCTGAGATCCTGGTTCTCGATCAAAGCGCCGACCTTGAGCTCGATGGTGTCGTACGGGCCGGATGAGGCGACTGGAGGCTGGACTTCGCGCTTCGCCCCGCCGAGCAGGAACGGAGTCTGCGTTGCGAGCTCATCCGGGCCGCTCAGCATGACAACGATGTCGTTGGCATCGGCGCCGATGGCCGCAAAAGTAGGGTCGCAGATGATGGCGCTGACGACGCTCTCTTGTCTGAATTTCCACGCGCCTTTGTCGGCATCCGCGAACGTGATATCAACATTTAGGTCGCGCAGCAAGACGATAGGCTTGTCCTCTTCATCGAGAATCTGGCAGCGTAGATTTTGCATCTGGACACCCTTGCCGAGGGAAAGTTCGACGGTCTGGAAGGGCCCAGAGGAGCCGACGGGGGCTTGGACTTCTCGCTGGCCGAACTGGACTTTCTGGAAGGCGGTCTGGGTGGCAAGTTCGGAGGCGCCCGCGAGGGTGATTCTGACGGATGTGTCGTTGGATCGGGAGCCAGTGGGGATGGCGAGCGCGCCGACGGCGGAGAGGGCGGAGAGGAGGAAGGTGGAGTATTGCATTTTGAGGATTATGGTGGGAATTAGGTGGAGTTTTTGAATTAGCGATTGGAGAGAAGGGAAGTTAGGAAATAAACAACAAAGACAACAAATAAATAAAAGAGAAAGAGTGATTGAGGTTTTGTGGTTTTGTAGTGAGATGCTAGGAGATGGTTCTCTAAGTCTGGTGAGTATGAGGTCTTATATAGTCATTGCTAGAAGCAACGTCATTTTCTCCTGGGGTTTATTAAGATTATTCGAATCTGGTGGTTCCTAGAATAGATATTCTTCATAATAATACGCTTAGTGTATCGTTTATCGTGTTCTTGGCTGCTGACTCCATCCCTTCCCACGCTGGCTCAACTGAAGGCTTGGCTCTGATGCTGATGGGCTTGGCGCCAAGCTGTGGACGCCAGCTTGGGAAGCTCACTGCATGGGTGGTAAAGAAACTAAGAGGAGAGGATAAGCTTAAATCTTTGAAACGTAAAATTAGCACTTAGTTCAAGTTAACCAAGATTCCTACTCCGAGGCGTAGCAAGCCCTAGTCAAGCTTTCTAAATTCTGCCCGGGGCACGACGGATGGTTCCGCGCAGCTCGGCCTCCGGTCAGCAGTCGGTCAGTTGGATAGGTCTAAAGGACCTACACCCGCCACACTTGCCACATGTTGAGGCGTATCATAAACCATCCTGCTCAGTGACAGTTTGGTAACATGCATATTCCTACAAAACTTCAATGACACTTACGCAACCTTTGTTTCTGTTTAATTTTAGAGATTTTATTTTAGATACAAGAATCTCTAAATTCCTAGATATCCGTCTGTGGATCCCTATAATAGCGTTGGATGGTGCTTATGAACTCTATCCCTTCCTACGCTGGTTTGCGTCCACGCATATCGAATAAGGGTTTGGCCAATCATAGACTCTCGTTCGCCTAAGAGCTTGGCGTTGATACTAATGTTCATTAGCTTGGCGCCAAGCTGTGGACGCCAGCGTGGGAAGGGATAAGCACTGAATAAGGCTAAGGCTTCGTGACCAAGCCCGCTATATCAGTCCCTGGAGTTCACCATCGGATGGGGGCCCCGCTTACCAATTTTATCGCCCATGCCGAGTGGCGGAGCCCGCAAATCTCGACCTGGTATTGACCGCTCGGCTGAGCGCCCCCTTCCGTAGAGAAAGGGTGAATGGGTCGGCATAGTGACTCTGCGCGGACCTTTTACTTTTTCTGATTTCCACCTCCTAGAGAGCAGCTAGCCTGTGCCGTCGTCCCTGGGGAAGGGATAAGGTGGCAGGTGGTCGCACTGTACACAGGTCCTTCGCGTCGCGGGGGGGGGGGGATGGTGGAGGAATTAATCAATAGCGCTATATTTTGGGAGAGTACTCGAAAACCCAAGGAGATGCTGTGAATGCTAGGTTTAGATTCTTCGTACACCCAGACAACAAGCTCGTCGTCGGTCTATATAAGGGCATGNGGTTTACCGACGCGGGGAGAGTAACGCTAGCGGAAGGCTTCGTAGCAAATGGAGATTCTAATTTAATACCCGCGGATTCAGCAGATACAGAAGAGCGCAGGATGCGGTGGCACCGACGGATAGGGCTTGCTATGGAACGGGTTGTGTAGCAGTTTACGACACAATGACAAGCGAATGATGCAACGAGACAGAAGGTGAATAGAGTAGTTTCATTCAAGAAAAAAAGACAAGAGAACTCCATAAGTGTCTCTCGGCCGTTTCTATGTTTAAACTCATCAATTGTATTAACTTCCATGTCTGAAAGTGCTTGAGGATACCTTGAAAGAACCCTGCGACTTTCCAACGGTAGGTGCATTTCTTCACTGATAATTTGTTGAAAGCTCACCTGTACTCCAGAAGGACACCCAGAAATAGAGCCTGCTATCCCAGACTGTTTGGAATTAATAGAAAGCTTGCCCGTGCGCCAGGATGTGTTCGAATTGCACTCTTCGCTGCCCATGTATGGTGTTCTCCTCCGGCTCCGTTCCTGACTCCAGAAAATGTTCCTCTATGTCCACATTTGCTTGGCCGAGCAAATTCCAGAAGCCCTGCAGTGTGTTCATCTGCAGCCCCAGGCTCTCTTGATCACGTAGAGAGTCATACCACCGAACGTGCACCTTGTTCAATCTTGGTGCCTTCTTCAGTACTTCCTCAGTCTTCTGTGCGCGCTGACATAGCATGGCTTGGAAAATGGACTCAATAGCTTCACTCGCCCGCAGCCATTCGGTGTCCCATGTGAAGATAAGCTCGAATTTCCTGATTGGCTCTGTGGGCGAGAAGGCCGAGTCGGCAAGCTGGTCCATAATCTCTTCAAAAAATGTAACATGTTCGAAGCCGGCAGTGACATCGATGCGGAGAGTCACACAGTCGTAGTAGTATGCTATGGCTTCAGCATGGAGCTGCCTGCACACTTGGAGCAGAGACATGGGTGGTGGACAATGAGTCAATGAGAAGATGCTCGGGATGTGGCGCCACTTGTGGGAGACGACGGGTGGTGGTGGAGCGGTTCTACTAGTTGTGGTAGTATTGATGATGTTCGTAGTATTGCCATTACCAGCATCCTCTTCTTGGTCTATATCTACATCCTCGTCTTCACTTTCGCCTTCATCCTCACCCTCTTTATCCGCATCTTCTTCATTGTCAACTTGAATAGCCGCGGTCGCTGCAGCAATGCTAGCTGCATGTTGGGCGGTAAGCTGTGCAATCTCCTTCTTCTCAAACCAATTCTTGAGAAGGTTGGCTGGGCCTTCATCGCGTTCGGACAGGTAGCCGAAGATTCTATGGCGCAGTTCGAGGGGAATACCCAAGAGGGTAGCATCTGCTGGCTGGGTCATGTTGGGTTCGACTTCTGCTGGCGGGGCCATGGATGCCATTTGTTGCGGTATAATTTTTGAAAAATGCGACACCGATGTCAAGAGTCGAATAACAGCGAAGATATGCGGTGGGTTCAGGCAGGCAGTGAGGTAGCAGTAAGGTAGGAAAGTGGGGTTTCGGAAGCTTCACTCGCAAGGCTTCGTGTCTGCCTTGTCTAACACGGCCACCACAAGGCCACCACAAACCGGAGTGAAGTACGGCTGAAACTTTGACAAGGAATGGTGTTCCAGAGACAGCATCGGCGCTGGGAGGTATTTGATCTACTTCGGCGTCTGCTAAATTGCTTTGTGGGGTGAAGGCCATCTCTCAATGATTCGAAGAAAGTTAATGTTTAAAGCTTGCGTGACATGGATATGGTAACCCCAGGGCACGCGATAATCGCAAAGCTAGATTCCTCGAAAGGTTAAGGCTGAAATCCCTCCCGAGGTCCGTGCGGCTTGGTTGTACGCTTCGCACCGACCGCTGCACCGCCACAACCTACACAACTTATTGCTGTACCAGTCTGAGTATGATTGGAACCAGACTGTCGTTCCTTGGGGTGCATCAGCCTTGATCACGTTGACTATTTTCACCTCGCGTTGATCATTAGCATGATGCAAACTCCAATACCAAAGCGTGCCTAGTGGGAACTGACGGGCAGTCGAGATCTGCCCTTTTCAGGAACCAGCGGCTTTCTTTCTCTCATCTTTTATTTACCCCAATTCCCTCAGCATACCCTTCTCGATGAAGCGCCGAATACCTATCAACTATGAGCCCTGTCAGTCGGGGAAAACAGGCCGTACTCGCAACCCCCCTCCAGGCCCTTGTGAGACTTGTGTCCGGCGTGTTTATTTGAGGCGATCTGCTCAGACTTTACCCGAGCAAAATACAACTCAGGTCAGCAACGACGAGCTATTAGCGCGAATTCAGACACTGGAAGATATGCTCCGTGGACGTAACGATGGCCTCTCTTCCCACGCCGCTGCCCCTCAAGGTTGCCTTACGCCAATGACTTTGGGAACGAATGCTCGTCGTTACCAGTCTCATTCCAGCGAGTCTACCACGGTTCCCACGTTATCATCCCTGAGTCCTTCAGCCCGATTGGGACACTCCATGTTTCTAAAACTGGACATGTGCGCTACCACCCTGGTGCTTCCCAGTGGAGCTCAGTTTTTGATGAATCACCTCTAGCGGAATATGTAAAAGATTTCAAAGATCTTCTAGCGATGACCTGAGCCGTTTTCCTTATTGCTCGTCTACAAAGCAGACAACCAACGGCTCATCGCCACTTTGCCCCCCGTTCGGCAGTGCAACGAGCTGAGAGACGTGTTCTTGGAAGTATTCTCTCCGGTAAGGCTTCATTAACGGTTCTCTTTCAACCGGAGCGTACTCTGATAAGGAACAACAGCACTTCCATATTATACACGAGCCTACATTTCACGCAGATTGCACCTGCCCTCAAGACGACCCTGAATCTACGTGTCTTAGCCGGCCGACTTTGTTGTTTGTTGTCATGGGCATAGTTGTCACTGCTGTTGATGATAAAAGCTCTTTGCCGCGCGATTTGGGAAGACCCAGCGATGGCAATAATCAAATAATCATAATCACCGACTCTGATTCTAATCGATTACATTAATTATATAATAGCCTCTATATTAAGTGCTATATCTACTGTTATAAAGCCTCCTAATTTAACTACCTTACGAATCTAGCTCTTTAAGTACTCCGTTTATTCTACTACCGTTACTCTAAGCCTTAAACGCTCCTATAATATTATATAATATACGCTTAAAAAAAGTCGTTCGGACTTAGCCGATACAGCTAGTATAAGGAGGATATTAATAGCTATACGTAAAAGACGCAGATAGAGGCTTTATTAAGACGGTTTAAGCTATTAGCTAAGGGAATTATTAGCGGTTAATTATAGAGGCGTTACCTATGAAATTAACGCTAGGAATACTAAAATAGTACTTATATTAATAAAGTGGAGCTTTATAAAATCGGCCTCTATACCTATAAGGTGAGGATATAAATTGGGAGTCCAATTAATAGAATAACAGAGTATTGTTAGCGACTCAGTCAATCGAGGCACGAGCACGACAAAAGGGACGCGCAAGCCTGTACGAATGGTAGTCTATAAACGAGGATCTAAAGCTAGAGAAAGGAAAGGAGAAGAAGAGCAGCGCCGCTCGATGTTTTATAAGATCTTCGCGTCACATGACCGCAATATGCGGCAATCTGTGGCAACTTGCCAGTATAGAGGACTGCATAATTCTGCCAAGTTCTGCCAAGTTCTACCAGTGCCATAATATTACCCCCCCCCCTTTAGTAAAGCCTGCCCTTAGGCTTTATATATCCGTATTACTTCTATAAGGTGTTCTTATCCTTATATTCTTCTAGTAGCCTATTGTCTTTACTATGCTAGCGCTCTATTTACTTATCTAGGTATTTTAGGGGTCCTAATTTATTAGGGTAACGGCTATAAAATTCTTAAAGCTTATAGGGACTACTAATAAAGTTCTATATAGGGTACTAGGTAGGATCTAGGTTATAGCCTTTCTAACTAACGCGGTATTTTAGCGTTCTCCTTACTAGTTTATAGGCCAGTATTTCTTTAATTTCCTATTTATCGTCGCCATTAACTTAAATTGGCAGGGGGGGGTTGTTCTTTTATCTGGGTAATAGGTTATCCATAGCATTCTATAGTTTATCCAGTAAGAAAATAGGGTAAACCTTTATTAAATCTAGGAGCTTTACCTTATATAAATTACCCCTCTTATTAAGGACCTTATATAGTCCTGCTATTTAACAGTCTAGCTTATAGCTAGGTCGTTCCGTCTTTTAGTTCTTTATTATAACCTAGACCATATTACCTACGGTAAAGTTAGGCTTACGCCTATACTTATTTATCTGCTATTTTATTAATTTTTAGGTCTTTTTTAGATTTGTATAGGCTACTATCTAGGCTTCTTTTAAGCGCTTAGCGTACTACTAGGCTTTTTTATAAAATAGTCTTTTGTATACGGTTTAGGGTCCTTTTAGTCTTTTCCAGTTAAAGCTAGTATAGGGTAAGTAGCCTATTTCTAGTTAAATAGGGGCAAATCTAGTAGAGTTATAAGGTAGGGTCGCCTAGGTATAGTCTATAAAGGGTAATAGTTTAGCCTAGTTATCTTAGAAGTAGTTAATAAAGGGCCAGAGCCTTTAATCTAGGTATTAGTTTATAATCTCCGTCTAACCGTCTATTTAGGGGTAATATACCATAGAAAGCTTTAGCTTAATGCCTAAAATCTAGGTAAACTTATTTTAGAAGGCTAATATAAACTACGGCCCGTAATTAAAGACGATAGTATTTAGTAGTCTATAAATTTAATAGACGTAGTGAATATATAGTTAAGCCGCCTTTTTAGTATTAATATTTTTATAATAGGGAATTAAGAACGGGCGCTTACTAAAGCGGTTAACTAAAATTATAACTATATCGTATCCATTACGGTTAAGAGGCAGTTTATAGAAATTTATAGAGATATACTACTAAGGACGTTCTAATATTAGAAGGAGTTTTAATAATCCTAGGGTCTTATTTTGTAGAATTATAAACCTATAGTAATTGCTGCAGTTCTATATATAATAGTTAATATCTATAACTATTCTGGGCTAGTAGTAACGGTCACTAATAATTTTATGGGTTTTATTTTTTTTAGGATAGGCTATAGAGACCTAGGTATATGCTTTAGCGATAAGTTAAGTCTATAAATTCTATTCCTTTACCACTGCTAGCCGTGCCTAATGCTTAAGTAGTCCATTTTCAAGGGACTATAGGCTAGTAGTGTCCTTCGCCTTTTTACGGTACTCTTATAAAGAAGGGGCCGTACGGTTTACCTATAGTAGTTTATTAATAAGGTTAAGTTCCGTAGAGTTAATAGGGCATATCTTAGCTTCTAAAGATTTTATACTTAGTTCTGCCCGTATCTAAGGGTTAAGGTACTTCAGTTATAGTGGTATCTAGCTCCGTAATAAGATCTTTACGGCTACCTATCCGTTTAGGTCCTATTTGCGTCTTATAAGTGCATCTACACAGTTAATAGCGCCTAGCCTATATATAATTAGGAAGTTAAACTAAGATAGGATATCCGCCTAGCGCGCCTACTAGGCCGTAAGGGCTTTTATTATTATATAATATTCTAAGGCCTTATAATCTAAAACTACTTAAATAAGTTTAGGGGTCCCTTCTAGCTATACTCGCCAGTGCTAAAAGCTAGAGATAATAGCCAACATTTCTTTATTGTAGATGGGGTAGTTTAGCTTAGTATCTACTATAGTCTTTAAGTAGTAAGCAATAGGGTACCATTCTTTATCCGTTTGCTTCTAGGAATAAACGCTAGTAATAATACTATCTAAGGTATTAGTTTCTAGCATTAAGGGCCGTTTTGGGTTATAGTAGGTAAGTAAGGGAGTAAAGACCAGTCGTTTCTTAAGCTTATTAAAAGCCTGCCTATATGCGGTATTAAAGTAAAAAGGCTGGTCCTTTATAGTTAGACAGCTAAGGGGCTAAGTAATCCTACTATAGTTCTTAATAAAGCGTTGGTAGAAGTTATAGAAGCCTCAGAATAACTATATCCCTTTTACGGTCCGTAACAGTTCCCACTAATTAATTACGGCCGTCTTTTCTAGGTCTACCTTAATTCCGTCTATACTAATAATAAACCTTAGGTACTTTATACGCTTTACACTAAATTCTAACATCTTAATATTAGCCTAGAGGCTAGTCTTATAGAGCTGTTATAGGACCTTATAAATATACTCCTTATATTCCAACTTATTCTTAGAGTAAGTTATAATATTATCTAGATAGGCTATATAGAAGTTATTAAAGTAGTTAAAGAGTACGTTATTTATATATTGTTTGTACGTAGCCAGTCCGTTAATTAGTCTAAAAGGAAGCACTTTATACTTATATAATCCGTATTAAGTCTAAAATATAGTAAGATTTATAGATCTGGGGTTTATTTTAATTTAGTGGAAAGCCTAACGGATATTAAGCTTTATATATACCTTAACTTTATTTATTTAGGCCAGTGTCTTATTAAGTAGGGGTAGTGGATAATGGTCTTTACGGGTTATATTATTAAGCTTATAGTAGTTAATACAGAAATAAAGTCCTCTATTTAGCTTTTTTATAAAGAAAATAGAGGAGGTAAAAGGGGCCTAGCTAGGCTTAATAAACCCTTTTACTAGGTTATTAATAAGGTACTACTTAGTAGCCTATAGTTTAGCAATTAATTGTTTACGGAGGGGGGTATAGCTAAGGGTATTTTCCTTCTCTGGCTTAATCTCGATCTTATGGTTATATAATTAGTAAGGTAAAAGTATATTAGATACTGCCTTAAAGAATATATCTTTAAACTTTTAATACTAATAAGGTAGTTTCTATTCTACTAGCTCCTTATCTATAAGCTTACTTTCCTATCCACTAAGCTCGTTTTCCTTTTCCTTAATTATTCGATTAATTTCGTATAAGCTAGTAGTAAAGGTAACGGTGTTAGGTTAGACTAAGTTCTGGTAGAATCATGCAGCGCTAATATAGTAGATATTAACTAGTAGAAGGTATAGCTAGCGCCGTAAAAGTTATAGATTGTACTAGGGCACTACGGGCTGTTTTTAGAGTGCCTATAGTCTAATTTAAAGAGTTTCTAGCTTTATACCGCTTAGCTCGTGCCTTAATTTAATAAAAGCCTTAGTTAATAGCTAAGCACTAGTCTATAAGTTCCTTTAGCGTCTATATAGTAGTAAAAACTAGCAGTATAGCCCGTTGTAGGTCTAGGGTAAGCTTATTAAATAGGTCTAGTATTAGATCTTTCTAGGGAATTTAGGCCTAACTAGCTAGGTATAGAAAGCGGGGTAAAACTAGGGCAGAGAAGTTATTAATAAAATATTAGTAGAAATTGGTAAATCCTATAAAGGCTCTTATATCCTTAACGTTCTTAAGTTCTTCCTAGTTTATAATTACTTTAACCTTATTTAAGTCCATTTATATACTATTTATAAAAATAAGGTGTTTAAAGTATAGGACTTCTATTTTATAAAATTGGTATTTATTTATATCTAATTATAGACTAGCTTCGCGTAGGGCTTATAAAACAAAATTAATATATTTCCAGTATTTAGTTAGGTTATTACAATATATTAGAATGTTATTAATATAAGTAGTATAGAAGATATCTAAGTAAGGACGTAGGGTGTTATTTATATAATGTTAAAATAAGCTTAGGATATTTATAAGCCCGAATAGTATTACTAAATACTTAAATAATTTATACTGGCTTTACACTCTAGCGCGGCACGTAGTGTTCTCCTATAGGCCCCTATAGCTCTATATAGGCATTAGTTTTATAGCTTAGCTAATAGCTCTAGGAAGCTTTTTACTAGCACCTTACCGCCTAGCCCTAGGCCCCAGATCTAGGAGCCGTATAGCATTATTAGCCTTACTACTACTGTATATAGTAGGCATGTGTGTCTAAACAAGGGACCCTATATTAAGGCTAGGTTACTACTTGCCCTCTTTTTCGTTATAAAGTGGATAAGCTAGTATTTATCTAGTGCGAATTTGGCGCTGTGTCATTTTGCCTATATAATACACCTATTATACGCCTAGTTTAGCTTAGTGCAGTTTTCTATAGCTATATTTCCCTATATAATTAGGTTTATATTATCTATAAATCCTAGGGCGATTATATTCTAGCTATTATTATATATCTCTAGTAGTTTGGATATAAAGAAGAGGAGTAGTATTAGTAATAGGGGTAAGCCCTATAGGATACCTATAGGTGTTAGTATTAATTTACTTTCGTAGCCCTTAATTATAATTTTTATAGTACACCCCATTAGGAAGGCTTAGATAAACTTAATTATCTAGTTTAATAGGCCCTTATTTTTTAGAATATATAGAAGTCTTTTATATAATATATTATAAAAGGCCCCGTTTAGATCTAGGCTTAGCATAAATATAGTACATCCTAGGTAAGCTTGCCATACTACTTAAATACTAGAGGTTATTAGGGAGAGGGCTAAAAGGTTTAATTGTTTCTTTCTTGCACCCATTTATGTCTATAATAGTAGCTTTTATACTTCTGCCGCTTCTTAAATATATTCTATAACTATCTTTTTTAGGAGCTTTCCTAGGGTATTCTCTAAGGTAATTAGACGATAGCTTCTTAAAAGGGAGTGGTCTTTCTTCTTTACTTTTTATAAGATAACCATAGTTATTACTTTAAGGTATTTAGGTAATTCGCCTTTCTAAAGGCAGGTAGTTACAGCGTTAGTAAGTAGTATTACTACCGCTTCTACCGCGGCTTTAATTACCTTATTTAGAATCTTATCTAGCCCTAGCGCTTTACTAGTAGGGAGCTTTTATATAGCGTCCTTTATTTCTTTTGCTAATAGTATATAGCTTATCTCAATTAGTAAGGGGTAGGGTTAGCTACTAATGTTCTATAGGTCCGCTTAGCCCATGCCTAGGAAGAACCTCTCTGCTAGTATTTTAATTTTTTCCTTATTATTATTTGTGTACTAGTCCCGTTCTATTTAGTAGAGCGTAGGTAGATAAGGGTCTTCTAGCGTCTCTTTAGCGGCTTACTTACTCTACTTTAATATGCGCTAGAGCGCCTAATTATATAGTTTAGTAGGGTCTAAGGGAATTTCTTTTAGGAATTGGCGCTAGTTATTTCTGCCCTCTTCTTATATTATCTTCTTAAGCCTATTCTTTAGGGCCTTATAGCTCTATTAGTAGTACGCTTCGCCTATTATACTATACTATCGTCTTACCCTTTTTGCTCCTGTAAGTAGCTAGGCCGCCTTTAGTAACTATTTATAGTAGGTGTGTTTACTAAGTTAGGCTTTTAGGTAGTATTCTTCTAAGCAGTTGCTTATAATTGTTTAAATATCCTCTATATAACGGAACCTTGTAGCAGGAACTACGATGGGTTCTGTTAATGGGCTAGGTGTATAGGAAATGCAAAGACAGTAGTCAACAACGTAATAACAATTGGTGGAGTGGTTGCCTAACAGATTAACTCTAATTGTGTTCTAAGAATTACTATAAGGAAAGAACTATCTAGATAGGGACTAAGGGTCCTTAAATACACAACCGTATTCCTATAAAATCCTTCTTATATATAATGTACGTCTTATCTATATTAAACGTGACGTCCCTTACGTTTAATACAGCCAACACATTCAACCATTATGTAACTCGCTTACCATTCTTTATTATATAGTTCTATGGGTTCTATCCTAGTCCGTACCTATATTAACTAACTAGCTTCTTTTAACTCTTCTCTAAGTAGTCGTAATATCGTACTTAAAGCGTCCGTAACACTATCTCCCTCCTCTCTATCTTTGTCCTTAAAGATACCTAGTATCTCCAGGTCGTTTACTAGAGGTATAATATCCGTCTAATTAATTTGGTTAACATTATTGCTTATTATACCTAAAGCAATTTCTTCTCTCTTTTAGGTTAAGCGTTGCCTTTATACCGTTTCCTTAATACTATTACTAGGTAAAGTAATAGCGATTCCTTACTCTCGTTATACGAAAGAGGGGTTAAGTTATATTACGATCGCGAGTCCCTTTAGTTACTAACCTTCCTCTTATTCTAAATACACTCGCGCTAATATACGTTCATTATATAACGTTTATTCTACGTCTAATGTTAAGTATACGCACCCTATTACTCTTAATAGTTTTTAAGTTCCCTAAGTAATTTATTATAGGGTCTTATGTTTAATCTGCTACTATAAAGCTTAATAGTAAGCTAGCCTCTACGCTGCTTAAGGTTTAACGTGTCTTAAAAGAATCCGCATATATCCTTAAAGCTCAGCGTTTAGCTTACGCTTATCTTCAGCATTTAAAACATATCTGTAAGAAAGTCCGTTTAAAGGAGTAAAAACTTATTTAATAAGGTCTTTAGGAACTAGGTAATAAAAGAACTAACTCTTCTTCTATAGTAAAGGAAATAACTCTAAGTAGTTTGGTAGTTACTCTTCCTAGGTCCCCCTTAGGTAACTTATTCTTTAACAATCCTTCTTTATTAATATTACCTAACCTATTTTCTTCCGATACTCCTATACCTTTCCTATAGTATTCTTTAAATTTTCTAGTAGCTCCTAGGTAGTCTTAGTATAGCCTATCCACTTAACCTTATACTATATCTTATTGTCGATATCCTTATGACTAACAATCTTTAAAACTTGCCATTTATTTTCTTCCTACCCTCTATACGTGTCTGCCTTATAAACTAGTGGCTTAACGTTCCTATATGCTAGTTCTAGTATTGTGATATACTATATAGGGTAGATCTTTATTCTAGCTGGTAGGTTTAACTTAAATATAACTAGTAAAATCCTCTATATAATTTTAAAAGGTCTTAGTTTAACATAGTCCAACTTCTTGCTTAGTTATTAACTTTTAAAATTTTTATATAGTAGCCATACTTTATCTCCCTCCTTAAGATCTAGTCCCTTAGATCTCTTAGCATTATAGTACTTTTTCATTCTTTACTATACTGCCTTAGCTATTTCCGTAAGGTTTATATAAAGATTTATTAAAGTCTCCATTCTTTACTTAGCTTTACTACTCGTTTTCTTTACTTAATATAGCAATAATAATGTTCTTAGCTTATATCCGTAATTCGCCTTAAATAGTAATATACCTATTCCTTCTTGTGGTGTTATATTATATATAAACTATATAATTAGTAATAGCGATACCCAATTATTCTGTGCGTAATTAATATAATGCCTTAGATACTGCTCTAGTATCTAGTTTAGTCTTTCCGTTTAACCGTCTATCTGCGGATAATATATAGTAGAAGTTACTACTTAAACTCCTTACTCCACCAAAAATACCTCCTAAAATACTGCTATAAATCTTAGATCTTTATCTAATATGATTTTACTTAGTACTCTATATCTTGCGAATACTTCTTTAATATAGATTCTAACAATATCTTCCGCTAAGATTTCTTCTATACAGGCTATAAAGTATCCCCACTTCGTAAGCTTATCTACTATCACTAAGATTACGTTATAATCCTATCTAGTAATAGGATCTCTTAACTTTAGTAACTTAATAATAAAGTCCTATAATATAACCTCCTATAGTCTCTCTAGTGTTTTAATAGGTTATAGCCCTCCATATAGCTTATACCTTATTAGTTTATTCCTTTAGCAATCTAAACACTCTTTAGTAACTCTTCTAGCTATCCTCTAAATTCCGTTAATAATATATTCCTTCTAGAGTCTTAATACTAAGCCTATAGCTCTATTATGTCCTTAAGTTAGTCCCTTATAGAAGTCCTCTATAAACTGCTCTGCTATACTTTTTAGGATATACTTCGCTTCTCGATTTTCGTATATATTTAACTATAGATCTTCTAGCTGTTCTTCTAGAATTCTTTATACCTAAAAGCTTTCTAGTATTTTATAGACTTTTCTTAACTTATCCTCTTAAGTTACTATAATTTTTGGATAATTGTACCTAATTAGTCTATCTATATCTTTTTACAGTAAAGCCCCTAATAGCTTATCGTTATTTTGTAGTTTAGCCTTTTAACTTAATATATTGGCTTACGTATTATCTATACCCTTAGTATACTAAATCTTAAAATAATATTCCGTAAGCATCTCTGCCTATCTAACCTATCTTTAATTAAGTTCCTTTATTATTAGGAATCCTATTAGGTTTTTATAATCCATTTTAACTATAAATAGTTTTTCTATACCTTATAAGAATGCTCTCTATTTCTTTAGTACTATAACTATACCTAACAACTCTTTATTATAGATGTCATAGTTTAACTTTAGTAGTATTATCTTCTAACTATAATATACTACTAGATGCCATTTATCTAGATGCTTTTATATAAAATATACTCCTAGTATAAAGTCTAATATATCTATTTCTACAACCGTCTCTAGTCCTAGTTAATAAATCTTAAGAACTGGCTCCTAGGTAAACAACTCTTTAACTTTCTTAAAAAGTTCTCGCTATTCCTCTCCCCATACCCATAGTTCTTCTTTCTTCGTTAATTATATAAATAGTTCGGTATCCTTTAACTATTGCGCTATAAACCTTTTATAGTAATTACAAAACCCTAAAAATAATCTTAACTATATAACGTTCTCTAGTTCTTACCAATTTACTATAGCCTTAATTTTCTTTAGATCTATGCTAAGTTGGCCTAGTTTAATAATAAATTTAACAAAATCGGTCTTCCTGGTAAAGAACTTACATTTCTTAATTACTACTAGCATTTATTCTTCCTATAGTCTCTTTAAAACCCATTTAACGTATTCTCTATGCTCTTCCTTATTTATTAAGTAGATAATAATATCGTTAAGATATACCATAATAAATTTATCTAAATATTCTCCTAACATATTATTAATACGCTTTTAAAACGTTGCTAGTGCGTTTATAAGCCTAAATTATATAACTAATAGTTTATATAGTTCTTTCTTTAACCTAAAGGCTGCCTTTTATTTATTGCCTTTCTTAATCCTAATCTAATGGTACGCCTATCTTAGATCTATCTTCGTAAAGATTTACGCATTACCTATCCTATCTTAGATCTCGCTAATTAAGGGTAAAGGATACCTATCCTTTCTAGTGATACTATTTAACTATCTATAGTCAATATATAGCCTTAGTTTACCATTCTTTTTTAGTATAAATAGTACTAGATAACCCGCTAATAACTATAATAGTCTAATATATCCCTTTCGTAAGTTTTCTTAGACAAACTCTTTTAATACTCTACCTTCTTCTTCGGTAAGCTTATAGATTGGAAAGAACCTTAAACTTATTCCTAGTTCTAATTCTATTTCATAATCCCACGCTATATACTCTAACAGTTTTTTGCTTTTAGGTAACCATAGTTTCTTGCCATATTTATAGTATCTTTTTAATATATAGCTTAGCCCTTTTTCCGTTTCTTCATAGGTCGCTCCTACTTAATATTATACCAACTTAGTTTATTATTGCATCTTGCGTTATTATATATCTCTAATATCGACCTAACCTATAACCCAATTAATCTTTAGATTATATTCCTGTAACTAAGGCATTCCTAATACTGCCTCATTATTCCCCAATAGTAATATATCGAAAGACACTTTAACTTATCTTCCTTTAATGGTTAGCTAAATAGGTCTTATTTTAAGGTTAATAATACCTCCTCCATAGGCTATCAGATCCCCTAAAATTATTACTAATAGGTAAGAACATTCCTTCTATCTATATGGTAACCCCATTCTTTTAACTGCTACTAGCGAGATATAGTTTCTCGTTACTCCACTATCTATTAATACCTTAAACTATTAATCTTGCTATTTAACTCGTAAATTTAGGTATTGTCCTTAAATTCCTTTAAGGGTTTAAGGCTCTACCACTAGCTCCCTCTGGTCCTATGGGCCTCTACTTTTCCTAACTACTGGCTACTAAATCCCGTTTATACTTAGTCCAACTTAGGCTAATACTTAGTTCGTTTTTTATCTTTAATATACCATAAATAGGTATTCTCCAGACATTCCCACCATTATTATCCATCTAGGCATTCTTCTATAAGGAATTTCCCTAGCTAAAGTATTAAGTCCCCTTATTCTTAAACTTCTACTAAATGCTAACTATATATATACTTAACGTTTTAATACTTCGCCTTGTCCGTTATCTAATACATCCTTATTAAATACTTTTAATTTTTATCTTTTGGCGCTCTATATATATTACACGCATTATCTACGCATACTATCCATAATAGTATATAATATGCTTAATATCTTAGGTTAACTCTCGGTTCGTTTTTGTCCTGGAGTTTAAATCTTTCTTATATTAATTTAAGCGTTACAACTTTATTCGCGGGTACTAAGATTCGCCTTTTACTTCTCTAGTCCTCTAATTACTTCTCTAGATCTTTTAATATTATAATTAAGGCCCCCTTAATATAAGTTATAGCCTTCTCTATAATCGGGTAGTCTTAGACAACTTTTTTGTTCAGCTACATATAGAAATCCTCCCACTCATTATTATATCGTTACCTATACTACTTTTAGTATAGCTGCTTAAGTATATACGGCTCGTTCGTAAGGAAATATCTCTTTATTACTGCGTCGTAATAGCCTTTAGTATATCGTTCTTTAAACCTAGTAGGAATCCCTAGATCCTCTTCCTGTTTTAGTTTAATAAGCCACTTAGCTCTTAGTATGCCTATTCTAGGTCTATTAGTAATCCTTCGTACTAGTGCTCTGTCCCTTATACGTCCTAATATGCTAAATCCCTTATCTAGTTTCTATTCTTGCCATAAGGTAATTCTTATCCTAAATTCCTCTATAGTTTCCTTTACGTCGCGTCTTACAAGTAGATCCTTAAAGTCTTCATGCTTCTTAATCTTAGTATTAACTTTTCAATCTTTAGGCCGAATACTATATTCCCCTAGTAAGTCTTCTAGGTCTATATATCTATCTCCCAGTCTAATTACTATTTACGCTGCAGATTCCCGGATCTATAAGGAAGCTCCTTACCTCTTACTTATAGATGTTTTAATTTATACTCCAAATTCTTAACCCCTTAGATTCTTTAATCCTAAGCTTGCTTCCAACTTAAGCTTAGCTCCAGCCTTAGTTTAACTAGGCTTTACTAGTGTCCTTATCTTATCTTAAGAGTCCTAGATCTTACTCATCTCTTCTTAAAAGTCTTATGCCGTTAGGAATTCTTATCCCAAGCTTATTCATATATCTTTAAACTAAGCTACTACTCTACTCCATCGGTTTCTATCCGTTGTAGGTCTTTAAGCTTACCTCATCTCGTCTTAAGAATCTTAGTCGTCTCTCATCTCATTATAAAAATCTTAAGCCTTTAGCCTTTTACCTTTATCAAGTAGTGAGCTAGCACTAGCAGTTATCTGCTTACTTAATCGTCCTTAAATATTACTCCTTCCGTCTCGTAAAGCAATAGACGCCATATCTAACGGTGTTATAATACCCATTACTAAACCTTGCTCTGTAGCGGTCTCAGTCTCTACTTCTATTACGTTATTAAGGTTTAGATACCCCCAGTTAGTTCCTTTACTATCCTTATTACTATTAATTAATAAGTACTCTAACTCTATTATTATTATTACTAATTATTATCCGCACGTTACTGTAATATCTTAATCTAGCTTATAGAGTCAATCTTATTCTTTATCTAACTCTTTAGTTCCTCTAAGTCCTTTTAACTCTAGCTCTTATGGCCAATAGCTTACACCATACTTAGCGTTTTTATAAATTTGGTATGCGTTATTGTAACAAAACGCAAAACTTTTAATTAAACACTCTTTTGTTCCTCGCAGTACACTATCGTCCCTCTATATATATATGTCACATACTATTAGTCTAGTTCCCTTTATTACATAGTAACTCTAACCATCTTTATAATCCCTTATAAAGTGACCCTATTTTCCGCAATTTATATAAGCTCTATTTCTAAACCATTAACTTTGTTATAGAGTCCGCCTAAACGTCTTCTGCTATTAAAATCCCTAGTTTAGCCTCTGCTCTTTAGTCCTATAATCACTAAATCCTTAACCTCTAGGTTTCTATAATTTCTTACTCCCTTTCTTATAGGCTTCTTAAGTACTACTTAGGTCCATTAGCTCTACGCTATACCATAGTTTCTAACTTAGCTTTAGTTATTACGTACTCTACGTCTTATATAACTATGGAACTCTATCCTAGCCTCTCTTAGCCTATTCCCTTTAGAAGATCCTATTATTAATCTTAATCGCTTAATCTATTAATTCCCTTAGGGTGTCCGCATCTTCCATCAGAATAATTACGTCCTAGACTTTAGCCTTAAGTCCTTGTTTATACTATACCATAAGCGCCTTATTATTCTATTCGACCTATATTATAAGTATTTAAAACTATATTATATACTTAATTACTAAAGTTTACTGTGTTAGGTCCTAAAGCTTTTTCTTTACTATAGTTGTTGCTTCCGGGTCTCCAAATATCTATATTAATCGTTCCGCGAATCCTACCTAGTTAGAAAACACAAATCGTACTTCTTAATTTGTAGTAGTTATTCCATTAGTCTATATTTCTATTAAGTAGGGTTTAAACCATTTAAGTGCCTAACCTATTAGGAATAGTCCTATATAGGCTATCTAATCCATTGTCATGGCTAACTTAGCCCCTTCTTGCATGACTTTAAAATGCATTTATATCAGAAATCCTTTAAGCTTTAATCTCTCTCCTAAAAATCGTTTAATTGATGGTAACTTAACCTTTACTACTCCAATTCCATTAAGTTTGTTTTTAAGTACCGTATTATTTTCTATTAATTAATCCACTATTTCTTATAATTATCCTACCGTCACAGGTTGTTGCGAGTTAGTGTTTACTATACTAGTGTCACCTCTTAACCTTAAAGTAGTTACCGCCGTTAATAGCGTTATAGTAGCTGCTTTTGGTGGCATGTTATTCACCTTTCTATATTTAATACCATAACTAGGTAGTAATTGTATAACAAAACCTTATAGCAGGAACTACAATAGGTTCTGTTAATAGGCTAGGTATATAGGAAATACAAAGACAGTAGTNAACAACGTAATAACAANTAGTNGAGTGGTTGCCNAATAGATTAACTCNAATTATNTTCTAANAATNACTACAANGAANGAACTATCTAGGTAGGGACTAAGGGTCCTTAAATACACAACCGTACTCCTATAAAATCCTTCTTGTACGTAATATACGTCTTATTTATATTAAACGTGACGTCCCTTACGTTTAATACAGCCAACACGTTTAACTATCATGTGACTTACTTACTATTCTTCGTCATATAGTTCCACGGGTTCCATCCTAGTCCGTGCCTATATCAACCAACTAGCTTCTTCCGACTCTTCTCCAAGTAGTCATAACATCGTACTTAAAGCGTCCGTAACACTCTAATAAGGCCTAGGGTATAGCTGCTAGCCTATTAGTAACTTTCTAGGTATACTTTTACTAATTAAGTTTTTTAGTGGCGTATCTCTGGCGAGTTTGTTACGCTAGTGCGGCAATATTAAGCGCTATCTATATAGGTATATAGTTTGTAGTAATTGCCTATATATCTTCTAGTCTATAAAACTCTAGTTAGTATATAAGTGTTTCTTATATAAATATAAGGTTAATTATGCTCTCTTAGGTTTCTCTTTTCTAGGTAGGTTTGCTAGTTAGGGTAGTTAAGGTAAGGCCCCGCGTTTCTAGCTTGTTTAGTAAATATATTACCTATACTTTAACTATGGCTTACTGTCCTCCCTATAATATATAGTATGCGTTAAAGTCCCTTAGGACTATTACCTTGCCTTCCGCTATATTAATAGCCTATTAGAGTAGTCCCTGTATAGCGATTTGGGGTTTATTATCTTTTAGGTTATAGATGTTAATTATACTAATCTGGCCCCTATTAGTAGCTATTTACAGTTTATCTATATTAGGGCTAATATTATAGTAGCTCTATACTTATATGTTAATATATTAACTAACTAGGAAGTATATATAAGTAGCTAGGTTTGGTTCGTATAGGAGGTAGTATCCTTTTAGTTAGTATATTTTGCGTATTTACTTATTATATACTAGTTCTTATAGAGCTATTATTTAGTGCTCTTTTAGATCTAAGCTGTTAAATAAAGGGCGTATTACTTTGTAGTTTAAGTATCTATAGTTATATTGTATTATTATTAGTCTCTTTATAGTGTTAGTTAGTCTAATAACTTATAGATATCTTCCGTTTACCTCTAAAGCGTCTTATTTAGGGCTATTACAATTAGGATTCTTTGCTAAGATAGGTCTCTAGCGGCGTTAGTACTACCTTATAGGCGTCCTACGCCCCGCTTTACCACTAGTTAGGTAGAGGGTGCCCCTATTAGGGTGGAAACCCTAGACCTTTTTCTTTATACGACTGTCTAGCCTCTGTTACTTATTACGCTTATCTCCTTCTCCTTATATACGTTTCCTTATATCGTAGCTATAACCTAGTATAATTAGGCTTATCTTATCTTAGTAGTTTCTAGATATATATAGAAGGTCTTATATACCGTTTTCTACCACGCTTTATATTCTTTACCGCAGTTTATATATCTAGCTCCTTTGTCCTTAGGGCAGTCCTTCATCTTATATATCTTAGCGCACTACCCATACCTTTCCTATTTCCTATATACGCTCTAGGTATAGCCCTACTGCTAGATCTAAATTATTAGCGGATTTAGACTGCGTAGTAATATAGCTAAGCTTTATACTAGAGGCTATCTATAACTATTTTTTTTATATATTACTACCGCCTGCATCTTTTAGATTAGTAGGTAAATTATTAGGGTACCGTATGTTTTAACCTTTTAGAACCCTAGTGATACCCCTATATATAAGGTGCGAACTTTCTAGAGCTATATAACTCTAGATATTATAATTCCTAGAACTAATTTTTTAGTAGCCTCCGTAATCCTTTAGATAAGTTATAGGTTTATAGCGCCTTACCTGCTTTCTACTTATATATTAAGGGGTTCTCTAATTATTTTAACCAGGTAGTTCTGGCGGAGGATCTTATACTTAGAGGTATCTCCCTAAGTAATAGCCCGGTCCTTTACCTGTTAGTTAGGGAGTATAACCTCTATATTACTACTATATAGGACCTTTACTGCTATGGCCTTTAGTATATATACTCTAATTAATATAAGGATCTATTCCGGCTCTGCTCCTACTACTTTTATTATTAGACCCTAACTATAGACCTTATAGGTGCTATATGTTACAGACCTTATATTAGCAGTAATATCACTACTAAGAAGAGATATAAATAGACTACTAGTGGAAGTACGGGAGGTGCTGGAACTAGTTAAATTATAGAATAAGAGGTAGCCGAGTTATGTAATCAGTTACGTTACAAGTTTAGAACGTAGGAACGTAGGAACGCGACATACTTAGTACATTTCTTAGGCGCAGTATTGTGTATTTAAAGGACTACAGTCCCTACCTAGATAGTTCTCTTCTTTATAGTAAATCTTAGAATATAATTAGAGTTAATCTATTAGGCAACCACTCTACTAGTTATTATTATATTGTTAACTTCTTCTTACCTATATACTTAGCCTATTAACAAGTCTACCGTAGTACTTCCTATAAGGCTTTATTACACTATGCTAGGTAGGCGCTAGTGGCAATATTAGCTTATAAGGGCTTTATTATATACGTTACTAGTATTCCTTATAATTTTATAGCATTCTTAATGCGCCTAAGCCTATCCTTTATAGCGCCCTGGTTTCTATTACACCTTATCTATAGTTCCTAAGCAATTTATCCTGCTTATTAGGCCGTATATACTACCCCTACGCGTAGGTGTTCGTTTTCCCCCTTCCCTAAATCTTCCTTAATGTCTTTTAGAATGCCTATAAGTTTTTACCATTTCTAGTCATTGTCTTTTAGTTATTTTGGTTGGGTCGCCCCCTATTAGGTTTGTTATAGTATCGCGTTTTTTTATATATTGACCTACCTTTAAGTCTATTAAGACCCCCCTATATCGCGTAGGCTTTCCAGCTATAATGCGTATATTAGTTCTGGGGTATGTTATACTATAGATTTAATTAGGAGTGGTTATTTCTTTATTAAATTAGTGGTGGGCGTGTTTTGCTGCTGTAGCGGCTTTCTATAAAATTAACTAGATTTTTCCGCTTCTATTAATTAGGGCCAGTGTTAATTTACTTTAATTCTAAATCTAATAATAGATAGTAAGCCGTAAATATTTTATAAGTTAGTAGGTTATTTAAGGTTAGAGTAATCTTTTCTTATAGCCTAATTATTTATTTATTGTATAGGTCTAATTAGTAGTTTTTAAGAGGAACCTAGCCTTTTTCTATAAGATATAAGAATTAAGTCTAAAATTTAGTAAAGAGTTAGTTTAGTTTTATTATTAGGCGGTTATAGTTATACTAAATATCCCGTACTTTATTTACGTTAATATAAATAATAGCTAAATATTATAGTATTTTACTAATAGATATAAACCAGGTAGGGGAGTTATCCTTAAACTTGACTTAAAGGTAACACTAGGCACTTTTAGTAGTTTAACTAAAGAGGTAGATTATTTTAGCTTCCTTAAAAAGGAAGTAGTTAATATTAATATAGAGGTCTATTTTATTAGATAGTAGTTAGGGGTTAAGGAGCTTAATAAACTTTAATTACTTTATTATTATATTCGTACTCCCCACAATATTATATTTAGTAGAGTAAATAGATTAGCTAAGGCTTTAAAAAGGGGGAAGCTAGGCTATTTTATAGGGCTATAAGGCTTCCTAGGATCTCTTATAAGGTCTTATATATTTTTTTTACTTTAAAATAATTAGCTTTTTAGCTAACCGTAAGGGCGCAAATCCACTTACATGCGTCTATAGCGGTATTATTGTCTTTAATTTTTAATCTTAACTAGATTTTGGGTTCCTCTTAAGTAAAGGCAGTTCTCTTAAATAAACTTACTTTAGGTGCTATTATTAGCCTCCTAGGGTTTATTAAAATTATATAATTTGGTTTTAAGTCTAGGGTTCTTTTAAGGGTATAAGTTAAGTGCAGTCTAGCCTATAAAGTAGGTAAGTAACTTTTAGTATCTAAGTATAATGTATTAACGCGTTATTATAGATAAAGGTCCTCTTAGGGTAAAATGTTTTTAAGGCCTTCCTAGGCAGTATTAGGAGAGCTTAGTATAATATAACGAGCTTATATAAATACCTCTAAGATAAAGCTTATATATTGCTACTATATAAAGATACTAAGCTAAAAAGAAAAAGGAGAAGAGGAAGGCCTTTAGGGGTTAACATAAATATAAAGGAGTCGCTAAGGCGCTAGTAGTAAGCGAGCTAATAGCGATTTTCTATCCCGGGAATAGAAAACCCTAATTGGTTAGTAAAAGTCAGGGTTGGTAAAATATAGCAGAAGTATAGCAGAATTTAGCAAGTGACGCGCCCTAGCACTATTATAACTTATTAGAATCTTAAATTAGTCTTATCTAATTTTAAGAATCCTAAACCTATAGTCTTTGCCTTTATTAAGTAATAAGTTAGTACTAGTAGTTACCTACTTACTTAGACTATCTTAGTCTTACCCCCTTCTATTTTCTAAAGTAATAGATATTATATCTAGCGGAGTTATAACTCTAGTTACTAATCCTTGTTCTATAGCTATCTTAGTCTCTACCTTTATTATTATATCCTTAAGGTTTACATGCTCCTAGTAAGCTGCTTATTACAGCACTAACCTAACGCATACTGTTTTATACTATCTCGTACTATCTTATACTATTTCCTACTATTAGCTAGCCTACTATTAGCGCCTTAGCGGCTGGCCCTACTATTTATATATAATACCCCCTTTTACCTTCTTCTCCTCTTTATACCATAACGTAGTTATTTATTCTACTTTATTACAGCACCGTAATAGTTTATAGTATCCCTAGTTACGCCTCGTTATAACCTTTGTTTTTTCCTAGTCTATTATTTTTATTTTCCTAGCGTAATTATAACCCGGCGTGACTGATAATACTATGCTATAGGTCCTAGATAACCCTAACACAGTTATAAATAATCTTAGTACTATAGCCAGCCTTATAGACTTTAATTGCCTTATATAGATCTCTTAAAATAGGCGACTATAATATAGATAATACCCTATCGGTAAATATACGCAAAGTACTTACCTACCTTTTTAATACCTCCTATACCTATATTACCTAGGCAATTAGAAGTAGCCTAGAATACCCTAAGGACCTTAATGTGGTAGGAACCTTCTAGCACTTCTCTATATATATAACTTTCCTAACTAGCATTAAGAGCGGTCCCTAAGCCGTCTATAATAAAGGCCGAACTATAAAGTCCTAATTTAAAGAAGCTTAGTACAGAATCAACTCCCTTAAGACGCTTAAACTATATATACAATAATACGAATAGTAAGCCTTTACAAATACTCAGACTATATAAAGTCTAAGCCTTTAGATTACTATACTTACCCAAACTATTGCCGATAAGAATACCGCTACTAGCCCTCCTTTTCTAACTAAGCCCTATAGAAAAAAGCGTAAAGTAAAAGATCTAACCCTATTTAATAGCAAGGGATTACTAACTAAAAAGTAAGAAAAATTTAGGATATGGGAAATAAAGATCTAAGGTGTTTTATAAAGGGATATAAAGTGCTTTAAGACCCTAACAGACAAAGTCCTCTATATATAAGATATGCTAATAGATAAGGCTTATAACTATATTAAGTATAGCCTTAATATACTACGTATATACCTAAATAACTTAAGTAAATAGACCTTCTCTAACCGAGAGTCTATATTTATATATATAAGAAAGTATTATAAGACTATATATATAACCTAAGTAGTTAAAAATAAGCTAGATACCTTAAGCTAAGGCTAGTATAACTACTAGTTTTAGAAAGTAGAGCTTAATAAGTTAATAATTAAAGTAAATAAGACTAAGGAATAAAAAGTAGATCTGCTTAAGAAGAATATTTCCTCTAAGATAAAGGACCTAGCCTTTACCCTTAGCTGTAAGATCGGTAATACTAACAATAAAGGCTAAAGCGAGTAGATGGATATATTCGCTTATAACCTATAGAACTATACCTACTATACTAAGCTAAATACCGCTAAGCTAAGTATCGCTAGCGGCTATTAACCTATATTACCGCGGAATAACCTAATAAACCTTAATACCGTTAAGTTCGGTAGTAGTAATAATAGTCTCCCTAATAACGTCTAAAGATATTATATAGATAATAGACTCTATATAGCGTATGGTTAACCTAGCTACTAGAAAGATACTTATAACCCCTAAAAGAACCTAAACCCCCTTTTAATACTACCGCGCTAACCCCCTTCTAGCCGCGGCGGATTTTTTAATAGAGGGGATAGTAATTAAGGCAGTAACTATAGATAAGGATATAGGTTCGGACATAGAGACCTACCCCTATAATTCCCTTCCCTAATATAGCCTTAGCTAATAGTCCTATACGTAAACTATAGATAAGTACTCTATACTACTACCAATTATAAAACCGGCTATATTATTAGTAAAGTACCCTTTAGTATATATACATCGTTAGAGACTAATACGTTAGGATATATTAGCTAAAACCATAGCTACTAGCTAAACCCTATAATTCAGCCATTAAAAGGCTAACCCTTAGACTAAGTCGCCCCTAAGGGTTAAAACTATATAGGGAGGAGAATAAAAGGATTAGATCTATACTACTAAATTAGTTAGACCTTATTTTAAGCTAGTTACTACTTAACCTTAGAATAGTAAATAGTGATAGAAATACTATCCTTATTTAGATCTACCTCTCCTTACTATATAACTTACTCCTATAAGTTCTTATTAAAACAGTAAGCCTTATTAATACTAGTAGTATAGCACCAGCGTTTATAGATAAAGACTCGCTTATAAAAAAAGCATAATATTATAATAAAAAGACTCCTAGTTCTAAAACTACTCTGCCTTATTAATAAACTTCTATCTAGGCTTATTACCCACTACTTTATAGTAATAATAATAATTAGCCACTATACAGAATCTATACTCTTCTATATTATAAAGTTATTACCCTTTATACTAGTAATTTTTAGAATACCCTAGCTTAAAAAGCATAACCTAAAGGCAGACTTCCCTACCCTAGAGCTTAAGTTTAACTCTAATTACTATGCCTATAACTATCTCCTATAGCATATTCCCGACTATAACTAAGTAGTACTATACGGACGCATTATACGGCTAACGCTTAGATACTATTAGCTGATAGTAAAAGAGGTGCCTAATACTAGTAAGCTAATATATATAGTAAACTAAGTAGAGATTCTAGAAGACTAGATTACTACCCTATCCTTTAAAAAAAATAAACACCGCTAGAACTATAAGTCCCCCATATATACCCGCTTAACCTAAGTTAGCTAATAAAATACCTAACCTTAAGTTATTTGCTATACGTATATGCGACCGCACATATAATAGCTAAGGGCGTTATAGCTAAGACTAAAACCAGAGTAATTAAGACCTTTTCCCTATAACGCCTAACTTTATACCTATCTCCCGCGCGTACTATATAGGGCCGCTACCTTATTTCCGCCCCCCTAGGCTAACTAAGCTATACTAGCCTAGCTATAGCACCGAAGAACTAAACACGCCCTAATCTAGACGATATTAGATATATTTATACCGTTAATTTCACCTAGTTCTATAAATAAAAAGATATAAAGGTAATAAGGATCTATATAGCAGAGCTAGTAGAACTAGTTAAATAAGAAGAGTATTAATAGCTACTTAAGGAGCTGCCTATAGGCCTAATAGAAGTACTGAACCTACTAGAAAGTTCTTTCCGCTAGCTAGTAGAAGGCGACTATATAATAGATAAAGCCCATAAAGCGCTACCCCTTTATTTTTATAACTTCTTTAAGATAAACCTAAAAATAAAGTCTAAGTTTTTACGCTAAAAGATAGTTAATACTAATATTAAGAAAGTTCTAAAAGATAAACTAGGATTAACCTATAAAGATATTTTATAACGCTTACTAAATGTGACGGCTCGAACCATCGAACAAATGTCTCACTAGAGACTTGAACGAATGCTTGCAAGATCAAGCGAACGAATGCTGTATTACGAAGATATTAAGCTAAGGAGCAAGAGAAGGTGGTGAGGCCACGTCTATATACACACGCCAAGTCTTAAGCGAACCCCTGACTAGGTGACGCGCTCCAGCGCCGTCACACTAAAAGAGTTTCGCGAATATATTAAATACTTTCTCCCTAAAAATATAGATAAGCTGCCCCCTTACTAACTATAGGACTATAAAATTAAGATTATACCTAGAAAGCAGGCCTCGTATTATAAAAAAAAACTACTTTTACCTACTAAACTTAGTTATATAAAGAAGTGGATTAATAAGATACTAGATAAGGGTTTTATCTATAAATTAATCTTACTAGCCGTTATACTACTCCTCCTTACTATAAAACCTAGCGGCGGTATATAAATCTACTATAACTACTAAGGCCTAAACACAGTTACTATTAAGAATTAGTATCTATTACTACTAGTCTATAAGATACTTAACGCACTCTATAGTGCTAAGTACTTTACTAAGCTTAATATAATTACTACGTTTAACCGGATCCAAATCGCGGAAGGCTATAAATAGCTTACAGTATTTATTACCCGGTTTAGGCTCTATAAAATATTAATTATACCGTTCGGTCTTTATAACGCACTCGCTATATTTTAAAACTATATTAACTATATTCTATATAACGCCCTTAATAACTACTACACTGCATATCTTAATAATGTCCTTACCTTCTTAAAAATATACGCTAAGTATACGAAATATATAAATAAAATTATCTAGAGACTTGGTAATGCTGGACTCTAAGTTAATATTAATAAGTTTAAGTTTTATACTACCAAAATAAAATACCTTAGCTTAATTATCTTAACTAATGGCATAACTATAGACCCTAAAAAGGTGTAGGCCTTATAGGAATAGAAGGACCCGACGTTAGTTAAGAAACTATAGTAATTTCTTAGCTTCGCGAACTTCTACTAATGATTTATCTAAGGCTACTCTAAGGTAGTTAAGCCTATAACTAGGCTATTAAAGAAGAGTATTAGCTAGTTATAGGGCCTTAACTAAATATAGGCGTTCTAGACCCTAAAAATAGCGTTTACTATAGTACCGGTCCTAGCGTATTACAACTATATAAAGAAAACTGTGGTAGAGATAGACGCCTTAAACTAGGCTTTAGGTAGAGTACTCTATTAAGCTAATAAAAGTAATAAGCTTAAGCTAGTTACATTTTTTTCTACTAAGTACTTAGCCCCTAAATATAACTATAAAATATATAATAAGGAGCTCCTAGTAATTATTAAGGCACAAAAAAAATAGCGCCTTAAACTGTAAAGAACTAAGTATCTATTTAAAATTATTATAGACTATAAGAACCTCTAGACCTTTATAATAATAAAACAATTAAATTAGCGCTAAGTCTGCTAGGCTAAGTTCCTTTCCTAATTTAACTTTGTTATTACCTATAGGCCTAGCACTAAAGCCACAATCTTAGACGCTCTTAGCCGCCTCCTAGGCGTTATACCTACTAATATTAATAACGAATATCTATAATACTAAGACCGTATTATCTTACTACCAAAGAAAGTTAACCCTATTACCCTAGAAGAGCTACTAAGCAAATCCCAAGATTAGAGAATTAAAGACTTTATTACAGTAATAGACCTAAAGTTTAAGAAAAAACCCCTTAAGGAGCTTATTAAGAATGCCTATATAGAGAATAAACTTGCTAGGAATATATTGGCTGCGCTACGTAAATAGGAAGACTATAAAGTACGCCGTTAGCCTAAGCAGATTAGGAAGCTGCTCTACAATAATAAATCTAAATACTTAATTATTAACGGCCTAATCTACTATAGGAATTAAGTATTTGTCCCTAACTTACCTAAACTCTAATTAGAACTTATACACCGTATATATAGTTTAGGCCCTATAGGTTACCTAGGCCGCGTTAAAATACTAAACCTCCTTAATTAAATGTATTAGTAGCTAGGTATTTTATAGTTTATAACTACCTTTATAAGAGACTACGCTCTTTACTTCCGTATAAAGACCCTATACTTAGTACCGTCCAGTTTTCTAAAACTACTAAAACTACTAGTCTGCCCGTAGACTAATATCTCTATTAACTACGTTGTTAACCTGCCTAAGTGCCTTTATAACTGTAAAATATATAGATATATCTTTATTGTTGTTAACCGCCTAATAAAGATAAGATACTTTATCCTTATTACTAGCCTAAATACTAAGAAGCTCGTTAAAGTATTTATCTATACTATCTATAAGTTATATAGCGCTTTAAATACTATTGTTTCTAATAAAGGCTCTTTATTCGTTTCTAACTTTTAGCGTCGCCTAAACTAGCGCCTAAAGGTAACCCTAAGCCCTAGCTCCGTATAGCACCCTAAAATAAATAGTTAAACTAAGATTATTAATACAGTAATAAATAAGTACTTATACGCCTTTGTAAGCTTTACCTAAGATAACTAGGTAGATTAGCTCCCCCTTACTAAGTTTATTATAAATAACTAGGTTAATAAGACTATAGGAATCTTACCGTTCTTTGCCAACTATAGCTATAACCTATATCTGGGTATTAAACCGGTAGGCCCCTAGCTATTAGCCCTATCTATATATATAAAGAAGAAGTATTTGTAAGCTAATACTATTGCTAACCGCTTTAAGCGCATCTTAACCCAGCTTAAAGCCCTAGCTTATATCTCCTAGTAATGCTATAAAGATAACGCTAATATAAAATAAGATTAAGGTATAATATTTAAAAAGGATAATATGGTTATAGTTAGCCTTAAAAATATAAAGACTAACCAGCCTAAGAGAAAGTAAAATAATAATTAAGACGGACCCTAGCCCGTCCTAGCTGCCTATAAAGGAGTAGTTATAGTTAACCTTCTAGACTATATCCGTATTAATAAGTCTTTCTATACTTCAAAAGTCCGCCTCTAGTTCCCTAAAGAGATCTCTGGTTAAGTATATATTAATAAAGAGGAACGTTATAATATTATAGGCATGATAGCTAAAAGGGATAATAACAGTAATATTACGGATAAGTAGGAATTTAAAAAGATCCTTAATATATATAATAAAAAAATAGATAAGCACGGCTTAATATATTATATTAAGTGGAAGTATTATAATAAGAAAACCTAGGAACTTAAGAAATCCCTAAAAGGGTATAAGCGCGTACTACTAAAGTTTTATAAATAATACCCTAAGAAGTTAGAACCCCTAAACTGGGTATAAGATAAGGGAGAGTTATACTAAAACCGTAGCCGACTATAAAGATAATTTAAGGAACTTTAACCGCCGGTTAAAGTTATCTAATTAGTTAGTTTTTTTATTAAAAAGCGCTACGTAGTAGCAGTATAGAGTTCTACTAACTTTATTTATTAAACTAACTAATTAGGATTTTCTATACCCGGTATAGAAAATTACTATTAGCTTAATTAAGAGCGGTAAGCAGAAGTAATATCTTTATAGTAAAAATAAGTTATTTAATTTAGGGACTAAACCTTCTAAGGAGGGGAGTACTATCACAGCACTAACCTAACGCATACTGTTTTATACTATCTCGTACTATCTCGTACTATTTCCTACTATTAGCTGGCCCACCACTAGCGCCTTGGCGGCTAGCCCTACTATTTATATACAATACCCCCTTTTACCTTCTTCTCTTCTTTATACCACAACGTAGTTATTTAATCTACTCTATCGCAGCACCATAACACTGCTTTTATTATCTTATTATCGCTAATTTCCGTATTTATTTTAAATAGGTTTATTAGATCTTTAGGTGCATTATATCTATATATATTTTTCCTATAATAGAGCCTATTTTATGTTAGCGACTTAGTCAATCAAGGCACGAGCACGGTAAGATGGACGCATATAAGCCTATATAATTGGATTGTCTATAAACGAGGATCTAAAGCTAGAGAAAGGAAAGGAGACGGAAGGCGGCGCCGCTCGACGTTATATACAATCCTCTGGTCACGTGACGGTGATTGTCTAAAACTGTGTGAAACTGCCCCGCCATAATCCACCGATATCCATCAGCCACAATCCACCAGTTTTCACCAGTTTCCACCAGCGCCGTAATATTTTACTTATTATCCTATTTCTATATATCCTAGAGTTCTCTTAGCTTAGGCTCTTATAGCTAATAGCTTACGCCATACTTAGCGTCCTTATATATTTAGTATACGTTATTATAATAAAATGTAAAGCGCTGACTAATCTAGCCTGTCTTCCTCCAAAAACGAGCACCTCCTATAGCTCCACCAATTTGGCTTCAAATTATATAAATAAAACTTTATTTTATGGCCTTAAAATAGAGCTATAAAATAAGACCTTATTTATATATTAGAGTTAGATTGGTAGGGTTATAGGGGGTATATTGTTTTAATGGTGGGGTGGATGCGCGCGTCGTAGCGAGTTCCCGATATTTTGCAACCAACAGTAAGCTCTACGCGAGTCTCCGACACCTCCGAAAACACAGTAACTGTGCTAGGGCCCGGTACGCCCGGAGGCTTGAGACTAATACAAGAAGGTGTCTCATGCAGCTGTAGTCGAGATGTGGGAGATTGCGGGTTATCGGTGAATTATTTCGTTGAATGCTTCAATTAATCCGAGGTTCTTGTAACCCTGCCTCACCGCCGTATTGTCTGCAGGGACATTCTGTTGACTCAACATGCAGACGGAGATCCCACATCCAACGCAGTATCTGCTTCCCATACTTCTCCTAACATTGACTCTAGGCTAGGATAAGAAAATACAATCTATACTCTCTGACCCCATCACGAGATATATTGACTTTTAGACCTAATTACTGGGCCAAATCGATAAAGAATCCACGGAACGGGGGTGAGTGCGAGGACAATAAATGCAAGTAAGCTTGTCGCCCAAGCAATTCCCAGACACTCGTACACTAGCACAACTCAGAAACTTTCCAAAATAATAGACAGACAAAAGAGAAAAAGGAGAGAGGAGACCTACTTTGGATCGTAAATAATGGAAATGCGGCTCCAAGAAGGCTGCGAACCATAGCCACAGTTGCTGTTGCGGAGGCGCCCACGCTTGCCCCATAAACATCAATAACGTAAATGGCATACGACATCTATGATAAGCTTATACATCAATTTATTGAACGAGATGTTCACTGCCGGCATTCGCCAGGACATGGGAGACCAGCGAAAATTGGGCAAGATAACTTACGAATACGAGAAAATTTCCAAACGCAAAAATAGCGGAGCCAACTATAGATACAATCCAGTGCACACTTGGTCGCGCGGACCAACCGCACCAGAAAAGCCCAACCGGGACAAAGATACTTCCGATCAGAGCTAGTAACAAGCGCTTTTCTGGAGGAGGGTTGATTGCCTTGCCAGCGTTAATAGCTTGGACCGTATTTCTATAAGAAATCCGGCTGAAGACTACTACGAGCATGAACGCGACCACATTACCGACGGCAAGACCGAGGAATACGAGGCCTTGGGATCCAAGATCAAAATCGTAAGTTTTAATGAAAATATAAGGCAGGGCAGCGAAGAGTGAATAATAAATGGCGAAGTTGAAACCGATATAAAAAGCAAACGTTCCTACAATGATTTCTGTGAAGAACATATTCCAGGGCCGGAATAGAGTCGACGTCAGCAAAAGATTCATCCTCCGAGATAGCGAGAGCTGAAAGCCGTCTGGTCCAGGAACCCCGAGTTTTTTTGCTCGGCGGTTTAGTAACACCTTTTTGTAAGTTTCTCTCATGCCAATTGCGAAGAGACTGGCGGCAATAGCAATAAAGAGAAGTATCCATTGCGTCCAGCGCCAGCCTTTTGCCGGAACTGTGAAGCCACTGATAAGAGGTCTAGAATTGCGTAAATCAGAGGTTGGCTCTCCTTATGAAATTTGTTTGTAGTTGCTCCACTCACCCAAAGGAGGGACCAAGGAATGGAATTAGTACGAGAAAGGCCATTGGAATAGCTCGATCTTGTGGCACCCAGATATCTGCGATTGTGCCTGCAGAGACACTCAGGACAGGACTTCCAAAAACCCCAGCAAGAAATCTGCAAATCGTTATTGCTGCTATACTCTGGGACAGGCCTGCACCTAGGGTAAATAGGGCAAAGAGGAAAAGATATGGGGCATAAGTTCCGCGACGCCCGAATGTCTCGCTCAGCGGCGCCGCAAGGACTGGACCCCAAGCTTGGCCGAAAACATAGAAAGAGTAGGGAAGAAGAGCAATTGTCATAGAGACATGAAATTGCTGCCTGATCAGCTCTATGCCTGGTATGTATATGGAAGAAGCGATGGTTCTATAGAAGAGTATAAGCTACGGAAAGCTCAATCTTCAATAGTGGAAATATCTAACACTACGAATGCAAAAGCTGAAGGAACAGCCGTGTGGTATATCTTTCTTGCATTTGTCCAGTTGTAAGGGTTTTCTTTGTCATATGGCCCACTCCAATCTTTCACTGGTATAATCGTTTCAAGTTTGGGATGTGTGCCTAATCCTTTCGAAGCCGAAGAATTCCCCATAGCGGCTTCAAAATGGAATTGGCGTGCAAGGAACCAAGCCGAAGAATTCAATTTCGGGGAGCGACTCCGCTATTCGGTGATTGTTGGGTTGCTTGCACACTGGCGGATATGAGCTGCAAAATCTGAAGAAATTTTTTATCCCAAGCCAATCTCTAAGCTTTGCGTAAAGGCATCAATTTATCCTAAAGGCGGTAAGCCGGTAAGATTTACTAGGTCAAGAGATTTGGTCAATTCTACACTGCTCAGTAATCGTTTTGCATGCATATCGGTCAGACAAAGGATCACTATCTGCGCCAATGCCCTTTATTAAGTATCCGCTAATATGGAGACGTCATCAGGTGTCATCCTCACACTCCAGTTCCTGAGGGCCTGTTAGAATCCCGATCGGACGGTCAGTGCTGTCGGGTCCCCGCCATGTTTCGGAGAAGACTAACAGGAGGCCACACACCTCTCCTGATGTATATATATTAATATTAATATTACCTAGTTATAGATCCACCTTAATTAACCTATTAGTAAGAGGAGTAGGTAGATATTTATAAGTATAACGAAGCCTTGTAGGAAACACCACGATGGACTTGTTAATAAGCTAGGTATATAGATAAACAAATAACATGATGAACTTTAATTAATTCTAAGATTTACTATTAAGAGAAAACTATCTATAATAGGGAACGTGGATTATTAAACATATAACTATACTCCTAAGAAATCCCTTTAGTACCTTAGTATATTTAGTACGTTAATATATTAACTATCTGCTAACTATATAACTCGTCTAGCTTTCGTCTTATCCCTTAACACGGCAATTTTAGTCCTTAGGTTATCGATAAGAATTAACTAATTAGAAAAGCTAGGTTAAATATAAATATTTAATTAAATCTAGTTATAGATATAAGTGACCTTAGCAAAGGACCCTATTGTCTTAAGGGATAGTTTTACTAGCTTTAAGGCATCTAGTATTGTAATAGCTAACTTATCTAAGTCTCCTCTAAGTAGTTATACTACTACTGTTATAAGGTCTATAATGCTATCCCCCTCCTCTAATCTCTAAGTCCTTAATTAGAAGTATAGTATATTACATTTTAATTTAGTAACCTTTATAACTTATAATATCTAAATAACCTTTATAATTATATTTATAACGCTATACTTATTTAGTTACTGTTATTCTCTTACTTAGTAAAATTACAAGTCCTTATTCTTATTATATAGAGAAAGGGTTAGTTTATATTATAATTATACCTCCCTTTAATTACTAACTTTCTGTTACGGCTCCGTAACGGATCTAGTCAGGGGGCTCGCTTGAGCCTTGGCATATGTATATAGACGTGTCCTTTTCCACCTTCTGCTCCTCATCGTGATATCCGGGTCCATAGACATTCCAATTGTACAGGCTTGCATACGTTCTTTACGGCGCTCGTGCCTCGATTGACTGAGTCGCTGTGACACTTTCTCTTTATTTTAAATATATAAAGGCGAATATATTTTATCCTATAACGTTTACTTTATCTTTAATACTAAATATATGCGTTATATTATCCTTTATAGTCTTTTAGTCCCTTAGTTAATTTATTATAGGGTCTTATATTTAATCTAAGACTAAGAAGCTTAAGGATAGGCTTAAATCCTTAATATAAAGATAGCCGCTTATACTACACTTTATTATCTTAAAAAAAGTCTATAAAAAAGGTTGTTTAAAAGATTATAAGCTAGTTTAATAGGGTTTAGCTAAGTCTAGAGATAGAAGAATAGGTTTTACTAAACTAGAAAAGGAAACAGCTCCTTATAGCTTAGTAGACACTCCTTCTATATCCCCCTTAAGTAGTTTATTTTTAGTAATCCTTCTTTTTTAATAGTACTTCTATACTTTTTCCGTAGTATTCTTAAGATTTTCTATAGGTTTCTATAAGTCTCTTTATAGTCCTTTTATTTAAATTTATACTACGCTTTATTATCTATACTCTTATAATTTATAACTTTCTAAACTTCTTATTTATTTTCCTCTTAACCTCTATATATATCCCTTTTATATACTAATAGTTTCATATTATCTTTACTAATTCTAGTATAGTTAAACCCCCTTAATACGATATGGGGTATATAACGATATCCTCTACATTACGATTTATACCCCTTAATCAAGCCTTTTTGGTGTAATATTACGATAATCTGACTTTTGACAATATCGTTAAGGTAGCTTTACTAAAATCGTTGTAACCAGATAAGATTTTGTATGGGGAGAGCCCTATTTAGCCTATACAGTGGGTGTCTTATACCCTTTTAGGGTAGTTAGCCTCCCTTTTCCTGCTTATTAACGCATTACGTGACTATTTAGTATATTTAAAAGCAACTAAGAAATAGTAGTTTTAGGATTTATAAGTAATATAAACCTAATTATATAGGGAAATATAGTAACAAAAAACTATACTAGGCTAAACTAGGCGTATAATAGGTGTATTATATAGGCAAAATAATATAGCGCTAAATTTGTACTAGATAAATACTAGGTTATCTACTTTATAAAGAAAAGAATGGTAAATAACGACTTAGTACTAACAGAAGGTATCTAGGGCCGCGAAGCAAAACTAGAAGCCACCTTTAAGGTTCTAGGGGTTTAGGTAGACGCTAAATTAAACTAGAACGTATATATTATATAGGCGACTTACTAGGGAGTTATAGTATTTGTAATTGCATTATAAATCGCAGTCTTAACCTAGGGGCCTTTATTTAGACATATACGAATATATAGTAATAGTAAGGCTAATAGTATTATACGGCGCCTAGATCTAGGGTCTAAGTCTAAATAGTAAGCTACTAGTAAAAAGCTCCCTAACGCTACTAGCTAAGCTATAAAACTAATACCTATATAGGATTATAGGGGCCTATAAGAGAATACTATATACCGCACTAAACCAAGAAGTAGTATTACTACTATTAGACATATATATAGATATAATTGCTATATAGAGAGCAGTTATGATATAAGACTACCTAGTAGGGAAAGATATACGCTAAATATTAATATATATATAAGGAGTAAAGGCCTAATAAAGGGGTAACGTGTTTAAGTATATAAGCGGTAGAAAGATAATAGAAAATAAAAAAAACTACTATAATAATAAAGGCTATAAGGCTATTAGTATAAATAGAGACCTATTATATAAATTGCAAGATAGATAGATAGCGAGTAAAAGCGATACTAGAAGAAGGCGGTAAAAGTATAGAGAGCGGTTATATAGAATACCCTATAGATAACACTAACTCTCCCTATATAAAGGATAGATAAAGGTAGAATCTATCCTTACCTTTCTACTATAGATAGAGATTTTAGGACTAAACGTATAGCTAATAAGTATCTATATTCTAAATACTATACTATATTATAAGTGCGGTTAGCCTATATAGTTAATGCGCTATATACCACTCTTTTATAACTACTACACGGTAAAAGACTAGCTATTTGCTAGGGTAGGTAAAAATAATATTACCTAAATACTTTTTATAAGTAAAGGTCTATATATAGTAGTATAATAGCCTATAGATTAAGGAGTCCTTTAGCAGTTCTAAATAGCAAGTAAGATCTAATAGGAGGATACCTATAGATACCCCTTACCAGCCCCTTAGTGACTAAATACCCATATCTAGTTAAAGGCAGTATGTAGGTAAATTACTAAACCCTTTTACTACCTCCTCCTTTATCTTTTAGAGTGCTTTAAAAGCATAGTATATAAGGTAGACTTATTATAAAGATATATAGGCTAGGCGAAGGCAGAGTGTATAAGATTAGCTAAAAGGATATACTTAGGTTTTTCCTCTATTAGGGGTTTTTTCTATATATAGAACGTAGAAGCCTATATAGACCTAAAAGGGGGGCCGAATTAGGCAATAAATAGAGTCAATAATAATTATTAAGTCTACTATAAAGGCTACGTAAGACTAAGATAAGGAAGACTATAGAGCGAGTAAGGTTAGCGTAGTTAAGAGAAGTGTAAATCGCGATTACGCCAAACCTAACTAAGTAATTAGTCTATAAGTAAACCCTTAAAAGGCCCGGTTTTTAAGAGATCCTAGTAAGACTAAAGCTTTATAAGATTTTTAATTTTTAGTATTAAGGCACGTAATTAATTACCCCTAATTTAATTAGCTTCTACTACTTATAAGCTATATCTATAACGTAGAAAAGCTTTTAAATATACTTACTAATCGTAGTATAATCTAGTTTAGATAGATTTTAATGGTGTTATAGTAGTTAGAGGGGGTAGTAAAATTTAATTTATAAGGCCTTATAATATCTTATATTTTTATACTAAATATCGCGATTATACTCTACTAGATATTTAATTATAATATATAGAATATATTACTATTTATTTTACGCCTAAAATTAACTAAATTATATATTAACTATTATTTATAACTATCTACTACGCTATATTTTCTAAATCTGCTTATAGAAATAGCTAAAATCTACTAAAAAGCTCTACTTTATATAGCTTTAAGATTTAATATAATATTAAATCTTTTCTAAAATAACGTAATTAGTCCGGAATAAAGACGATAAAACCAATATATAACTTGTTTCTCTTTAAAGACGATCTATTCTGGTATAAAGCAGAAATAATCCGGAACGAGCCGTATGCCGGCATAATGTCTCGGGTCCCACATTATATTTTAGGGTAGGAAACCGTGCACGAGCCATCGGCTTTTTTCCTTTTTCCATTTAATTTTTTTATTTCCATTGTATTATACTACGTACAATGCTGCGCATGCAGCCTCTAGGCCATGGTGCTATAATTCTATATATATAATCGTTTCTAGGCAGCTTAATCTGTGTTAGTAGCTATATCGTAGTAATTGATAAATCACTATACTGGGGGTTTACAAGTAAAATACTAAGTTAGTAACAACTATTAGGTAGTGAGAAAATGGTAGAAAAACGCTACAAAAAATCGAAAGAAAATCATAAGTAATCCTAACGCATATCCCTGTCCTATTTGTGGTTTATTTCTGTCCTTTTGCGGCGTGCATGCTTATTTCTAATGGCTTTAAGACACCACCAAATTGATCTTTCCTTATCGCCTATGCAGCGAGCCGTCAGCACGCTGCATAAATATACGCTGACTGACTGCTTGCATCAGCAGCTTGCTGCCTGCGATGCTGCCTGTTGGTCACACTGGCAGTCACTCTCAACTTTCACTTCTGGGGCTGTGTCGGACGAAGTCGTGTGTCGATTGATCTATAAAGAAAATGAGACTATATATACATCAAAAAGTCGTCGTCAGCTTCGTCTGACCTACGACTTATTTGGTTCATCAGCTAGAGTTTCAAACATCAGTCGTTTGACCAAGGACTGGTGCGGCTTCTAGGGTTCCATAGGTCGACAGATTGCTTAATTAACAGTACCCGCATCTGCGCAAATCCTCCTTTGTTCTCTATTTATTTTGCGCTTTTCACCCATTCATCCCTGTAGTCAGATATAAATATGCTGGATATAATCCTTAGGGTCTCATTTCAACCCATATGGCTGGCCTTTGCTCTTATTTGGTTCATTCTATTCTCATGGTTTAGAACTGTGCGGGTCAGGTTTCGCGTGAAGGCACTAGGAAGTCGTTACGCTCCGAGGATACAAACATACCTGCCCTTCGGTAGATCCCATTAATATCTTAACAGTCTTCAAGGCTAACCAGTAGAGCAGGCCTTGCGTTTATTTATAAGTCTATCACGGCGGCTAGAAAGCAGCGATCTTTTGACCTCTGGCGCTCGCTGTTCGCCGCCTATGGAACAGTGGATTCACCCTACACTGTTGAGACTAAGATTGGCTCTAGACGGTATATCCTTACAGCCGACCATGAAATCATAAAAGCTGTGCTTGCCACCCAGTTCAATGACTTTGGCAAAGGGGAAACTTTTAATAGGCAATTTCATGACTTCCTCGGGGACAGCGTTTTTACTACTGATGGGAAGGAGTGGCATGACAGCCGTCAGCTGATCCGTCCACTGTTTGTGAACCAACGGATCGGAGATTTGGAAGTGTTTGAGAGACATACTCAGAGACTTCTGAGTCTAATAAACGGAAAGGGAGAAACAACTGAGCTTCAACAACTGTTATTCCAATATACGCTGGATGTGTCAACAGATTTTATGTTTGGCAAGACCGTTGGCAGTTTGGAAAACCCTCAAGTCGAGTTTGCCAATGCAATTAGTGAGGTGCAGGGAGTACAAGCCGTGATTGCAAGATTAGGGTATGTACAACCCTATTACCGACCTTCCATTTGACTCCGATTTAACGTATCCTGCTGTATAGTCCTCTGCATCGAGTTATCCCTCGCGGGACCTATTTAAAAGGTCTTATTGTCATCAATTCTCTCATAAAACCATTTGTCTCCCGTACGCTCAACCTCAGTCCAGAAGAGCTTGAAAAGGTCTCCAGCACGTCCTCGAAAGAATATACCTTTCTCCATGCATTGGCTCGCTCAACACGCAGCCCCAAGAAGATCCGCGATGAGCTGGTCAATCTTCTTTTTGCAGGACGGGACACGACTGCTGCTACACTCTCCTGGCTTTTCTACGAACTAGCTGGCCACTCCTCGGTCGTCCGAAAACTGCGCTCTGAGATCATGTCTGTACTTGGAGATGACTGTAACAAACCCCCGAGATTAGAAGACCTCAAAAAGATGATTTATCTCCATCATACTGTCAATGAGATCCTTCGTATGTACCCGCCAGTTCCTTTCAATATCCGCTCCGCCCTATCTGACACCACCATCGCCACATCTACCTCTCCTCAACCACTCTATATTCAGAAAGGAGACTCTGTTGTTTTCTCAACTCTCGTGCTTCATCGACGTGCAGATATCTACCCATCTCCATCCCCATCTTTCGCGCCAGTTGATCAATTCTCGCCTGAGCGTTGGGAAACCTGGGCACCAAAACCGTGGACGTATATCCCATTTAATGGTGGTCCAAGGATCTGTGTTGGGCAGCAGTTTGCCTTAAGGGAGATCTGGTTTACAGTCTGTAGAATCTTGCAAAGATTCGAGAGGTTGGAGAGAGTAGAAATTGCAAGGCCAGGAGACGGTGAAGGACACGACGAGAGAGTACAGTTTATGAGGACGGAGATTGTAGGGACTCCAGGGAAGAAGGTCAGAGTTAAATTTTGGAATTATGCTGGGCTCTGTCACGAATAATATGTCACTGTATGAGCAAGCAGGATCTTTCGCTCGTATGTAAATTCCTCAAGGCTGTCTATAGTTATAGATAAACCGGCGGTAGAAGTTATAAAAGCTAAGGAAGAACTAGATCCCCTTTATAGTATAAGGGGGTTTCTAGTTATAAATTACTTTAACCTTCTTAGGAATAACCTTAAATCCTTTTATAGTAACAATAAACCTAAGATACTTTATACGTTTTACTCTAAATTTATATTTCTTAATATCTATTTATAAGCCTATATTCCATAACCTCTTTAGGACCTTTTTAATATAAACTTAATACTTAAATTTATTGTCTAAGTATATAAGAATATTGTTTAGGTAGGCTGTATAGAATTTATTAAGATAGTTAAAAAGGACGTTATTTATATACCTTTAGTATATAATCGGCCCGTTTATTTATCTAAAAAAAAAGACTTTATATTTATAGGACCTATAATAGGCATAGAATATTATTAAGTCTTTAGCTATAACGTAGTCGGCAAGCTAATAGGCTATGCAAGCCTCCAGGCCACCCCACTAAACCACTAAAGGTAAATATAGCAAATTACTCAACCACGAACAATTGTATTTGGTGTAGCTATTTACTAGCTACTTATTTATATAACGGAACCTTATAGCGAGTACCACGATAGGCTTGTTATTAGGCTAGGTGTGTAGGTAATGCAAATTAAAGTTAATAATATAATAATAACTAGTAGAGTAGTTACCTAACAGATTAACTTTAATTGTATTCTAAGAATTGCTACAAGGAAGGAACTATCTAGGTAGGGACTAAGGGTCCTTAAATACACAACTATACTTCTATAAAATCCTTCTTATATATAATATACATATACTCTATTTGCTTTATTATAGATTATATAGATTACGTTACGTAACCTTAGTTACTATTCCTTGTTATATAGCTCTATTAGTTCTATCCTAGACCGTACTTAAATTAACTAACTAGCTTTTTTTAACTTTTCTCTAAGTAGTTATAATATTATACTTAAAGCGTCCGTAACACTATCTCCCTTTTCTTTATCTTTATCCTTAAAGATTCTTAATATCTCTAAGTTGTTTACTAGAGGTATAATATCCGTCTAATTAATTTGGTTAATATCGTTACTTATTATACTTAAAGTAATTTCTTCCTCTTTAACTGCTCGTTGTGCTCGCACTATTGCTATAATATTATCTCTTAGTGAGATTATACCGTCTCTATATTCTTGCTGTTTAAAAGAGGAGTTAGTTTATATTACGCTAGTAAACCTATCTTTACAATAACCGTTTTTTTGCTTAAAGTGTACTAAAGCAAATATTTATTTGTCCTATAACGTTTACTTTATCTCTAATACTAAATATACGTAACCTATTATTCTTAATAATCGTCTAGTTCCCTAATTAATTTATCTTAGGGTTTTATATTTAATCTACTACTACACAGCTAGATAATAAACTGTTTATTACTCTGGCGGAGTTATACTATTCTTATAACGCGGAATAGGAGGCTACTAATGCTTAGTAATGGGCCCTTAAGTCTTATCTTATAGCATCCGCTTAATTAATCCGTCTTAAAAAGGTTTATAAAAAGGTCCGTTTTAAGGAATAGAAGCTTATAAAATAGGGTCTATAGGAACTTAGTAATAAAATAACGGATTTTTTTCTAACTAAGAAGGAAATAGATTTAAGTAGCTCGGCAACTGCTCTTCTTAGGTCCCCCTTAGGTGACTTATTTTTTAGCGATCCTTTTTTATTAATACTGCCTANCCTAATNTNTTNTAATACTCCTATACCTTTCCTATAGCGTTNTTTAGNTTNTNTAGTAGTTCCTAGGTAGTCTTATTATAGCCTATCTACTTTACCTTATACTATATTTCGTTATTAATGTCCTTATAGCTAACAATTTTTAAAACTTACTATTTGTCCTCTTTTTGTCCTTTATACGTGTCTATCTTATAAACTAGTAGCTTAATATTCCCGTATATTAGCTTTAGTATTATAATATACTATATAGGGTAGATCTTTATTTTAGCTAGTAGGTTTAACTTAAACGTAACTAGTAAAATTCTTTATTTAATTTTAAAAGGTCCTAGTCTAATATAGTCTAACTTCTTGCTTAGTTATTAACTCTTAAAATTTTTGTGTAGTAGCTATACTTTATCTCCCTCCTTAAGATCTTGTCCCTTAGATCTCTTAATATTATAGTACCTTTTTATTCTCTACTATACTATTTCCACTAATTCCATAAGGTCTATATAAAGATTTATTAATGTTTTTATTCTTTCTTTAGCTATGCTACTTATTTTTTTTGCTTACTATAGTAACAACGATATTCTTAGCTTATATCTATAATTTGCCTTAAATAGTAATATACCTATTCCTTTTTATGGTATTATATTATATATAAACTGTATAACTAGTAATAATAATACCCAATTATTCTATACGTAATTAATATAGTGTTTTAGATATTGTTCTAGTATCTAGTTTAATCTTTCTATTTAACCGTCTATCTACGGATAATATACGGTAGAAGTTGCTGCTCTAACTCCTTATTCCGCTAAAAATACCTCCTAAAATACTGTTATAAATCTTAGATCTCTATCTAATATAATTTTACTTAATACTCTATGTCTTATAAATACTTCTTTAATATAGATTCTAGCGATATCTTCTGCTAATATTTCTTCTATATATATTATAAAGTATCCCTACTTTATAAGCTTATCTACTATTACTAGGATTACGTTATAATCTTATTTAGTAATAGGGTTTCTTAACCTTAATAACTTAATAATAAAGTCCTATAATATAACCTCCTATAGTCTTTCTAGTATTTTAATAGGTTATAGCCCTCTATATAGCTTATGCCTTATTAGTTTGTTTGTTTAGCAATCTAGGCATTTCTTTATAACTTTTCGCGCTAAGCCCTAGATTCCGTTAATAATGTACTCTTTTTAGAGTCTTAATACTAAGCCTATAGCTCCGTTGTGTCCTTAAGTTATTCCCTTATAGAAATCTTTTATAAAGTATTCTGCTATACTTCTTAGGATATACTTTACCTCTCTGTGTTTATATAATATTTCTTCTCCTAGATATTCTAGCTGTTCTTCTAGCTGTGCTTTAAAGATCTTCTATGCCTAAAAGCTCTCTAATAACTTATAAACTCTTTCTAGTTTGTTATCCTCTTAAGTTACTATAATTTTTAGGTAATTGTACCTAATTAATCCGTCTATATCTTTTCGTAGTAAAGCCCCTAATAGCTTTTCTTTATTTTATAGTTTAGCTTTTTAACTTAAAGTATCTGCTTATGTGTTATCTATACCCTTAGTATACTGTAAGCATCTCTGCCTATCTAACCTATTTTTAGTTAAGTTCCTTTATTATTAGGAATCCCATTAGGTTCTTATAATCTATTTTAACTATAAATAGTTTTTCTATACCTTATAAGAATACTCTCTATTTCTTTAGTGCTATAATTATACCTAACAACTCCTTATTAGAGATGTTATAGTTTAACTCTAGTAGTGTTATTTTCCGACTATAGTATACTACTAGGTGCTATCTATCTTAATGTTTTTATATAAAGTATGCCCTTAATATAAAGTCTAATATATTTATTTCTATAACCGTCTCTAATCTTAGTTAATAGATTTTAAGAACTGGCTCCTAGGTAAATAATTTTTTAACTTTCTTAAATAATTCTCACTGTTTCTCTCCCTATGCCTATAGTTTTTCTTTTTTTATTAATTGCGTAAATGGTTTAATATTCTTTAACTATTGCGCTATAAACCTTCTACAGTAATTGCAAAACCCTAGAAGCGATCTTAACTATATAACGTTCTCTAGTTCTTGCTAATTTACTATAGCCTTAATTTTTTTTAAATCTATACTAAGTTAGCCTAGTTTAATAATAAATCTAATAAAATCGGTCTTTTTAGTAAAGAACTTGTATTTTTTAATTACTACTAGTATCTGTTCCTTCTGTAGTCTCTTTAAAACCTATTTAACGTATTCTCCGTATTCTTCCTTAGTTATTAAGTAGATAATAATATCGTTAAGATATACTATAATAAATTTATCTAAGTGTTCTTCTAATATATTATTAATACACTTCTAAAATATTACTAGTGCGTTTATAAGCCTAAATTATATAACTAACGGCCTATATAGTTCCTCCTCTAATCTAAAGGCTGTCTTTTATTTGTTGCCTTCTTTAATCCTAATCTAATAATATACCTATTTTAGATCTATCTTTATAAAGATTTGCGCGTTACCTATTCTGTCTTAGATTTTGCTAATTAAGGGTAAAGGATACCTATCCTTTCTGGTAATGCTGTTTAACTANCTATAGTTAATACACAGCCTTAGTTTACTATTTTTCTTTAGTATAAATAGTCCTAGATAACCTGCTGATGATTATAATAGTCTAATATATCCCTTTTGTAGGTTTTCTTAGACAAACTCTTTTAATACTCTACCTTCTTCTTTAGTAAGCTTATAAATTAGAAAGAACCTTAAACTTATTTCTAGTTCTAATTCTATCTTATAGTTCTATACTATATACTCTAACAACTTTTTACTTTCTGGTGACTATAGTTTTTTACTATACTTATAGTATCGTTTTAGTATATAACTTAGTCCTTTTTCTATTTCTTTATAGGTTACTCCTACTTAGTACTATACTAACTTAGCTTATTATTATATCTTTGCGTTATTAAGTATCTTTAATATTAACCTAACCTGTAATCCAATTAATCCTTAGATTATATTCCTATAATTAAGGCATTCCTAATACTGCCTTATTATTCCCTAATGGTAATATATTAAAAGACATCTCAATTTATTTTCCTTTAATGGTTAATTAAATAGGTCCTATTTTAAGATTAATAATGCCTCCTCTATAGGCTATCAGATCTCCTAAAATTGTTACTAATAGGTAAAAGTGCTCCTTCTTTCTGTGTGGTAACCCTATTTTTTTTTTAACTGCTACTAGTAATATATGGTTTCTCGTTACTCTACTATCTATTAATGCTTCGAACTATTAATCTTACTACTTAACTTATAGATTTAGGTGTCGTCCTTAAATTCCTTTAAGGGTCTAAGGTTCTACTACTGGTTCCCTTTAGTCCTATAGGCCTCTACTTTTCCTAACTATTAGCTACTTAATCCTATTTATATTTAGTCCACTTTTAGCCAATACTTGATTTGCTTTTTGTCTTTAATATACTATAGACATATATTCTCTAGGCATTCCCACTACTATTATCTATTTAGGTATTCTTCCGTAAGGAATCTTCCTAACTAAAGTACTAAGTCCCCTTAGCTTTATACTTCTACTAGGTGCTAACTATATATATACTTAGCGTTTTAATATTTTGCTTTATCTAGTGCCTAATATATTCTTACTGGATACTTCCAGTTTTTATCCTTAGGTGCTCTATATATATTATACGTATTATCTATATATATAATCCATGCTAATATATAGTATACTTAGTGTTTTAGATTAACTCTTAGCTTATCTTTATCTTTAAATTTAAACCTCTCTCGTATTAATCTAAGCGTTGCGACTTTATTTATAGGTACTAAGATTTGCCTTTTACTTCTCTAGTCCTCTAATTACTCCTCTAAATCCTTTAATATTATAATTAAGGCTCCTTTAATGTGACTTATAGCCTTTTCTATAATTAGGTGGTCTTAGTGTCACGGCTTAAATAAATGCCTTTAAACCGAAGCTTGAACGAATGCTGTATTACGAAGATACTAAGCTAAAGAGAAGGAAAAGGGGTCGCTAGGACCGATGTAAACAAATATATAGGGTAAGCCGCTAAGGCGCTAGCTTTAGGCGGGCTAATCATAGGTCGGCAGAATATAGCAGAATTTGGCAGGTAACGTGCGATAGCGCCGTTATATTACCCCCCTCTTTAAAAGAAAGCCTGCCCTTAGGCTTAGTTAGAAATAGGGTAGCACTAGGCTTATAAACGTAGGATTATAAAATATAAGATAAGGAGATAAAGGGGATATAAGTACGTCTAGACTAAGTACAAAGGGCGATTATAGGCTAAGTGGAAGCACTAGGCTAGAAAGAGTAGCCGCTAAAAGTCTTAGCACGGATCTAACTAATTAGATAACTTTAACCGGCGGTTAAAGTTCCTAGATATCTGAAATTTTACGGTACTAGCAGAATTTAGCAGAATATAGCAGAATATAGTAGAATTTAGCAAATAGCTGTATTAGGGTTTTAGGGCGTTTTTATCCCTATATTCTTCCGGTAACTTATTATCTTTATTATACTAGCATTTTATCTATTCGTCTAGGTACTTTAGGGGTCCCGGCGTATTAGGGTATTAGTTATAGAATTCTTTAAGCTTCTAGGGGTAGCCTATAAAGTTCTACGTAGGGTACTAGGTTAGGTTAGGATTATAGCCCTTCTATTAGACACGGTATTTTAGCGCTCCCCATACTATCTTATAGGCCAGTATTTTATTAACCTCCTATTTATTATCACCATTTACTTAAACTAGTAGGGGAGGCTTGTTCTTTTGTCCAGGTAATAAGTTATTTATAGCTTTCCGTAACTTATTTAGTAAGAAGATAGGGTAAACCCTAATTAAATCTAGGAGCTTTATCTTATATAAGTTGCCTATCTTCTTAAGAACCTTATACGGTCCTACCATCTAGTAGTCCAGCTTACGGCTAGGTCGTTTAGTCTTCTAATTCCTTATTATAACCTATACTATATCGCCAGGGGTAAAATCAGGCTCTTGACGGTGTTTGTTCGCCTACTATTCCATTAACCTCTAAGCTTTTTCTAGGTTCTTATAGGCTACCATCTAGGCTTCCTTTAATCGTTTAGCGTACTATTAGGCCTTAGTATAGAATAGCTTCTCTTATATAGTCTGGGGTTCTTTTAGCCTTTTCCAGTTAAAGCTTATGCAGGGTAGGTATCTCATTTCTAGCTAAATTAGGGTAAACCCTATAGAGTTATAGGGTAGGGTTGCTTGCGCGTAGTCTATTAAGGGTAGTAGTTTAAACCAGTTGTCCTAGAAATAGTTAACGAAGGGCCTAAGCCTCTGGTTTAGGTACTAATTTATAATCTCTGTCTAACCGTCTGTTTAGGGGTAATAAGCCGTAAAAAGCTTTAGCTTAATACCTAGGATCTAGGTAAACTTATTCTAAAAGGCCGATATAAACTATAGCCTATAATTAGACACAATAGTATTTAGTAGTCCGTAGATTTAGTAGACGTAATAGATATATAGCTAGGCTGCCTCTTTAGCATCAATGTTTTTATAGCAGGGAATTAAGAATAGGCGTTTACTAAAGCGGTCGACTATAACTATAACTATATTATATCCGTTATGGTCCCTAAGTAGTTTATAAAAGTCTATAGAGATATACTACTAAGGGCGCTTTAGTATTAGGAGTGGCTTAAGTAGTCATAGGGTCTTATCCCGTGGGATTATAGCTCTTTAGCAGTCTTCGCAGTTCTATATATATTAATTAATATCCACAACCATTCTCGGCCAGTAGTAGCGGTAGTTAATAATTTTACGGGTCTTATTCTTGCTAGGGTATGCTATAAAGACTTAGCAATAAGCTTCGCGGATTAGTTTAGTCCGTAGATTATTAATATTAGGGACTATAAGCCGCTCCTAGTATAGGAGTAATCCTTCCTCCGTTTTAAAATTAGGGTTTCCTTTTACAGCTTATTCGCAGAGGGCCCTTAAAGCATTAGCCGTGCGGTTTACAGTTAGGAGGCGGTTAATTAGCCCTATTAGCTTATCTAAGGACTCCCCTATTAGTGCTAGCTCGTTTTACTAGAAGTCTAGCTCCTTAAGGATCCGTGGGTCAAGCTATTCTAGATAGAGGAGGGCGCGCGTTTAATATTAGGTCTTTAGCTTATCCTAGGGTCTTACGTCTTATTCTCTTTAGGTTAGGGCATTAGCCTTAAAGTTTTACTTACTAGAACGATATATAATCATAAAGAAGAATTAAAAGAGTATTTTAGCCTACTAGGCTTATTATTTAATAAGCTGCTTTATAGTTATAAAGTACTCTAGGGCTTTGTAATTTATATATATCTTAATCCAGGAGTTTATACCTTTAAGCTCTACACGCTATTAGAAGAGTAATTAAATAATAGCTAGTATTTCTTTATTATATACTTTATAGTTATACTTAGCCGGGTTTATTGTCTTTAAGAAGAAAGCTATAGGGTATTATTTACCGTCTAGATATAACTATAATAGGATTCCCGCTACGACCCTATTAAAGGCGTCCGTTTCTAGCATTAATTTAAGGTCTAAGTTATAGTAATAAAGGATTAGGGAAGAGATAAGCCAATCCTTTATCTCTTTAAAGTCTTTTATATAGCTATTATTAAAAATAAAAGGCGTGTCCTTCCTAGTTAGTTATATAAAAGGTTTTGCTATAATTCTATAGTTATAGATAAACTATTAGTAGAAGTTATAAAAGCTAAGGAAGGATTAGATTCCTTTTACTATATAAGGGGGCTTCTAGTTATAGATTACCTTTACCTTCTTAGGGTTAACCTTAATTCCTTCTATAGTTATAATAAACCTAAGGTATTTTATACGTTTTACCCTAAACTCGCATTTCTTGATATTAACTTATAAGCCCGCGTTTTGTAGTCTCTTTAGGACCTTCTTAATATAAACTTAATACTTAAGTTTATCGTCTAAGTATATAAGGATGTCGTCTAGGTATACCGTGTAGAATTTATTAAGGTAATTAAAAAGAACGTTATTTATATACCTTTAGTACGTAGCCAGTCTATTTATTAGTCTAAAAGGAAGAACTTTATATTTATAGGAACTATAACAGGTACGGAACGTTGTTAAATCTTTAGATATAGGGTTTATCCTAATTTAGTAGAAAGCTTAGCGGATATTAAGTTTAGTAAAGATCTTTACCTAGCTTAGACGTGTAAGGGTCTTATTAATTAAAGGAATAGAATACTGGTCCTTTTAAGTAATAGCGTTTAGCTTTTAATAGTTAATATAAAAATAAAGGCCTCTATTAGGCTTTTTTATAAATAGGATAGGGGAAGTAAAAGGGGCTTAACTTGGCTTAATAAACCCTTTATCTAAGTTATTAATTAATAATAATAATAATAATAATAATAATTCATTGCTTAACGTCCGATTCGGATCCCTACTAGGCCTACGCGGACTACTCCTTATTTACATGTAGGGAGAAAACTCTATTTAAGAAAAATAAGAAAACCCCGTGATCTATCTCCCCGCCTTTTGGGACTCGCCTACTTAGCGCCTACGAGTCGCCTATGGTGCTCTACTACCTTACTATTTAACCTCCTTAGGAACCACTACTGCCGTAACAAGCCTACGGACGCGCTAGTATCACAAACTTTTACTCTACTACTGTAGAGTTACTAGGGGGCACCTACTACTCGCCCCCTTGCCTTCTATTACCATTTCCCTTGCAACCCGGAACTAATTTAGCACATTTTAACTAATAAGCCACTGGGTGACCGCCTTAAGGCCTTTTTATGTTAAGAGCAGTGTATTATAGTTCTCTGTGCCAACTACTAAGAGCATTATTTCTTAATTGGTGCGTAGGGGGCATAGCAGTATTACGTGTTTTGGTGTCTGTCTTGGCTAGCCACATTCACATCTCGGGCTACCTACTAGGACACCCACCCAGTAAAGCCAATCTTTTAGTCCTATTATTCCTGTTCTTAAAAGTATTGCTATTATGTTTTCTACCTTTATTAGGCCTTTTCGGAGCCCTTAGGTATTTACCCCCCATGGCGTTAACTATACTATGGCTTGGGTTCGTCTTACCTGAGTCAGCCTCTGTACCTTTGACTCCCATTCGCCTCTCCAGCGTTGGTCCAACCAGTATTACATTACGGTAGATGGTTTCCCGGCGTTCTTACGTGTTCTACTTTAGCTCCTTTCTCTATCTTGCTGTTATCTTTACTAACCTCTTACACGTCTCCCTTCCTCCTCTATATGGGCCTAGGCCCTAAAGCGGCACCATTCTTCTTCTGCTTTCTTTACCTGTTTCTCTAATATCTCTTCCCTACTTTGGGGTTATTAGTTTATTCTCCTACGGGGCACCCTAGGGTCCCTCTATAGTTTACTTAGGCGTGTCTTAATATACTTTATAACATTAGAGTTGCGTTTATTTTACGTTCTTTATATTACAGCGGCTTTAATATGTAACTATAGGGGGGGAATATTGGATTCCTTCTCAAGCAGTGCTATAGCCGTTCGCTTGTACCCGCCTATAATACTCTAAAGGCAGGCTGTTTAGACCTTTTGAAGTAGTTTAAGGAGTGATTTTAGGGGGCCCTTCTTAGTTTCTCCAATGGCCTAGATACTAGATCTATATATCATGGTTAGCCGGACAACTGCTATATATAGTAGGCGTGACCTCTAGAAGCATGGACCCCATATAGAATTAACAATCCTGGATAAAGCGATAAACTATACTTGGCCTTTACGGGCCGCTTACGCCGCATATACGCTCCACCGGAGCTTACTATCTACCTATACTTCTAATACCCTTAGGCCCTGAACTAGTTAACCCCCAAAGCCTTAGATGCGAATTATATACTAGAGATCTGCAGATTAGTTACGTTTTCTTATAAAATAGATTAGCTAGTATTTCTCTAGTAAGAATTAGACTCCATAACGTTTTGCCTACTCTATATAAGTGTTATAGGCTTTCTCTAGTGTTCTACAGTTCTCTGCGGCTATTAGCCCGTATATAATTAGGTTTATATCATTAACAAAGCCTATCCCCTAGGTCGCCCCTTCCTTAAAGGAGTCAAGCAGGTTGCTTACAAAGAAAAGGAAGAGTATAGGCGAGAGGGGTAATCCTTATAGTATTCCTATTGTAACTACAATAGGGGGGCTCTGGTATCCGCTAAAAACCAATAATGTTTCTTTCTAGCCTATAAACCCTTAGACAAATTATATAATCTATTCTAGGAAGCCCTTTACCCTAAGGATATACAGGAGACGCTCGTAGGGTACATTGTCGTAGGCACTACTAATATCTAGGCTAAGCATTAATACTACAAAGTCCTTTCGCATCGCCCATGCAGATTTAATAGTGGCAGCGAGTAGCGTAAGTACTAATAGTATTAAGCGGTTCTTTCTTGCCCCTATTTAGCTTTATAGTAGTAGGGCGTGTTCCTCTACCGTGTCTGCTATGCGTTTTACTATTACCCTTTCTAAGATCTTGCTAAGGGTGTTTTCTAAGGCAATAGGGCGGTAGCTTCCTGGGATTAAGTAATCTGCTTTGCCTTCTTTTCATAGGATAACCGTTGTTATAGATCTTCCGAGTCGCAGGTAGTAGCCTATAGTAAAGCATACTCTGGCTACATCTACAAGCTAAGGTACTATAAGTGGCCCATAGGTTTTTAGGGCCTTATTTGGAATCCCATCTGGTCCTAATACTATATTATTTAAAAGGCGGCTAATAGTTCTAGCCATTTCCTCTATTATTATGTCGCTGTTAACCCGCAGGCAAGTCACTGGTGTTTCGCCCGTAATATCACTAAGGTCTACTAGAGCCAGTTAGGGGAAGAACCTTTCTATAAGGATCTTTACCTTCTTATCATTGTCGTTTATAGCCTATAATTCTCCTACTCTTCGTAGGGGTAGTAGGTGTGGGTCTTCTACTAGGCGCCCTGCCTTTTTCTTTACCCATTTCGCTATATCCCAAAGGCCCTTATTATAGGGGAGGCTCGGGTTAAAAGTATACTCATTTATAAACCGTCTCCAGTTATTCCTTACTTCTTTTTTTAGGGTATTCTTTAGCTAGTTTCTTGTGTCTTTATATCGTCTCTCATCTTTAGGGTCGTAGCTGCTTATATATTTCCTTCTTGCTCGTCGTTAGCTAGCAACTAGAACTGCGCATTATATAGACTATACGTGTCGCGCGTAGGGGCCCGGTTTTAAGATCGGGCAGTACTCTTCCAGCCTATTTTTAATTGCTGCCTAGATCCTTTCTAGTCTTCGGTCGATTTCCTTGGGGGTAGTTAATAGGCCTCGCTCGTTTAGTATTAGGTGGATTTCTTCTAGGTCTTAGAGTTGTTATTTAACTACATTAAGGAAACTGTTTATCTTAAGCTTCCTTATTACATATCTTTTTCTATTTAGTTGCGCTTTAGTATCTAGGTCTAGCTATATCTAGATAGGGATATAGTCTAGGGTAAGTGCCCATTCTTCTTTAGGGTTGCACCTTTCGAGTCTCTAGTATAGGCCTTCGTCTATAAATATGAGGTCAATTATACTTCTGGCGGTGCCTTATTACCATATAATTGCTCCTAGGGGGGTGGCTAGCTTAAGGCCCCAGATATCTATAGCTCTTAGTAGGCACTCTAACTGTTAGTCTGCAGCAACATGGATACCCCCCCACCACAGGTAGTAGAGGTTCATATCTCCTAATAGGATAGACTTTATACCTTCGGTTTCTAGTAAGCTTATTACCAATATAATATTCTCTATTTATAGGACCCCTTTAACCCTAGGGTTATACACATTAATAATTTATACCGGTCCCCTATATGTTTGGATTGTTATAACTGTAATATCTAGGTTAACTACCTACCATAACTATAAGGACAGGCTGATAGCCTTACTAATCATAAAGCACACACATATAGCTGCTTTTGGTTCGTATAGAAGCTAGAATCCTTAGGGGCAGTATATTAATTATGTAAAGGTATTGTAATACGGCTCTTGTATAGCAAGGATATAGTATTTCTCTAGGTCTAGACTGTCTAGTAGGGGCCTTACAAGGCGGTAGTTTATATTACCGCAGTTATACTATATAATAGATAGGTAGCGGACCCCCGGCGAGGGTCCTTCAACTCTCCTTTATTCCTCACTTCTTCTGTTTCCACTTTCTCTAGAATATTCGGAGCTTCTATCTCTTATATCTATACCCTAGTTACTACTCATTTTATATAGAGCTTTCCATTCCCGTATCTTGTGTTCCTATTAGCGCTTCTATATCTAAATCTGTTATTATTACCGGTTCTTCCCCTATTCTTACTAGTCGGCTATATACCCTTTATAGGTCGGCTATAAATATTATATTTACCGCATTAAGTCTAATTCTTAATTGTCCTAGTCTTAAGCCTACTATTGCTGTCCATAGGGGTCTTCCTACGGGGCGTCCTCTCCCTTATGTCCCCTATGACCCTTATATCCCTAATCGGTCTAGTAATATCGCGCGGCGTCGCTTCTGGCCCGTTAAGGCTTAGGATAGCTAGCCTAGCCCTCTAGTATTAAAGGTAGGAAACGCTAAGAAAGCACCTACGTCCCCCTAGCTTATCGCCTATTGTTTCTATTTGTATAACCTAGCGTGCAGTTATTCCCGCAGCTATTAAGCCCTTGCCTTCCGTCTCCTATATTTAATACAGTCTTCTCTCTCCCACGCCTTATGTGTGCTTCGGTGGCAGTTCGCGCATTTTATTTAGTCTTAATTTAAGCAATATCTCATATCGTGGGGGCCTACACAGTGGCCGTAGCACACCTGTGCTGCGCATATAGATTAGATATATCCCCATTATATATAGCAATAGCATCATTCTAGGCGTAGTCTGTGGTTATAGAGCCTTGTGTTATATATAAGGCCATTTATAATTATTCCTTTTTAGATAAAGAGTTTTTGCATTCCTGGTGTATATATACTGACGATAAGGGAGCCATACGTTTATCCGGCGTCTCCCTAGCAAGTCTCCGGCGACCCTCATATCCTCTCGTTGTTCTTATTATATACTTAGTTTACATTTTCCTATCAAAGCCATTGGATTTAGGTAATTTCAAGTCCTAGTATAAGGCGTTCCATTTATCTTACTATCTCCTATATAATTACTATATTATCCGCCTAGCGTCCCTTTTCTACCCTAAGGCTTATAGGAACTGCTAGGACTTTAACTGGGTAATCCTCACAGAGTACTTTTATACCAATACGTTCTCCTAGCCTATCCCCTGCCCTTACGGCTCGTTCCTTTACCTATTAGTCCTTTAGGGTAACTCTAATATCTCCGCTCTTAAGGTGTCAGACTACAACAGCGTCGTAGACCTCTTTGCGTATCTCTATAAGGACTTCTATTTCTAATTGTCCCCTAAGCCCCTCTGCTTATTCTATATTTAGTCGTATTATAATTATATACCCAGTTGTTAACTTAAGAGGGGTAGGTTCCCTATACTGTAAAAGCGCAGCTACGGCGGCCCAGGTGCGGTTCGCCGGTAAGGGGGGGTTATGCTTATTTTCGATTTTACTTAGCCGTTGGAGGATTTAATCAAGGGTTTACTGGAGGGGCACCTAAGGTTCGCTAGACTAGCGGAGCCATTCTACTAGCTGTATTAGTTCGTTATAGCTAACAGTTACTCCCCTACAATTCTAGATACTAGACGCGTCCAATAGGCTTTATATTTTGTCAGATGCCTTCTTAATAGAGGTATTTCCGCTTTGTGGTGTGGTATTCGCCCGTCTTTATTGTGGAGGGCCATTGCTAGGCGTAGTTCTAGCGGTCGCGCGCGAGTGCGAGCCACCGTCGTTCGACGTGTGCCTCCCCTGCGATGCATGCATCTCAGGGGGATTCTCTGGGTGTTTTTTAGGGTTCTTTTGGTTGGTTTTGGTCTTTTTAGGCCGGGTGCAGCAAGAGCTCCAGTTCCGTTAATCTTAGGTCTCTTAAGTTATTAATTAAGTGCTGCTTTATTACCTTTAGCTTATCTATTAATTAATAGTGGAGGGGGCTATAGCCTAGCGAATTATTGGCTTCTAATTAAATCTTATAATTGTATATCTGGTAGAAGGGTAACTTATTTAAGGCCGCCTTTAAGAATGTATCCTTATAGTCTATATAAATGGTAAAAAGAAGGCGTTTAACTAGTTCCTTATCGGTTTCCTTAGTTAGCCTTTCCTCTCTATTATTAATAATTCGGTTAATTTTATATAGGCTCGTTATAAAGACCTTATTATCCTTCTAGTATATATTAAAGTAGAACGCTACAGCGCTAATTACGGCGATATTTACGGTAGGGGGGTTGCCTAATAATAGGGGCGTATATAACTTTAGAGACTTCTAGGGTACTAGCGTTATTATTACTCCGTTTAGCTCCTATTATATCTTTTAGAGGTTATCCCTTATATCCTATTAATACGTTCTTTTCTATACCGGTTAGATCTATATAATTTAGACGTTATTTATATTACTATCTATCCCACTTTTATATATAGAGTCCTCTTTAAACATAGCGCTTTAGGAGAGTATCTTTATTAGTATAAAGTTCTTTCTAGCTTTATAGCGGGCGTTTTCTTAGGTAAAGGCTAGGTTACGGGCCCAGATATTCTACTAGTAGGTAGGGTTAGCCCTTGCAGCTAGTGTCTTATAGTCAGTTTAGATCTCCCTAATAAAGGAGGGTAACCTTAGTCTATCCTCCGGCTAGATAAACCGTCTTTATTGTATATTTAGCCAAATATTAAAATAGGATATCTATTTTCGTCTAAGGATTATATTATAGGACCCTAGGTCTAGGATGTAAAAGGGGATACTATATTAGCGTCGTCTGTTAAGAGCAATATATAACTTTAAGATATGGGTAACGGGCCGACCGGCTTAGCCATTGTAGCCTTTTACCTAGATAGGCTTCTCTAGTTAGATGGCTTCTATATTTAGAAACTTAGCAACATTATTTATATAGGTAGTATTTATAAAGGCAAAGCTATTTACTCTAGTATTAATAAGGGCGGTTATATTAACTCTATATCCATTTTAAGATACTATATATAGAACCGTAAAATACTTTCTACCTATTAACTAACTAAGATTAATCTCTTTAAGATTAATAGGGTACCTTAGGGGGGAGTCTTTCCCTAGGGTTCTTTTTTTCCTAACTTATTAGACGTTTCTCCTTCCTCTATCTCCTTAATATTGCCTATATCCTTTAGCTCCGGGCAGGACGAGGTAAAGTAACCCTACTTATTACAGTTAAAGCACGTAGCCGAGGTAAGGTTAATTAGAGTGTTGCGGCGGATACTAGTTAATAGCATAGTACGTAACTAGTTAGGCAAGGCTTATTAGTATATAGTTATAACCGCCTTTAGCGTAAGAGCAGTTATAACTTATCTTCCTACTCTGGCTCCTATAGGTGTGGCTAGTAAGTTCTAATTATTATAGAGTTGCTTCTGCTAATTAGGGCAGGTATTAATCCGCTTTAGTTCTAAGTCTAATAATAGGCAATAAGCTGCGAGTTTTTTGTGGGTTAGTAGGTTATCTAAGGTTATAGCGATCTTTTCTTATAGCCGGATTATTAGCTTATTATATAGGTCTAATCAGTAGTTCTTAAGGGGAACCTAGCCTTCTCCTGCAAGGTATAGGAATTAAGTCTAGAATTTAGTAAAGGGTTAGTTTAGTTTTATTATTAGGCGATTATAGTTATAATAGGCATCCTATACTTTGTTTAGGTTAATATAAATAGCCACTAGGTGCCGTATTATCTTATTAATAGATATAAATCGGACAGGGAAGTCGTCCTTAAACTTAGCTTAAAGGTACTATTAGGCGTCCCCAGTAGTTCGACTAAAGAGGTAGAGTATTTTAGCTTTTTAGAAAGGAAATAGTTATAGTTAACACGGAGCTTTCCTTATACTTAAATCCTCTAATTTTTAAAGGTAGGGTCTATCCTATTAGACAGTAGTAGGGGGTTAAGGAGCTTAACGGACTTTAATTTCTTTATTATTATATCCGTACTCCCTAGTATATTATATTTGGTGGAGTAAATAGGTCGGCTAGGGCTTTAAGAAGGGGAAGCTAGGCTATTTTATAGGGCTATAAGGCTTTCTAGGATCTCTTATAGGGTCTCTTATATATTTCTCACTTTAAGATAATTGGCTTCTTAGCTAGCTGCGAGGGCGCAAATCTGCTCGCGTATATCTATAATATTATTATTATCTTTAATTTCTAATCCTAATTGGATCTTAGGTTCCTCTTAAGTAGAGGTAGCTCTCTTAAATAAGCTTACTTTAGGTGCTATTATTAGCTTCCTAAGGTTCGTTAGTATTATACGCTTTAGTTTTAATTCTAGGGGTATAGGTCTAGTCCTATCTAGCTTATAAGGTAGGATATTATCTAGGCCTTCTTAGGTAATGTAGAGTTGTTTTAGTATCTAAGTATAGCGCGTTAATGCGTCGTTGTAGACAAAGTTTCTTTAGGGTAGGATATTATTGAGGCCTTCCCAGGCAAGGTAAGGAGAGCTTAGTATAATGTCACGGCTTAAATAAATGCCTCTAAACCGAAGCTTGAACGAATACTATATTATAAAGATACTAAGCTAAAGAGAAGGAAAAGGGGTCGCTAGGACTAATGTAAACAAATATATAGGGTGAGCCGCCAAGGCGCTAGCTTTAGGCGGGCCAATCGCAGGTTGGCAGAATATAGCAGAATTTGGCAGGTAACGTGCGATAGCGCCGTTACACTTAGACAACTTTTTTATCTAACTATATATAGAAATCTTCCTACTTGTCGTTATGTCGTTATCTATACTACTTTTAGTATAACCCTTTAAGTGTATACGGCTTATCCGTAAGGAAGTATCTTTTTATTACTATATTATAACAGCCTTTTATATATTGTTCTTTAAACCTAGTTAAAATCCCTAAATCCTCTTCTTATTCTAGTTTGGTAAGCTACTTAACTCTTAGTATACCTATCCTATATTTATTAGTAATCCTTTATATAGGTGCTTTGTCCCTTATACGGCCTAGTGTACTAAATCTCTTATCTAGTTTCTAATCTTACTATAAGGTAATTCTTACTCTGAATTCCTTTATGGTTTCTTTCTTTTTGCGTCTTATAAGTAGATCCTTAAAGTCTTCTTACTTTTTAATCTCGTTAGTGGTCCTTATTTATACGTTAAAGTCTTAGTTCTATAGGATTCTTAGTCCTAAGCTGGCTTCTGTCTTAAGCTTAGCTCCTACCTTAGTCTAACTAGGCTTAGGTATTCTTATCTTATCTTAAGAGTTTTAAATCTCACTTATCTTATCTTAAGAATCTTATACCTATAGGAAACTCTATCCCAAGCTTATTTATATATCTTTAAACTAAGCTATTGCTCTACTCTATTAGTTGCTGTCCGTTATAGGTCCTTAAGCGTGCCTTATCCTATTTTAGGAATCTTAGTTATCTCTTATCTCGTCTTAAGAATTTTAAGCCTTTGGCCTTTTACCTTTATCGAGTAATAAATTAGCACTAGTAGTTGTCTGCTTGCTTAGTCTCTATAAAACACTCTTCCTTTCGTTTTATAAAGCGATAGATGCCGTATCTAATAGTGTTATAATGCCCGTTACTAAACCTTACTTTATAGCGGTCTCAGTCTCTGCTTTTAATGTGACTTCTTTAAGGTTTACACGCTCCTAGTAAGCTGCCTTTATTGCCTTGTCGTCTGTAAATGTTTTGCCTATATTAAACTCGTCGTCTTTAATATCCGATCTGCGTAATAGTTTATTAGTTCCCCTATATTCTAAGGATTTTGGCTCCTATAGCCAATGGCTTACACTATACTTAGCGTCTTTATAAATTTGGTAGGCGTTATTATAACAAAATACGAAACTTCTAATTAAACACTCTTTTGTTCCTTGTAGTATACTATTATCCCTTTATATATATATGTCTTCTACTATTAGTCTGGTTCCCTTTATTATATAATAACTCTAACTATCTTTATAATCCCTTATAAAATAACCTTATTTCCTGCAATTTATATAAGCTCTATCTTTAAACTACTAACTTTACTATAGAGTCCGCCTAAACGTCTTCTGCTGTTAAGATCCCTAGTTTAGCCTCTACTTCTTAGTTCTATAATTACTAGATCTTTAACCTCTAGGTTTTTATAGTTTCTTACTTCTTATGGGCCTCTTTAGTACCACTTAGGTCTATTAGCTCTACGCTATACTATAATTTCTAATTTAGCTTTAGTTATTGCGTGCTCTACGCCTTATATAACTATAGAACTCTATCCTAACCTCTCTTAGCCTGTTCCCTTTAGTAGATCCAATTGTTAATCTTAATTACTTAATTTATTAACTCCCGTAGGGTATCCGTATCATTTATTAGAATAATTACGTCCTAGACTTTAGCCTTAAGTCCTTATTTATACTGTGCTATAAGCGCCTTGTTATTCTACTTAACTTATATTACTAACGTCTGGAACTGCGTTATATACTTAATTGCTAAGGTTTATTATATAATATCTTAGAGTTTTCTTTCCGCCGTAGTTACTACCTCTAGATCTCTAAATATTTATATAAATCGCTCCGTAAATCCTTCCTAGCTTAAGAATATAAATTATACCTCCTAATTAGTGGTTATTATTTTATTTGCCTGTATTTCTATAAGGTAAGGCTTAAACTACTTAAGTGCTCTTCTTAATAGGAATAGTCCCGTATAGGCTATTCGATCTATAGGTATTAGTAGCTTTACTCCTTCTTATATAACTTTAAAGTGCATTTATATAAGGAATCCTTTAAGCTTTAATCTTTCTCCTAAGTACCTCTTAATTAATAGTAACTTAATCTTTACTGCTCTAATCCTATTAACCCTTTCTTCTAGCGCCGTATTATTAGTTATTAACTAGTTAACTATTTCTTATAACTGTCCGACCGTTATAGGTTGCTATAAGTTAGTATCTGCTATACTAGTGTTACCTTCTAACCTTAAAGTAGTTGCCGCCGTCAATGGCGTTATAGTAGCTGCTTTTAGTGGCATATTGTTTAACTTTCTGTATTTAATACCGTAACTAGGTAGTAATTATATAACAGAACCTTATAGTAAGTACTATAATAGGCTCGTTATTAGACTAGGTATATAGGTGATATAAATTAAAGTTAACAACGTAATAATAACTGGTGGAGTGGTTGCCTAATAAATTAACTCTAATTGTATTCTAAGAATTACTATAAGGAAGGAACTATCTAGGTAAGAACTAAGGGTCCTTAAATACACAACCGTACTACTATAAAATCCTTCTTGTATATAATGTACGTGTACTTTATTTACTCTATTACGGATTATATAGATCTTATAAATTATATAGATCACGTTATATGACCTTAGTTACCATTCCTTATTATATAGCTCTATCGGTTCCATCTTAGACCGTACTTAAATTAACCAACTAGCTTTTTCCAACTCTTCTCTAAGTAGTCGTAACATTGTACTTAAAGCGTCCGTAATAATTTGACGTCTAGGGCACGTACGTGCATTATGTTCTATTAATTTGCACATGCTATACTTACGTACTGCCCGTTACGGTCGCTCAGCCGCTGCCTCTACTGCCCCCTCTACTACCGTTTTCTGGGCAGCTTGTGCACGAGATAGGCCTTCTGCTCCTAATAGAATACCCCCCTTAGCTATATACGTGCGACGCTGTGCTCTCTTTCTTTTCTGGCGCTGGTTTTCTATATATAGCTTCTTATTTTCACTTATAAGCAGGATAGTACTTAACATTGCCATTTCGCACCCCTTAATAAGCTAGCTAAGGGCTTGTTCTATTAGACTTAGTAGGCTATACATACGCCGCTTAAGAATAGCGCCTTAGCAAGGCCGTCTGCTGTTATAGCTTAGTAATATTATAGGGTGTTTTAGGTGCCTGGGATGCACTTAACTACGGACGGCGTTGGGGTAATAGCGTCTAATATTCGGTGTGTAGCTATGCTAGTACGCGATTAGGGCTATATGGAACTAGGCTAGTAGCTATAAATCCTGTCAGTATATTATTCTAATAAATGGCTATATGCCTAGCCTACCTATATAGTGGCAGAAATTCGTGTTTATTAATATAGTTAACACTATAACCTATAAGCTGTTTAACGAGGCGTCCGTATAATTACTTAAGGACTAAGAAACAGCCTATATCTAGTGGCTGCAGTAGATATAACGAATACGCTAGTATATAAAGGACGACTATCTAATAATCCAGATAGTACTGATTAAATTTAGGCGATATATAGCTGTTGTGGCTATCTAGTACTAGCAGCCGATGCGTGCTAACCGTATAATCCTTTATATGCTTATTAAAGACCTCTATTAACTAGGTTAGGCCAATCTTATTTATTATTTAGCTATTATCGCTAATACCAACTAACCAGTTATATGGGATAATATCGTCCTTATACTAAGTAGCTTAGTATATTACTGCCTTGAAAATAACTAGTAGTAGAATTATAACCCCTAGGGCATTAATATATTTAATAATTATAACCTATTCTTAATTTCCTGGCTGTACTATTCTAGGCCGGCCAGCCCTATTAGTTCCAGTAATAACTTTTATAGTTATAATAACACCTATCTAATAGCCAGTTTTATTAAAATTCTAAATATCCTCGTTAAGAATCCTATATTAAATTTTTATATCTTAAACGCGTTTAAACTAGGCCTAAATAAGTATAGGATCCTTATATTTAGCATCCTAGTAGTTATACTTGCGATTCTATTTAGATTATAGGTCATTATAGCGCTTAATAAAGTTATGTACCCATCGCTCGCCAACTAGTTACCATTTGGCGTACTAGGTAGCTAAAAGGCTAGCCATCTACTATATTATAACAACCCTAGGTAGTATACCGCGTTAATCTATTAATAGAATCCACTGCTTAAGGCTCTCTTCTTATACTGGTGTAAGACGGCGATTTAGGGCAATAGAACCGCGTCTTGGTTTAATGCCTTTGTTGCGTTACTAGGCTGTAGTTTAGGGCACATTGTATGTCTTTACAGCAGATTGGAAACTTAAGAATTAGCCTTAATTATGAGCATTAAGAGCTAGAATAAGTCTACCCTCTTAAAAAAGGGGTTTTTCTTATCGTGGTGTAGTCATTAAAGTAATAGTTAAGTAACGCGTTGCGTCTTTTACGATTTTGATAGGGGTGGCCTGGAGGCTTGTATAGCCTATTAGCTTGCCAACTACGTTAAGGTTTATATAAATTTAATAAAAAGCTTAGCGGATATTAAGCTTTATAAAGATTTTTGCCCAACTTAGGCATATAAAGGTCTTATTAATTAATAGAATAAAGTACTAGTCCTTTTAAGCAATAGCGTTTAGCTTTTAATAGTTAATATAAAAACAAAGGCCGCTATTAAGTTTTTTTATATATAAAATAGGAGAAGTAAAAGGGGCTTAGCGTAGCTCGATAAACCCTTTATTAAAATTATTAATTAGGTATTACTTTATTACTTTAAGTTTATTTATAGTTTACTAGTAAAGGGGGCGATATACTAGGAAGTTATTTGCCTTTAATTGGATCTTATAGTTATAGGTTTAGTAAAGGGGTAGCTAGTTAGACGCCGTCTTTAAGCGTACGTCCTTATATCCTAAGTTGATAGTAAAAAAAAGGCGCTTAACTCGCTTCTTATTAGTTTCTTTAGATAGTCCTTTTTCTCTTTTATTAAGAATTTAGTTAATTTTATATAAGCTAGTTATAAAGACTTTATTATCTTACTAGTATATATTAAAGTAGAACTCTATAGCACTAATTATAGTAATATCTACTATAGGGGGGTCGCGTAGTTTAGGGGGTTATATAACTTTAGGTTCTAGAGTATTAATTATATTATTCCTTTTTTTAGCTCCTATTATATCTTCCTAAGGCCATCTCTTATATTCTATTAGTAGGTTCTCTTTTATATTAGTTAAATTTCTATAATTTAAAAGTCTTCTATATTACTATCCGTCCTACTTCTATAAGTAGAGTCCTCTTTAACTATGGCGCCTTAAAAGAGTATTTTTATTAGTATATAGGAGTTTATTCTAGCCTTTTAATAGGCGTCTTCTTAGGTAAAGGCTATATCGCGGTCCCTAACATTCTGCTAGTAGGTAGGGTTAGCCTTTATAGCTAGTATCTAGTAATTAGTTCGGATTTCTCCGGTAAAGAAGAGTAACTTTAATCTATCCTCTAGCTAGATAAACCGTCTTTATTATATATTTAACTAAATATTAAAGTAAAATGTTTACTTTTAGCGAAGGATTATATTATAGGACCCTAGGTCTAAAATATAAAAAGAAATACTATATTAATATTGTCTATTAAGAGAGATATATAACCCTAAAATATAGGTAACTAGCTTACCAGCTTAACTACTATAGTCTTTTATTAGAATAGGTTTCTCTAGTTAGATAACTTTTATATTTAGAAACTTAGTAATATTAATTATATTTGTAGTATTTTTAAAGGTAAAGCTATTTACTCTAGTATTACTAAGGGTAGTAGCATTAACTCTATATCTATTTTACGATACTATATATAAGGTTATAAAGTATTTACTACCTATTAGCTAACTTAGGTTAATCTTTTTAAAATTAATAGGGTACTCTAGAAAGGAGTTTTCCCCTAAAGTTCTTTTTTTTAACTTATTAAACGCTTCTTCTTTCTCTATTTCCTTAATATTACCTATTTATTTTTAGCTCTAGGTAAGATAAGGTAAAGTAACTATCCTTTCTATAGCTGTAGTATATAACCGTAGTAGGGTTAATTAGAGTATTACGGCAAATATTAGTTAAAGGCGTAGTATATAATAGGTTAGGCAAAGTTTTATAACGGGACTAACCCAGTTATAGTAGGAATGTCTCGGTGAAACACTCGACAGACAAATCCCGACGCTTTGACCAAATTCTGCCGAATTCTGCTAGCTTGATCGACTTCTGCCAAGTTCTGCTAGATCAATTCGAATTCTACCAAAGTCCGTCGAAGACCGCGTGCGCACGCATCGACCACTAAGACCCCTGACTATTTAATTATAAGATTCTCTCGTTATATCTTTCTCTTCTTTACGCAACGTCTTGTACTCTGCAAGAGCTATATACCCTTAGATTTGGATAGAATTTATATTATTCCTTCAAATCTCCTTTAAAGCCTCTTCACGCCCTCACAAGCTTATATATTTATAGTTATAACTACTTTTAGCGCAAGAGTAGTTATAGCTTATCTTCCTACTCTAACTTCTATAGGTATGGCTAATAAGTTTTAATTATTATAGGCTTATTTTTATTAATTAGAGCGGATATTAATTCGCTTTAGTTCTAAATCTAATAATAAGTAATAAGCCGTAAGTCCTTTATAGGTTAGTAGGTTGTTTAAGGTTATAGTAATCTTCTCTTATAGCCTAATTATTATGTTATTATATAGGTATAATTAGTAATTTTTAAGGGGAACCTAGCCTCCTCCTATAAGATATAGGAATTAAATCTAAAATTTAGTAAAGGGTTAGTTCGGTTTTATTATTAGGCGATTATAGTTATACTAGGTATTTTATACTTTATTTAAGTTAATATAAATAATAGCTAAATATTATAGTATCTTACTAATAGATATAAACTAGGTAGAAAAGTTGTCCTTAAACTTGGCCTAAAGGTAATACTAGGCACTTTTAGTAGTTTAACTAAAAAGGTAGAGCATTTTGGCTGCTTTAGAGAGGAAGTGGTTATTATTAACGCGGAGTTTTCTTTTTATTCCAATCCTCTAATTCTTAAAGGTAGGGTCTATTCTATTAGATAGCGGTTAGGGGTTAGAGAGCTTAATAGATTTTAATTACTTTATTATTATATCTATACTCTCTAATATATTATATTTAATAGGGTAAATAGGTTAGCTAGGGCTTTAAAGGGGGGAAGCTAAGCTATTTTATAGGGCTATAAGGCTTTTAGAATCTCTTATAGGGTCTTTTATATATTTTTTACTTTAAAATAATTAGCTTTCTAGCTAGCCGTAAGGGCATAAATCTACTTATATACGTCTATAGCGCTATTATTGTCTTTAATTAATAATCCTAACTAGATCTGAAGTTTCCTTTAGGTAATAGCAATTCTCTTAAATAAGCTTACTTTAGGTGCTATTATTAGCCTCTAGGGTTTATTAAAATTATATAATCTAGTTTTAAGTCTAGGTTTCTTTTAGGTATATAGGTTAAGTACAGTCAAGCCTATGAAGTAAAATATTTTAAAAAGCCTTTCTAGGCAGTATAGGGAGAGTAACTTTTATTATCTAAATATAATGTATTAACGCATCGTTACGGATAAAGGTCCTTTTAGAGTAGGATGTTTTTAAGGCTTTCTAGGCAGTATAGGGAGAAATTAGTATAATATAACGGGCTTATATAAATGCCTCTAAGATAAAGCTTATAGATTACTACTATATAAAAATACTAAGCTAAAGAAAAGAAAAAGAAAAGAAAGGTCCTTAGGGGTTAACGCAAATATAAAGGGATCGCTAAGGCGCTAGTAGTAAGCGAGCTAATAGCAATTTTCCATCCTGGGGGTAGAAAATCCTAATTAGTTAGTAGAAGTTAGGGTTAGTAGAATATAACAGATATATAGTTGAATTTAGTAAGTAACGCGCCCTAGTACCGTCACAGTACTAGGTATCTATTAAGGTAAAAGTATTTACTTTAGAGTTAGCTAAAGTAGAGGTTAAAACTTAATATTTATTACAGAATAAATTATAAGGGATAGTGTAGCTCCTTTTACTAACTAGCTAACCTAGATTAATATATAATATATTAATCCCTTTTAACCCTAGAGAGAAGTCTTTCTTTAAGGTGTCTCTTTTTTTTTTAACTTTATACTATCCTCCTAGATTAATAAAACCTTATCTATTTTTATCTTTATCTAATAGTCCTTAGTAAAGTAGTTCTTTTAGCTATATAAAAAGCAAGCTCCTTAATTACTAAAGGTCTTTTTTTTTTTTTTTTTATATCCGATTGTATTATACTACGTACAATACTGCGCATGCAGCCTCTAGGCTATGGCGCTATAGTTCTATATACATGAATCCTTTCTAGGCAGCTTAACATGTACTAGTAGCTAAGTGGACACTCTGGCCCGTTAAAATGCTAGGGGAGCTCTAGCTAAATTGGTGTTTTTGTTCTGGTATTTTGCTTACTATGGTCCAGTTTACACCAAGAAGATCGCACTAAGGAAATCCTGGCTCTTTTATCTATTTCTGCCGTATTCTGCCGTTTCTAGAGTAGAAAAAGCGCTCTAAAAGATAGATTTAGTAATATTTTTGCATATAAAAACAAAAGGTTCTTAATAGTTTGCCAGCTTGGAGACAACTACCAGTTATTCCTATACGACTTTTTTCGGTAATGTACCCTATTACTTCTCCTTGCTAAAGAAATGGGTAGGGAATTAGTAATTAGTAGGTACTCTCCCCAAAAGTAACCTACTAATCCTAGATTTACGTTCTAGAAAACGGGTATTTTATAAGGGCGAACCTCGTTACATAAACCCACTCCCATAGGAAAATTTTCGCGAGGTTGTCTTGTATAGGGTATAAACACCAATTCGCCTATACACCTTATATTTTACGTGCTAAAGGAACACGGGCCGGCCCCCTTCCCCCTTCCCATAGCCACCCTAGCGACGCATCTGCCGCTCGTCTGCGGTCCGTCTGCGGTGCGACCGTGCGCCTTGG
>NW_027137561.1:600000-846366 GCF_001692895.1 Cenococcum geophilum 1.58
GAGGTTTAAACTTAGGGATAAAGATAAGCTAAGAGTTAACCTAAAGCACCTAGCATACTATATATTATTATAGATTGCATATATGGACGATATATATAAAATATATAAGAATCTAAAGGAAAAGAACTGGAAATACCCTATAAGGATATACTGGATAATAAATAAACAACAGTATAGAAATGCCAAATATATATATAGATGGCATCTAGCAGAGATCCAAAAGGAAGGAAGTTTAGTACTTTAACCAAAAAGATTCCTTATAGAAGAATGCTTAGACGGACAATAGTAGTAAAAATGCCTAGAAAATATATATCTATAGTATATTAAAGATAAAAAGCGAACTAGGTATTAGTTAAAGAGTAAGCTAAGTACACTAGGATTAAGCAGCTAATAATTAGGAAAAGTAGAGGCCTATAGGACCAGAGGGAGCTAGTAGTAGAGCCTTAGACCCTTAAAGAAATTTAAGAACAACACCTAAATTTATAAATTAAGTGGCAAGATTAGTAGTTTAAAGCGCTAATAGATAGTAAAGCAACGCGAAACTATATCTTACTAATAGTAGTTAAGAGAATAGGACTACCTTATAAATGAAAGAAGCAACCTTACCTATTAGTTATAATTTTAGGAAATCTAATAACCTATAAAGGAGGGATTATTAATCTTAAAATAGGACCTATTTAGATAACTATTAAAGGAAGATAAATTAAGATGTCTTTTAATATCCTACTATTAGGATGGGACAAGGCAGTACTAGGTATGCTTTAGTTATAGAAATATAATCTAAGGATTAATTAAATTATAGGTTAGGTTAATATAAGAGATACTTAACGCCGTAAAATGTAATAATAAGCTAAGTTAGTATAGTACTAAGTAGGAGCAACCTATAAAGAAACAGAAAAGGGACTAAATTATATACTAAAGAGATACCATAAGTACGGCAAAAAACTATGGTTACTAGAAAGTAAAAAGCTGTTAGAATATACAGTATAGGACTATAAGATAGAGTTAGAACTAGAAATAAGTCTAAAGTTCTTTTTAATCTATAAGCTTACTAAAGAAGAAGGTAGAGTGTTAAAAGAGTTTATTTAGGAAAATCTATAAAAGGGATATATTAGACCATCGTAGTTATTAGTAGGTTATCCAGTACTATTTGTATTAAAGAAAAATAGTAAACTAAGGCTATATATTAACTATAGGCAGTTAAATAGCATTACTAGAAAGGATAGGTATTTTTTACCCTTAATTAGCGAAATCTAAGACAGAATAGGTAATGCGCGAATCTTTATAAAGATAGATCTAAGATAGGCGTACTATTAGATTAGGATTAAGAAAGGCGACAAATAGAAGGCAGCCTTTAGGTTAAAGGAAGGACTATATAAACTATTAGTTATATAATTCGGGCTTATAAACGCACTAGCAATGTTTTAAAAGCGTATTAACAATATATTAGGAGAATACTTGGATAAATTTATTATAGTATATCTTAATAATATTATTATCTACTTAATAACTAAGGAAGAATATAAGGAACACGTTAAATGGGTTTTAAAGAGACTATAAGAAGAATAGATACTAGTAGCAATTAAGAAATGCAAGTTCTTTACTAGGAAGACTGATTTTGTTAAATTTATTATTAAACTAGGCCAACTTAGCATAGATCTAAAAAAGATTAAGGCTATAGTAAATTGGTAGGAACTAGAGAACGTTATATAGTTAAGATTGTTCCTAGGGTTTTGCAATTACTATAGAAGGTTTATAGCGTAGTAGTTAAAGGACATTAAGCTATTTACGCGGTTAATAAAGAAAGAAAAACTATGGGTATAGGGAGAAAAGCAAAAAAAACTCTTTAAGAAAGTTAAAGAGTTGTTTACCTAGGAGCCAGTTCTTAAGATCTATTAACTAGGACTAGAGACGGTTATAAAGATAAACGCATTAGACTATATACTAGGGGCGTACTTTATATAAAGGCATTAAGATAAATGGCACCTAGTGGTATACTATAGTCGGAAGATAATACTACTAGAGTTAAACTATAACATCTATAATAAGGAGTTATTAGGTATAGTTATAGTATTAAAGAAATAGAGAGTATTCTTATAAGGTATAGAAAAACTATTTATAGTTAAAACGGATTATAAGAACTTAATAGGATTTCTAATAATAAAGGAACTTAACTAAAGATAGGTTAGATAGGTAGAGATACTTACGGAATACTATTTTAAGATTTAGTATACTAAAGGTATAGACAATATATGGGCAGATACTTTAAGCCGTAAAGCTAAACTATAAAATAAGGAAAAGCCATTAGGGGCTTTATTATAAAAAGATATAGACGGATTAATTAGGTATAATTATCCAAAAATTATAGTAACTTGGGAAAATAATAAACTAAAGAAAGTTTATAAGATATTAGAAAGCTTTTAGGTATAAAGAATTCTAAAAGTATAGCTAGAAGATCTATAGGCGGATATATACAAAAATTGGGAAGTAAAGTATATCCTAAGAAGTATAGTAGAATAGTTTATAGAAGACTTCTATAAGGGACTAACTTAAGGATATAATAGAGCTATAAGCTTAGTATTAAGACTCTAGGAGGAGTATATTATTAACGGAATCTAAAGAATAGCTAGAANNGTTATNAANNANTNTNTAGATTGCTAAAGNAANAAACTAANNAGGNATAAGCTATATANAGGGCTATAACNTATTAAAATACTAGAGAGACTATAGGAGGTTATATTATAGGACTTTATTATTAAGTTATTAAAATTAAAAGATCCTATTACCGGATAAGATTATGACGCAATCTTAGTAATAGTAGATAAGCTTATGAAGTGGGGATACTTTATAGCATATACAGAAGAAATCTTAGTGAAAGATATTACTAGAATTTATATAAAAAAAGTGTTTATAAAATATAGAGCACTAAGTAAGATTATATTGGATAGAGATTTAAGATTTATAGTAGTATTTTGGGAAGTGTTCTTAGTGGAGTAAGAAGTTTAAGCAGTAACTTTTACCGCATATTATCTATAGACAGATGGCTAAATAGAAAGATTAAACTAGACGCTAGAGTAATATCTAAGGCATTATATTAATTATGCACAGAATAATTGGGTATTACTATTACTAGTTATATAATTTGCATATAATATAACACCTTAAGAAGGAATAGGTATATTACCATTTAAGGCAAATTACGGATATAAGCTAAGAATATTATTGTTACTATAATAAGTAAAGAAAACAAGTAGTAGAGCTAAAGAAAGAATAAAGGATTTAATAAATCTTTATATAGACCTTATAGAATTAGTAAAAAAAGTATAAAAAAGAATAAAAACGTACTATAATGCTAAGAGATCTAAGGGACCAGATTTTAAGGAGGGAGATAAAGTATAGCTACTATATAAAAATTTTAAGAGTTAATAACTAAGTAAGAAGTTGGACCACGTTAGACTAAGACCTTTTAAAATTACGTAAAGGATTTTACTAGTTACGTTTAAGTTAAACCTACTAACTAAAATAAAGATCTACCCTATATAGTATATCACAATGCTAGAACTAGCATATAGGAATATTAAGCCACTAGTTTATAAAGCAGACATATATAGAGGATAGGAAGAAGATAAATAGTAAGTTTTAAAGATTATTAATTATAAGGATATTAATAACGAAATATAGTACGAGGTTAAGTAGATAGGCTACACTAAGACTACCTAGGAGCTACTAGAGAATCTAAAGAACGCTATAGGAAAGGTATAAAAGTATTAGAAGAGATTAGGTTAGGCAGCATTAATAAAGAAGGGTCGCTAAAGAATAAGTTACCTAAAGGGAACCCAAGAAGAGTAGTTGCTAAGCTACTTAGATCTGTTTCCTTTTCTATTAGAGGAGAATCTGTTTTTTTATTACCCAGTTCCTATAGACCTTATTCTATAAGTTTCCACTCCCTAAAATAAACCTTCTTACGCACCTTCTTAAGACGAATTAGCCGAGTAGACGCCGCTAAATAAGACTTAAGGGCCTATTGCTGAGTATCGGCAGCCTCCTATTTAGCGTTCTAAGATTAGCGCAATTTAGCAAGAGTAATAGATAGTTTATTATCTAGCCGCGCAGCAGCAGATTAAACATAAGACCCTAAGATAAATTAATTAGGGAACTAGACGACTATTAAGAGTAATAGGTTACGCATATTTAGCATTAAAAGTAGAGCAAACGTCACAGGACGAACGAATATTCGCTTTAGTGCATTTTAAGTAAGAGAACGGTTGTTATAAAGATGGGTTCACTAACGCAATATAAACTAACCTCTCTTTTAAACAGTGAGAACACGGAGACGGTATAATCTTACTAAGAGATAATATTGCAGTAACAGTGCGAGCACGACGTTAGGCGTGTAAAGAAGAAATTGCTTTAGGCATAATAAGCAATAATATTAACTAAATTAATTAGATAGATATTATACCTCTAGTAAACGACTTAGAGATATTTTAAATCTTTAAGGACGAAGATAAAGAGGAGGGAGATGGTATTACGGACGCTTTAAGTATAATATTATAACTACTTAGAGAAAAAATAGAAGAAGCTAGTTAGTTAATTTAGGCACGGTCTAGGATAGAGCCAATAGAACTATATAACAAGGAATGGTAACTAAGGTTATATAATGTGCTACGTATTAAACAAGAGGAACGAGAGGAACTTACGTACTTTATATATAAGACGTATATTACGTACAAGAAGAATTTTATAGGAGTACGGTTGTATATTTAAGGACCCTTAGTCCCTACCTAGATAGTTCCTTTCTTATAGTAATTCTTAGAATATAATTAGAGTTAATTTATTAGGCAACCACTCCACCAGTTATTATTACATTGTTAACTTTTATACTTGCATTTCCTACACACCTAGCCCAATAACGAGCCCATCGTAGTTCTTGCTACAAGGTTCCGTTACATTTATACCTACATACGTATCTATATACCTACTTTAACTACTAGCTAAAAACTGTCTAATTAGTTGGCGATGACGTGATATAACTAGTCGTTTGGTCGTTTAATTAAGGTAGAAAGTTAGCTTAGTTAAAGGCTCTAATTATCCTAATTTAAATACGGAGACGGCGTTAATTAAAACTTCTATATAGACGTATAATCGGTTAAGGCTCCGCATCCGCTATTTAATTAAGGCTTTATATATATTAGCGTCTAGTTAAGCTACTATACTATTGTCTAATAAAGGGGGGCCAGTTAAGGGAAGAAGCTTTAAGATATTAATTGGCCGTGTTTCTAACGTTCTGTTAGCCGTATATTAATTTCCTAGTTAGGCCTAGTACCTATCTATCTACCGTTATAGAACCTTTAACTACTAATTAAAGATATCTAACGGCAATAGTGACTAATTTAATTTGACCGTAACAACGTATAATTAACTAACGTTTAAATAAGGTATTAGGTTGGCCTAATTAAAAGCTCTAGTTAATTTAACTTAACTATAGAGGCGGCGTCCGATTAGTTAAGATTTAACTAAGGCTCTAGCTTAACTTAAGGTGTTTTTTACTATATATACTACCTAGGCTTTATATTTGTAGGCAGTAGTCTTAATAATATTTATATCTATTACTTCTTAACGATATATTTATTTATAAGCAGTAATAATAATTAGATTTTTTAAGATTCTTATAAATAAATATCTATAAGCTTATAAATATATATAGGAAAGTTAAAGCCTTATAGTGTAGTAAAAGGATACTAAGGCGTATACGTAGTATTAATTATACGCTCTATATTCTAATATATATATAAGAGTAAAAATTTTAATACTTGCCTATAGATGCTTTCCTTATTATAATATAATTTAACTACCCCCCTAATACTAACCACAATCTTATAATATGGCTTCCCCTACTTTAGAATCTCTTTTTATTAACTCTAACAGTAATTCTAATACTTAATTTAAATTATCTAAGCTTAATAATAAACTGTTTAAAGATCTAACCGCTAACAACAACTCTAACGCGTTATTCTCTACTAAATTCTCTACTAAATCCTCTCCTTAATCCCCTAATTAACCCTCTAAGAAATAAAGAGTTTGGGCCGTAAATACTTAGGCTCTTACACGTAAGCATACTGTAAATAAGCCGCATATAAATAGTAGTAGGAGGTGATATTAGTACTATAGGCAATACGTATTTTAGCGCGATGTAGTTACTACTAATATACATACTTATCTACTTAAGGCCTATAGTATAGTTATTAAGGAAGAGGACTTAGTTATTAAGCGGGCTATAAGGCAAAGTCTTTAAGGCTTATTTTATAAGTAAGGGCAACTCTATATCTAGAAGCTTAAAAAGTAGAAGGAATAAATACTAAGAAAAAGCTTTAATCCTATAATAATACGTAACACTCTTATATAACTAATTATTGTTTACAATCTACTATATAAGGCAGTAACTTAGCCAGAGCTTTAATTACTTCCTATTATAGGGTAACTGTCCAGGCGCGGACGGTCGGGGCGCTAGACCCAAAACGGCCTAGCATACGCGAGGTCTTGGCGCCCTAGATAACTTCACTCTTAATTAAGCTCTTCAACCTTAAATACCTTAACGCTTAATTAATAAGCAAAAATTAAGTAAGCTAGAGCTTTATATTAGCTATATACGTTATATACTAACTTATATACTAGATTTACAATCTAACAGCTTTTTTAGAGCTTTAAAAATGCCTCCTAAATAAGTAGTTTTTAGGTTATATAATTCTTATATATTTTTAGAAAAAAAGTCCTTTAGAACTATATTTTTAAATTTATAGAGATTTCTTTTTCCTTTCTTAGTTTTATATTATATCGCTTACCAGTTTCTCAATTATTCTAACATATTAGCTTTAAATTAACGACTTTAATTTTTTTTAGGAAATTTGTTTCTTGGTTTTCTACTATAGCGATTACTTAATTATTAGATTTTCTAATATCTTAGGCTTTCTTTCTTACTAGGAAGAATTATTTTATATACAGCCTCTTGCTTAATAGACTTATAGTTTTTTCTATTTACTTTTTATTTTTTCTTATTTTTTCCGAGAATTATTTTGAATTTTGGGTATTAGATCTACTAGTGCTGCTACTATCCTCACTGCCAAAAAGGTAGTATACTAGAAAAGATAGTTGTCTAAAAAGCCGTTAAAGGTATTTTTTTTAGTAGTTTTAAGAATATACTAATTCTATCTAGGAAGAACAAGATAAAGACCTTAAGGAGAAATTAAGGTAAGAAATATTCTATTTTTTCTTAGTTTTTTTTAACATTTTAGGGCTGGTTTCTAAGGGCACGAAAACGTAGATCCTAGGTGCTATACCTATCGCATTTAAAATGCAGTATAATTTTACTATTTTTCTAATAAATAAAACCAATTTAACATTTTTTTAGAAAATGCCTACTAATGGTGAGATTAATAGCACTAAGGAGGTTAAGAAACTTCCTTATGGCTATAATTACGAAGTATATTGTTAAAAATTCCGATATTAGTAATTTAATTTCTTACTTTACCTAGGAATTAATTCTAAAGCTATAGTGTGTAAAGAAGGGTCTTTAGAATATAAGAAATCTAGTTTATTTTTTGTATATTTTAATAAAACTAACTTTCTTTAAGGAAATTCCGATTTAAATAAAAATAAAAGAATGCCTAAGGTATTTAGGAGATATAAATCTTACCTACTTTCCTTTTTTTAGATTCTTTTTAGTACTTTCTCTATTAAAAAGGTATTTAATTCTCGTTTTTTCTAACACATTCTTTTATAAGTAAAATTAGCTAATTTCTCGAATTTTCCATTAAGATGCTTAATACTAATAGTATGCCCGTAGCTGCATTAAAGAAGATTTCTAAAATTAAGTCTAGAGGTAGTCTTTAACTAGGTACGTAAAATAGCTTCTTTTTCTTAGAATTTATTAATAAATCTTGCTAGCTCCTTATAAATTTCCAGAAGATTTTAATTCTAATTAGTAGCCGGATATTTATACATTTTTGGCTTAAATTTTCGAATATACCGAGATTATAGGAGTTTTTGATCTTTTTTATTTAGTTATAATTTGCCTTAGTTTATTTAAGGAGGATTTTCCTATATAATCTACAAAATCGGGGTTCTTTCCCCGGCGTTGGTGGTTATTAAGAATTTTAATACCCACTTTTATTTTCTTAGATATTCTAATAAACCTCTAGTTTATAACACTTATATAATGCCTAAGTAGTCTCTTAAAATTTAGAGAATTACTTAACTAAAAGTTTTAAATTTCTTTAACTATATTTTATTTATATAGAGCTATATTAATTAAATATAATATATATAATAGGGCTATAATTTATTTATATTATCCAAATTCTACTAAATATATAACTATAGGTAAAGTATTTATATAAAGTATTTTATAGTATTATAAGAGGCTACTAAAGCTTTTAACTAGAATATCTAATTATTTAATTAATAGTATTAAATAAAAGTTATAGGTAGTTTAAATATAAGACGAATATTATATATTTTAAAAAAAAACTTTTTTAATATCTTCTATTTAGAGAATAATTACTAGTTCTTTTCTAAAAGAGAACTAGTTTCTTTTAGAATCCGTTTAAAATAGTAATAAAACCTCTTACTCCCTATTTAACTATATCTTAGCTAAAATACCTTAATTAACTAAGTTGCTTATATTATCTAAAGCTTTTATTAGTTTTTTTTCAAAAAGGAACTTAAATATATTAATAAACTATAAATAGAATAGGAATATAAAATTAGACTAAAACACTATTTATAGGACCCTAAGAATAGAACCTTAATAGAAACTACTAGAAATTACCTAACGTCTCTATTACTATACAAAAATAATATAGTAGCTAGTAAATTAGCTATAGGACCCTTAAATACCTCTAATAATAAAATAGTTACTATTTTAAATCCCTAAGAAAAGCTTATAGTAGCTAATACTAAAATTAAACGGCTATAAGAACTACTTAAAACTAAAGATACCCCTATATTTAGTAATAATTTATTAAATAGACTTACTATAGGTCTTAAGGCGCTAGCATAATATATAGTATTATTATAGTCAATAAAGGTTATAAACCCTTTATTACTTATAGATAAGACTAATCCTATTGTTTGTATCAATTTAATAATACAAGTAAGTCAGATCTAGGGGCACGAAATACGTATAGTATCGTATACTCTTTTAAATAATGGCGACTGTCGATTCTATTAAGGTAGACTACGTAGTCTATATACAGACGCGCCCTCCCCCTTAATTAGTTATAAGCAGGTGGTTGGTGCACCAAACGCGTAAGTACACGTTTGGTACAACAGGTGCTATAATTATACACTAGCGGTACTTAAAGATAGACCCACTTGTATATAACCTCCGTAATTACTTTTAATAGAACCGTAAAACACAAAAGAAATACATAGGAAATCCCTCCTAAGGTGCCTTCTAGGCTGCCTTCCAAACGGTGCTTTAAGCTGGCCGTAAGTCCTATTTACAATCTGTAAAATAAACCGTACGGCCTTCCAACAGGCCGTAAATAAACTATAAGTGCTCCGTTAGTCTTATTCCACCTATTCTATAACCTTTAGATTAAGCTTATTTATATTAATTAGGGTTTTAAGAGCTTGGCATAGCTTTGCCTTAGTTATAGCGTCCGCTAGGTTGTCTCCGCTGCTAATCCATTTAACCTCTATAATCTCACGTCGTTCGTAGGCCTAACGTAAGCACATTAGGTCGACCATAAGCCTCTTCTCTTATGTCGTACCTAGTTTAACTATATAGTCGTAGAGGGACTTTAAATCGGTATATAGAACTAGGGGTAATTGCTCCAATTATAGGATCTTCTAGATTATTAACTTGATTGCGGCTCCTATATCAAAGCCATAAGCTAGTGCGTATAGCTTAGAAGCTAGTATACTACGGGTTACTCGTTTGCACTTAATTAAAGACTAGTGAATTATATTTGCATCCTAATTACGGTCCGTAAGTACAATTGCGAAGCCAATTTATAATGATAGGTCCCTATTATTGGCGAAGGAGGCGTCCGTAAATACCAGTAAGCTAAGGGAATTTAGGTCCAGTGGTACAAAAGTAAGTCCTCTTATTGCATTATCAATTTGCTACTAAATGCGTTTATTAAGCTGCTTAATATTTTTCTCTTGCGGATCTGTTACCTAGGCCGCAAAGGATAAATCGTAGGCAGATTCGGGCTAACAGACTGTGGCAATGTAGGCGGTGGATTTCCGTACTAGTAAGGTAGCACGGGTTATAGTCGAAAGATTCCTAAATGTAGGTCTGTAGAGTCTCTCCCTATATAAGGAACGGGTGTCCAAATCGTCGTGTAATTGGTAGGGTAATATGCTTACTTCCTGGGGCAGTTGCGGGGCCAATTAGGGTGTCCGTAATATTGTTGTAGTAAACCTATAACCTGTCCATGTCCGCGAGACAGAGTAGAAAAGAGGTATCCACTTTTACTACGTAGAAGTTAACTAGGCCAATTGGGGTCTTAACTGTAACTGATCTAATTAATACGGTTAAGCTAATGCTAAATTGGACGTTTACGGCCCCAGTTTACATAGTATTAATATCCGTACTATTATTTGTGGTGGTCTTATATGCGAGGTATTATCCATAACCTGCAGTAGACTTCTTAAAGGCACCTATATCAATTATAACGCCATAGAATTCTTTAGGGGTATAGCGTTCTATAGTAATATATACAAATAGGTCCTGTTTATAGTCTATAATGTCCGTAACGGGTCTAACAGGTATACTTATAGGTTAGTTTTTGAGTGCAATTAAGTGTATAAAGGAGTAGTTAGTTAATACGGCCATAATATTAAAGGCTTAGCCATCCGTAAAAGGTCTAAAAGTAGTTAGGAACGTCTCTAAGGTCTCCTATTCCTAAGTGTCTAAGTTAAAATTAATTATAAGGGCTTCCATTAACTTATTAAAAAACTCCTTTACTTCCTCTCCTTTATAGTCTAAGATAAACTAGTTAATCTAGCTGTTAAATCTCTTTTTAGACTTATTATATTCTTCCTAGGTATACCTTATAGACTAATATCCTTCCTTACCGCATATAAAGCACTTCTGGTTAGTTTATTTATAGGGGTATACTTTTATACAGGAGTTGCTTTAGGGGTTACGGGTAGGACTTGGTTAGTATAGGTACTGCTAGCGGTAGCGGCGGTCCGTAAAGTAGGCATCTAAGTTAGTTTATGGGTTTTATAGGTCTGTAATAAAGGCTTAAGTACTACCTAGTAGGTTTAAGACTTTGTATATTATAATAGAGGACCATAAATCATTAATAAGGCCAGTTAAGGTGTCTATAGGCTTATAATAGGCGTATTTGCAGGGTTCTACTTCCTAGTAGGCTGTAATAAGTTTATTATATAGGAAGTCGTCTATTTAAAGCTTAGCATTAAGGCCATGCTATAGGTGCTAAAGGTCTTTAATAAGAATTTGCAGGCACTCTATAGTCAATTTTTTGGTATTCTTATTAATTACGGTTTGTAACTTAATCGTATTCCATTATATAAGGATATTACGCTTATATTCTAGCCCTTTAAAGTAGTTGTATATAGCTTTATATAGCTTATTAAAGGGAACACTAAGGGGGTTACTCTTAAGGTTAGTGTAATAGTAGTTAAGGGCTAGGCCGCGCAGTATAGTAGAGTAGGCTTAGCTAAACTCCTATTTAGGAATATTAGCCTTCTAACAAAGGTCCGTAAAGATAGTTAGTTTAAAGTTAAAGTTGTCGTTTTTATCGCTGTACTTGGATTTGTCAGTATAGAGCTTAGCTAGGTTAGCTAGCTCCTTACTATAGGTCTTTATTTAGGTAGTTTGCGGATCTATAACTTAAGTAATAGAAGGGTTTTAGTCCGTATTTTAATTTACGAGGGTATTACGGTCTATAACTTAAGTACTAAATATACTTTAGCCCGTAAAATTAGTTCTAAGATCTCTTTAGTCTATAGGATAAATTTGGTTAAATAGGTCGTCTATAAGACTGGAGATCCTATTAAGTTTAAAAGAGGTAAAAAGTCCGCTAGTTTTAATATGATCTAAGATCTGCTCTTTAGTCCATTCTATTTAGTCCTTTTTATACAGTATATTATATTGAGACCGTGCAATAGTAACTCGTTTATCCTTTTTAACCTATATACCTTAGTAATGTAAGAGGGTTTATAGGTTGCGGGTAGCTACAAGGTTACAAGCCTTAAAGATAGCTTTTATAAAGTCCGCAAAGTCTTCCTTATATTATTCCTATAGGTCGTTATTTAGAAGCTTAAAGTGTCCGTATTTAAGGATTTTAAAATTAATATAGTCGTTAACGCTATTTGCAGACGTAAGGTCGACTCCCTAACTCTACTTCTTTTATCCTTCGTTGATTTGCTTACTTATATCTGCTATATTATATAGCGTAGTATATTTATATAAGCTATAACGGGTGGTAGTAGCTTGTAGCGGGTGGAGGAGGTCTTGTAACGGTTCGTAATAGTTTAAGAGGTCTTATAATGGTCTGTAAAGGCGATTAATAGGTCCGTAATAGTTTGTAGGAGGGTAGGGGGTTCTATAAAGGTCTGTATTTACGTTTATAAACTTCTAGTAAACCGTACTAAGACTTAAATAAGTATACAGAGATGGTGATATAGTCTATAATCCCCAACTTCCGACCTTCTAGCATGTCGTACTAGGATTAAACGGGTGGTCGCTATCGTGTATCGCTGGGGGGGAGGTGTTAAGTAATTGCTGATCTGTGCGCGCTCACTAATTAGTGTTTATATTAATTTAATAATACAAGTAAGTTAGATCCAGGGGCACGAAATACGTATAGTATCGTATACTCTTTTAAATAATGGCGACTATTAATTCTATTAAGGTAGACTACGTAGTCTATATACAGACGCGCCCTCCCCCTTAATTAGTTATAAGCAGGTAGTTAGTGCACCAAACACATAAGTACGCGTTTAGTACAACAGGTGCTGTAATTATATACCTATAATTAATAACTAAAAGCTTTAATTATTATTTATTATAGCACTAGCAGAAAATAGTAGAACTTAGTTAGTAGAACTTAGTAGAACTTTATAGTCCTCTATACTAGCAAGTTGCTATAAACTACTATATATTACGATTATGTAATATAAAGATCTTATAAAATATTAAGCAGTGCTAATTTCTTTTCCTTTCCTTTCTCTAGCTTTAGATCCTTATTTATAAATAATTTAACTATATAGGCTTATATACATCCCTCTTATTATACTTATACCTTAATTAACTAAGGCGCTAATATTATTAACTTAATTATTATTTAATACGGTCCTAAATAAGGTTTATAAAAACTAATCCTGTTAATATTAGGTATAAAACCCCTTAAGGAAGATATAAGAGGTAATATAGTATATACCCCTCTAGGTAGTATATCTATACTATATTAATGGGAGGAAAAATACTATTAGGTTATTACTCTAAGAGTCCTATAAAGGAGTATCCTAATTATTTANCCTACTNTATTTACCCTTTATATTATTNTTAATTGCTATTAAATATTATTACTTACCTATCCCTAGCTTTTTATTACTTTATATATATATCCGCGTTGCCAATAGTCTTCCTACTTATAGCTAAATAACTCTCCCTATTTTAATAATCCTTCTTTANCTCTATTTNTTATCTTTCTATATTTAATAGCGCCCTTAACCTAATATTAGNTNTAAGGGTATACTAAGCCCCTATAGCTGGGTANCTATACTATAATATATATTATAATATATTAGATAGGTTAAGATATAAAGGGAGTAGAAGTTATTTTAGATAAGAGGTTTATTATAGGCNTTTTACCTATAAGATATATACGGTTTAGCTATATATANGTACTNTATAGTATATTACTATACTATATAAAAAGAAGGGGATTACTACTATAGGTTAATGCTGTAATTTAAGTATATTAGATATATATATATAAAGATATAGTAGTTATATTTATAGGCCTTTATTAGGGCTTAACCTCCTAATAAAAAAACTTTCCGTACTACTACTATATCGTAGAATTAGCGCTATATAGCTATATATATATCTCCGCGTTTACTCTAGTAGTTTATTAATATAATTTTAATAAACCGTTAATAGTAGCTATTAAGTTCTTAAGCCCTACTATATAGATATATAAAGGCTAATTTTATAAAGTACTAAAAGATTTAATTATAGAATAAGCTTAAAGTTAATATAGACTATTCCCTATTACCCTAGTAAAAATAACCTATATCTTTAGCTATATTAGTAGAAATACTTAGATATACCTATATCCGCGATATACTTAAGACTTAGNAAACCCCCTTCTCTATAAAGAAAAGATAATTAACTACCTATATTCTATTTATAAGGACCCCTTTAAGGTATAGAATATTTACCTTAATTNTAAAGGCCTAATAATAAAAATAATAGAGACCTTTTAGCCTTTAGACTCACTTTTTANACCTAGTTAACTAGGCCTAAATTTCTTAAAAAGACCTATAATTAGACCTCTTTAATAAGCTTACCTTAAATCTATAGTAATTTATACTACTAGTTTTTACTACTATATAGATATTAAAGGAACTTATAAATTACTACCTAGTTATTAACTAAGGCCTCTACTAAATTAAGGTATATACTAAGCGGTTTAAGGCTAAAAATCCCTTAAACTAGACTATAAGTAATATAAAAACAGCTTATAGTGCCTTAGTATAATCTATAACTTTTATAGTACTAGTTATATAACCTATAGCTAATCTAATAGGAAGCTATATAGTTAAGTTTTACTATAAGTTTAGGGTATACCTAGTCTATATATAATAACCTCTATTAATAGGCCCTTAGTAATTTAGCTATAGGTAAAAGGACTATAGGCAATATAGATATATATATATAGAGTAGAATAAAGCTAAGGGTAAGTAGGTAAGAATATTTAATAGCAATCTATAATAATATAGAAGTATAGTATAAAGGGTAAATAGGGTAAGATGGTAATTAGAATACTCCTTTATAGGAGTCTTAAAGTAGAGACCTAATAGTATTTTCCCTCTTATTAATATAGTACAGGTATACTACCTAGAGGGGTATATACTATATTACCTTTTATATCTCCCTTAAAGGTTTTATATAAAGCTTTTAGTAAAACTTCTAATAGAGCCTTTAGTAAAGTCCTATATAGAGCTTTAGTAAAGCTCTATATAGAATCTTAATAGAGCTTTACATAGGGGTTTAAGGGCTTTATAGAGGGTTTCTAGTAGAGCTTTTAGCAAAGCCTTTAGTAGAGCGTCTAGCTTAGTTTTAGTCTATACTATATTTAATTAAGAGTTTATTAATCTATAATAATTCTAGCTTAAAGCTAATCTCTATAATTAATTTCCCTAACTATTAAAGCTTTATTAGATACTCTATATAGGGCTTTATATAAGCTCTATATAAGCTTTATATAAAGTTTTACCAAAGGCTTTATTAAAAAGCTTTACAAAAGGCTATCTACGAGGCTTCCTTAAAGCCCTACGCGAAGCTCTACTAAGACTCTATATAGAGCTCTACTAAAGCTCTATATAGGGCTCTATTAAAAGCTCTACTAAAAAGCTCTATATAAAGTTCTACTAGAAGCTCTATTAAAGTTATATATAGAGCTCTATTAAAGGCCTATATAAAGCTTTATAAAAGCTCTACTAAAGCTATATATAGAGCTCTACTAAGGCTCTATATATAGCTTTACTAAAGCTTTACGTATAGCTCTATTAAACCTCTACATAGAGCTTTATATTTACTATAATACCTTTTTCCCTATTTTTTTTAAAAAATATATAACTAAGTCTTAGCTAGACGAGTATTAAGCTATATAAAGCTATTAAACCTTATATAATTAGCTAGGTATTAAAAGGATAAGTAGTTATTATTTTATTATTTTATAAGGCTAAATATATAGGAGCAAAATAGGCTTCTAAGTAAGCCGTCTAGCTTAANTACCTTTTAGTAGAGCTATTTAAGTTAGAAAAAGACCTAATAGTAACTATAATCTATAGGAATAATTAAGGCATTATACTATTAACTAAAAATATCTAATTCTACTTTAAGATAAAGTATATTATAATTTAATATTACTATATATAGAAAAGATCGGCTAAAGAAAAAGTAGACTTATAGTATATTTTAATATTAAAATAGATAGTAACCGGCCTTACTAAAAGGTAAGTTTATTACCTATATAAATATACTAAGGTTAAAAACGTATAAGTACTAATATTAAATATTTCCATATTTAGCTACTATATTTTATAGGTCTACCCTACTTAATATAAAGTAGCTTTACTTAATNTATAGCTATATTACTAAAAATTAATTAATATAACTTTTTTTAATAAAAAATAAACTATTTACTATAATATTAAATAAACTAATAACTATATTAACTTATAAATTTTTAACTTTAAAAAGATATACTTTAAAAAGCTATAAGTTCTAGAGTTTTAATAAGTTTAACTATAAGTATAAAGCCTATAATAGGTTAGATAGGTATAGGTAATACTACTTTACTCCTTACTTATTTACAAAATAGGTCTATAAAAACGTATATATAAATATATAAATATCTTAAAAGGATTACTTATAAATAATTAATCCCTACTATATAATATCTACTTTTTATAAATAGAATCTACTTCCTACTAATTAAGGCTTAATAGTTTTATATGGCTTAATACTAATTTAGTATAATATTATTTTATATAGGAACTAAATATTAATAAAAATTAATCTAATCTAATCTATAGTAGATATAGAGCCTTAGTAGAGTCCCGTATAGAGCTCTATATAGAGCCCTATATAGGGCCTTAGTAGAGTTCTATATAGAGCTTTAGTATAGCTTTATATAGAGTCTTTATATAAAGCTTTAAGGGAGCTTTATAGAGAGCCTTAAGTAGAGCTTTATATAGAGCTTTAAGTAGAGCCTTTAGTAAAGTTCCGTACGGAGCTTCGGTAGAGCTTTATGCAGAGCTCTATATATAGCTTTAGTAGCGCTCCGTGTAGAGCCTTGGTAGAGCTCTACGTGGAGCTTTAAGGGAACTTTGCAGAGAGCCTCAAGCAGACCTTTAAGCAGAGCTCCATGCAGAGCTTCGAGTAGAGCTTCGAGCAGAGCTTCGTGCAGAGCTTTATGCAGAGCTTCGAGCAGAGTTCCGTGCAGAGCTTCGAGCAGAGCCTCAAGCAGAGCTTCGAGCAGAGCTTCGAGCAGAGCTTCGAGCAAAGCTTCGTGCAGAGCTTCGTGCAGAGCCTCAAGCAGAGATTCGAGCAAAGCTCCGTGCAGAGCTTCGAGCAGAGCCTCAAGCAGAGCTTTAAGCAGAGCCTTAAGCAGAGCTTCGTGCAGAGCCTTAAGCAGAGATTCGAGCAAAGCTCCGTGCAGAGCTTCGAGCAGAGCCTCAAGCAGAGCTTCGTGCAGAGCCTCAAGCAGAGCTTCGAGCAGAGCTTCGAGTAGAGCTTCGTGCAGAGCTTCGAGCAGAGCCTTTGGTAGAGCTCCATGCGGAGCTTCGGTAGAGCTCTACGCGGAGCTTCGGTAGAGCTCTATGCGGAGTCTTGGCAGAGCTTCGCAGAGAGCTCTGAGGGAGCTTCGCAGAGAGCCTCTGGCAGAGCCTTTGGCAGAGCTCCGTACAGAGCCTTTGGTTAAGCCTCTGACTCAGTTTTAGTACGTGCTGTACTTAACCAAGAGTCTACTAATCTATAATAACTCTAGCTTAAAGCTAGACTCTATAATTAATTTCCCTAGCTACCAAAGCTTTACTAGGGGCTCTGCACGGGGCTGTGCACGGGGCTTTTACGGGCTCTGCATGAGCTCTATACGGGCTGTCTACGGAGCTCTACCAAAGGCTCTGCACGAAGCTCCCTTAGAGCTCTCTGCGAAGCTCCCTTAGAGCTCTCTGCGAAGCTCTGCCAAGACTCCGCATAGAGCTCTACCGAAGCTCCGCATGGAGCTCTACCAAAGGCTCTGCTCGAAGCTCTGCACGAAGCTCTACTCGAAGCTCTGCTCGAAGCTCTGCTCGAAGCTCTGCACGGAGCTTTGCTCGAATCTCTGCTTGAGGCTCTGCACGAAGCTCTGCTTGAGGCTCTGCTCGAGGCTCTGCTCGAAGCTCTGCTTAAGGCTCTCTGTGAAGCTCCCTCGAAGCTTTATACAAACTCTGCTAAGACTCCGCATAGAGCTCTACTAAAGGCTCTACTTAAAGCTCTGCACAAAGCTCTGCTTAAGGCTCTCTGCGAAGCTCCTTTAAAGCTCCGTATAGAGCTCTACTAAAGCTATACACGGAGCTCCGTATAGAGCTTTACATCTACTATAATATCCACTATAATACCTTTCCCCCCTCTTTTCTTTACGTAATAANGTCTTTAAGTATTACCTAATAGGNGTTANTTATTTATAGATATATACTTTTTTATATACCTATTTAGTAACTANGTAAAAAGTAAGGTAGTATTATCTATACCTACCTAGCCTATTATAGGCCTTAGGGGTAATAGTAATTAGTTCTATATAAGAAACTAAAAAGTACTTTATTATTTAAAATTAGAATCTAAAATNTATAATANATAATAGTNCTTAAAAATAATAATAAAANACTATACTCTTTAGAATATAGAAGAAATTATTAAAGTTTTATAAAATTAAGAGTAAAGTTAGAAAAGCTATAGTATAATTCTAATAAAAGGCATTTTAGATAAAATAAGTGCCTAGTATATACTCTTTAGTAAATATAAAATATAGCCCTATTAAGAGACTATTTATTTAAGAAAAATAAGTAGATAGTAACCTATAAGAGATTAGTTAAATATTAATATTAATATTTTATTAATTTAAATAGATATTACCTAAATACTTTTAAATATTTAATAAGGCCTATAGTTTACTTAATTTATTTATCTATATTATATTTATATAAGGGTTAAATAAAAGCTCTCTTTTCTATATAATTAGTTTAAGTAATAGTTATTAACTAATACTATTAGTTTAAATAGGAGTATTAAAAGTTAATTATTTAATAGTATAAGAAGGCTAGTAATTAAGTAGTAAGTCTATTTAGGAAAATAATAAGGCCTTATTATAATAAATATTATAACTATTATAACCCTACTGCTTACGCTAAATATAAAGCTATATCTATTATATACAGTTATAAGATCTTCTATAATAAGGATATAAGGTACCTTTTTAAGCCCTAGGATTTATATAATCCTTGTGAGATTTAACTGGATTATTGTTTCTACTAAGAAGATACCGTATAATTGTTAAAGAATTAAACTCTAAGCTCTAGCCTCTCCAACTATATAATTTCCGAATCCCCTAGCGTTTTTTACTAGAAAAATACTAAACGCCACCCCTTTAAAAGGAGTGGCCGCTATAAACAAGCGGACCTTCTTTAATATTAATAAGATTTTATTAAAAATTCAAAAAAAAAACACTAGAGGCTTAGATAAAATATTAAAATAATAAACTCTTTATAAAATAATAAAAAACCTACTAATTTAACATTTTTACTAACTATTGGCTAGCTAAATGCATTAAATGGTCTAAATAAGTAACTTAATGTAACTTTTAAGATATCTAGCTATTTAAGTAGGAGAGTCGGTATATTAAGCCAGGGTTCTTCTTAGTTAAAATAAAGAAAAAAGGGTTAGATTTCTATAAAGCCGTTAAAATTAAGTAATTATATTTTAAAAATTTAAGATCTTACCTCCTGTTTAATATGTTTTCCAAAAATTAAGTATAAGTTTAACCTTTTTAGTAGTAAGGTTATGGATTTAAATATGCCGAACTTTAATACGCAGAACCTTATTAAATCTAAGAAAATAGGCAAAAGCTATCGTATATATAAGGCTTATTATAATTCGCTGATAAACACCTTCCTAAATTCTTCCTCCTTAACCTATAGGAAGACGGGATAACTAAAATATATATTTAAGATTTACGTTATATTTATAAAGCTCTTAAAGCTTTAACGCAGTAATTACTTTTACGCTTTCTTGCGTTTCTTCTACGCGAGTTTATAAAATAGCGTTAATTATAGTAAATAGTAAAAAAACAATAGTATTACCGAGAAAGAAAATATACCTTTTATCTATATAGACTTCTTATATATCTTACAACAATATTTAAAAGTGTTAGGTTTCCTATCCATTCTCTATTACTTTTCTTAGAAAATCTATTACTTCTAAGATAAACCTCATAAGTATAGAAATAGGAGACTGCTATACGCATTTTTTTACGTATATAACTAGGTTCTATTCTTACTTTCTTATAGTAACTAAGAAAATAAGCTAGGTTTGGCCTTTTTATAGACAGACTAAATCCATAGGTATATTAATGGTAGAACATCTTTATTTAGCTTTTTAATAAACTTTTTAAGGTTTAGGGCTTCCTTTTTATAAATCTAATGTACTTTTTAATTTGCCTAGAATTACCTTATTAGATATAAGTATTTTTAACTAAATTCTTAGAATATATAAGAAATATACCCTATATAACCTAATAAAGTTATAGGTACTAATACACCCTCTATAGCCTTATATATAGTTTTAAATAACTTATTAATTCTAACAGAATTATTAGTTTCTGCTACTAAAATCTCTTATTACTTATTAAGTTCCTTATTAATTTTAGCATCTTTTATAGCTTTCTATATATGATTTAAGGGAGTTTTAGTATCTAATAACAAAAAAAAAGAGTTAATTTAAGAGAGATAAGACATTTTCCGAAAAGAATGGAAGTAATTCTTAAATTTTCTAAGGCTGGTAGTATGTAAAAAACAATTAAAAGGTTTTTAGTAAAAATAAGGTGCGGGGTAAGTCCTTTATTAAAAAAAATCTAAAAAATAATTAGCGTTTTATAGAAAAAACCACTAATATAGCTATTTTCGCTATATAAATCTAAAATTAAAAATTTAAAAATTTAAGATATTTTAATAAAATCTTAAAAAGCTCTATTATAATAATTGTTTTTATAGTATAGCTTTATTAAAAAAAAAGTAGCAGCTTAATTAGGGCATAAAAGGGACCTTAGGTTTAATAAGAAATAAAGCTTAAGATACTATAGTTGCTATTTAAAATAAACGGCTTTTTAGGTTTACTAAGGAATTTATTTAATTAGGAAGAAGAATATATAAAGAGATTGTAATTTATAAAGAAATATTAGTATAACTATAAAGAGAGTATATCCTTAATAGAAAAATATAATTTAATTATTTAAGCAAAATAAAGGAGAAATGGTATAGTTTCTCGAAGAATCTAATATAAAGGATGTTAATCCTCTAAGAATTTACCTATACCGTGCAAATAATCTTTAAAAATACTAAAAGATACCTTTACTTTTTAGTTCCTCTAAGGCCCACTTTTATACTCCTTTAGTCTCTAAGAATTCCTTTAATATATCTTAGCTGCATTAAGAAAGGGACCGCGCTTTATTTCTCTAAGTAAAGGTTATTATTTAAAGGCAGAATTTATTTAATTTTAACTTAAATATTAAAACTGCTAGAGATTTTACTTTAGTGCAGCGAGGTCTTTAGAAGACTTTTTTAGAACTTATTTTAGTTTAATGCTATTTAGCACCTTAAGTATTAACCTTAATTTTCTAGTTAAATACCCTTAAATCTTCTCTACTACTTTAAAAAAAACTATTACTTATTTAGGGAAATTACTATAAACAGAACACTACTAAAGTTCTTAAATAAGAATATTATATAGCCGTACGGAATTATTAGTTATACTAATAATATTTCTTAATTATTTTATAATTGGCACTACTCTTTACTTATGGAAGTAAAATATGTTCCAATTTCATTAAAATATTAGGCTTAATTATACTATAGCGTAGTAAAAGAGTCTTAGGAAACCTTAAAAAAGGGCTATTTAGAGTAAAAGGTATTAATATATCTAATTTATATTAAAAGCCCTACCTATATTTACTAATTATACTTTATTTTATAGACTATTATATTAATATATAGTATATATTCTAGTAAAACTGCTTTTTAGAAGGACTTTTCTATAGTTAATAAAAGCTTTAAGTAGAGTAGGCGCATAAAATGGATAGAAATAGTATTAAAAGCTTGGTTAAAATATTAAACAATTAATACCGAGGATGTTATAAGGCCTTATCTACTAAATTTTTTAAGAAAATCTTAAAAGTGGGCATACGCTATAAGCACGAATTTTTAACGTAGTAGATACTAAATCTTATTATAAATTCTAAATGCGCACTTATAATTTATTAGAAAAAGCGAGAGGAAAACCCGCAAAAAAGTTTTATTATTTTATTACGCTAATTAAGATTATTATTATCCTAAGGCCAAGATTCCCCTTTAAGTTCTTAGTATTTCTAAATAATTTGGTAATTACTCTTATATACCTCTACCTTTAAACCTTTTTAATATATAAAAACTTCGTTAAAACCCAGTAATTTTCCTTAATATTTACCTCTTGCCCAAATTCCTAGTAGCACCCCTTAAAAATAATTACCTTTACTATATTTAGACCTCTACTAAACTATTACCGGACGGTTACTAAACAGTTACTTTTTAGTCTTAAAGAAGCTTTAAGCTAATTTTACTAGTAATTACGTGCCTTTAGAAACCTGGCGCTAGGTTCTATTATAACAGTCTATTAAGTACTAGAAAAAGGACTATATATATTTTTTTTTCTTAGAAAATATATAAAATGCGATATATTATCTTATACTTTTAGAGTAAGTCTAACTCCGTACCCTATCTTATGTTAAGGCGTACTAGGTATTTTTAGGCATTAACTAAGCCGTATATAGAATCTTGCTACCTTTTCCAAGAAAGGGGCTTATCTTTAGTGGTAACGTTAAGATTTGGCCTAAGCGCGCGTGGCCTGGGCAGTCTAAGCCCGCTTAGACGTCGGACCGTTACTTTTCCGGTTTAAAGGTTTACTTCTTCTTTTAGTAAACTATACCTATAAGGAAGCACTAATTAACTCTAGTAGTACTATACCTAAGATAATTAATAAGTCTTTCCTTTTTAATAAAGCGATCCTTAAATAAAACCTACTTTCCTTTCTTATATTAATACACCTCTTAATTAACGCGTGGACGTTGCCAAATTAGAAAACTTTTATTATAATTTACGCTTACTTTATTAAAAGTATAGATATACTAAGGAAGGCCTTATTTGCTCTACCCTACCTCCTTAGTAAATATAGCGGCGATAAACAGGTAGAAGTCCTTTAGTAAGTCCTTAAAGATTATAAACTACTTAATAAGATTAGCTACTATATAGGCGATAATTATAGTAGTAACAATAAGCTTCTGTAGAGGCTTTTTATAAGACTTAAAGAAGAAGAAATAGAGTCCTAATACGACGTATAGTAATATTATATTCGCTGCTATAGGTACGTACTTAATATAGCCGTATAAGCTTTCTTCTTTTCTAAGGATAAGGAAACTGCTAATACTGCCTTTAAAGATGCTTATAAAAGGCTTAAAGCAGAGTTAGATCTTAAAGATAATTAGATTAAAGAGATTCTTACTAAAAGGTTTTAAAAAGGGAAAGCTAGTAAGTTCACTTATTGCGAGATTAGTCCTTTAGGTAAGATATATAACGTTATTATACATATTTAAAGCTCTACCGCTTACTATAACCACTTTATTATAATTGCTTTAAGGGCTATTTCTATAGATAATAATACGCGGTAGAACTCGTGGTATAATATAATTATAGTAACTCTTAAATTAAAAGGCGTAATTAGTAAATACTAGGAGGAGTATCTTAAGAAGTTTAATAAGGAGGATATCCTTAACGCGACTAATTAGAAAGCTCTTAAAGATATTAGAGACTTCCTTTAGCCCTTTAAAAGAGTTATAAAAGAAATAAAAGGTAATAAAGCCACCCTTAATAAGGTGCTTTTTACGATAGATTTTATAGTAGAGCACTTTAAATTAGCTTTCTAAAAGTATATTACTAATTAGAAGCTATATAACTGCATATACACTAGTTGGCACGCCTTTAATAAATACTACCTTAAACCCGACGAAGTAACCGCGTATGGTGTAGCCTTACTATTAGCTCATTACTAGAGGAAGGCCTATATTAATCGCAATTAGAAACCCGCTTAAAGGAAGCCCGTAGTTAATATAGCTTAAAGGCTTTAGGTAAAGGAGTATAAGGATAAGTACATAGCTAAGGAGGGAGAGAAAGCCACTAATTATAATTCCGAGCTTAATAAGTACGATCTTTAAAGTAGGAAGTAGTTAAGTTTTAATTTAATTAAGGACAAGTTCGATTACTTTATTAACGCCTCCCCTATAAATCTTCCTGCCGATATAACTGCCCTTAATTAGTAGCTTAATCTAAGTAATCGCGTGGCGTACCTATCGCTCTATTATATAGCGATAGATATTCTATCTATACTACCTATATTGGCTAAGCTAGAACGTATTTTCTTAAAAGCGTGGTAAACGATTTCTTAGTAGCGTATAAGGCTTGGGCTAGTTAATATTAAGCGATCGGAGTGTTTAAAGTTGTAGGTAAGAGGAGAAATTATATTAGGCTGGAGGAGAGAACAGCTGGTAAGGAATAAGGGAGGGGGGGGATAAGGCCTTTAGGAAGCTGTCGACCTTAATAAATAACTATAACACTATACTAAAACTGGTTATATAGCTTATATAAGCCATATCGCGAATATCTATTTATATCGCAATATTTTAGCTCCCTTAATAATAACGATTAATATTTAGTTAAAATATCAATCTATTTATTACTAGAACTACTATCCATAGGCTCTATATTTATAGACAATTAATTAAAACTCTAGCTATATAGTTATTTAGTTAAAGCTTTATATCTATACAGTTGTTTAACTAGGGCTTTGCATTTATAGTTAATTAAGGCTCTTAGTATTAACTAGACGTTTAATTTAGAGACCTGTTTTAAGACTTTCTTCTTTATAAGCACTAATAGTAGCTTCCTCTAAACTACTACAATTAGCGTAGTTGTCAATAATTTATTGTTAAGCGTATTATTGATATCGCTTATTAATAAGATCGATATCGATTAAATTTCTTATTAATAATTCTTAGCATCTATATAAATTTTAAAACCACTTTAAAAATCTACCTTTTTCCAGCATTACACGAAATATAGATTCTAAAGTTAATTTATCTTCTCTTACCCCTTTAACTACTTAAGACTTAATTAAAACTATATTAAAACAGAGTAAAAAACGTACGCCTACAGCTACTGAAACTTAGGCCTACGCACGCGAGCTAAGGGATGGAGAGCCAGAAAAATAAGAAAAAAACTGTATTTTCTACTACAAATACTGTTTAGATCTACTATATAGTACTCTTACCAGTAATAGCTTCCGAGCTTACCTTAATAATAAATATAGAATTAAGGTTAAATTAACTCTAGGCCCTATTTAATCAGCAACTCTTAATTAATTGTAATAGCTATATATCAGAGTAATATCCACAGGTTAAACGCAATAGCTTAATGCCTAAGTTCTTAGAAAGTCTTAGATAAAGATATTATTAATAAGGCGCTAGTTACTATAATTGTTATAGGAAATCTTCCGTTCCGTATTATTAAACAGCTGGAGTTTTATACCTTTTGTTAAGTTCTTAACCCTAAAGTAAAAGGTAATATTATAACTACACGCTCTAAAGTTGCAAAGAAGATTAAAAAATTATGGCTATTCTATAAAGACCTTGTTTAAAAGAAGCTTTAGTTAATAATAGTAAGTGTTTATCTTTTACTTAATATTTAGACCTCCCTAAATAAACTTCTTCTTCTTAGGATCTGCGCCTACCTTATTAAAGCAATTAATAAAAAGCTGTTAAATATTCTTATTGCGCTTTGTCTAGTTGCAAATTATAATAGAAGTAAGTAATTTTCTACTCTTTTTCCGGTCCTTTAAGAGTATAGGATTATATAAAAAATTAGTGTTATTATTTCTAATAACGCTTCTTTAAATAATACTCTTTGCTAATAATTTAATATTTACCTCTAGGAGGAAGAGGTAATTAAGTAAGATGCTTTATATCAACTGATTTGCTATATTAGGTATATTATTAACCTAGCTATATAAGCCTTTTTATTTTAAAATCTAATTAAAATAAAGTAAGTTAAATAGTATAATAAATAGGAAAGAATAGGAGAAGTTAGAAATAAAGAAGAGAAGTAGGTAACCTTTTAAGTAATAGGTCTACTTAGAAAACTTTATAATAATATTATATATATCCGCAGTTCCACTAATTGCATAAAGGAGTTTAAAGCTCTAGTAGGAAGGTTAATTCCCCTTAATAATTGGATAAGATAGAATAGCTAGTATCTAATACTACTTATAGCAATTAAAAAAGTAGGAGCTATTAACACCTATTTAAAGAATAACTTCGCTATACTTAAAAAGGACTATCTTTCTCTAAGCGACTAGGATCAACTTCAGAAGATTAAGGCATTTCTTTAACTATTCTATTAAGCGACACTTAAAACTTAAGGATATAATGCAATAATTAATCGTGTACTGTTTATAATAGATATCCTTATTTAATACTTTACAAAGGCTCTCTCCAACTATGCCGATAATAAAGAGTTTAGTTCCCAAATTAAAAAGGAATAGAAGGCCTTTAATAAGTACTATACTAAGATAGACAACTCCCCTCTTTACGCGGCTGCTTTTATTCTTTATCTAAACTGATATATAAAGTATATTCGCGTGAATTAGAAGGTAAAGTGGCAAAAGCTAGTTCTTAAGAAGGTAAAAGAGCTTTAGGAGTCCTATTAGGAAAAAAGCCCTTTCCCTCTTATTTCTTTATATAAAAGGAAGTCTACTTAAAGTAAAGATCTTAATATGTTTAATTAGATTGCTTAGGACCTAGGAAAGTATACTTAATTAGTAAGTTAGGATAAGTATAAAGACTATTTTAATAGAGAACTATATAATATTGGAAAATTTTCTACTCTTAAATAGTAGTATTAAGATTAACAAAGAAAGCGTTAGCTAAGGTTATCGTTTATAGCAATTAATATTTTATTAATTCTAGCTATAAGCGATGTATTAAAGCGAGCCTTTTTAGGAGGGCGTCGTATAATTTTATGGGAAATGGTACAGCTAGGGGCTAAAAATATTAAAAGAGTAGAGTGTTTAAAACATTGTAAACGGAGTAGTATTATAAAGGATAAGCTTAGAATAGAGCCCAAGGTATAAGCCGATTAATACTATTACGGTATAGGCAGAAAACGGCGGATTGTAGTAGAACTTGGTAGATAGTTGCGGTGGAACTTAGTAGATAGTTACGGTGGAACTAGTAAAACTTAGTGGACAGTTAGGGTAGAACTCAGTAGACAGTTAGGGTGGAACTCAGTGGATAGTTGCGGTGGAATTTAGTAGACAGTTGCAGTGGAATTCGGTAGACAGTTATAGTGGAATTCGGTAGACAGTTACAGTAGAACTCGGTAGACAGTTATAGTAGAACTTAGTAAATAGCTACAGTGGAACTTAGTAGGTAGCTATAGTTATATAACTAAAAGATTGTATAAAACTTTAAGCGGCGCTGCTTATCTTTTTCTCCTTTACTTTCTCTGGCTTTAGATCTTCGTTAATAAATAATCCAATTATATAGGCTTGCATGCATCCTCTTTGCTATACTTATACCTAAATTAACTAAATCGCTAATAAATACTAAGCATTATTAACAGATTTGGTAATAAGTAAGCTAAGTAGGCTTAGGACTAAGCTTAAAGCCGTATAAGTGCTATAGAGTGGTAAAAGCTTAAGTATAAGGTTATTAATATAGTCTATAGTATTATGCAAGGTATTTATATTAACCCGTGTACGGCTTTAAGCTTAGTCTTAAGCCGCTAAGCTTGCTTATTATTAACTCTAATTATTAATAAGAAAAGTTATTAATACTAATTAGTATTATAAAGAATGAGCTTAAGATAGAGTCCAAAGCGTTATACGGTAAATACTAAGCATTGTTAACAAGCGTTATTAATATTAATTAATATCAACGTTTAATAAGCAATATTGATTAAAGCCTTATTAACTTATTAACAACTACACTATTTGGCCTATTGTTGTTCTGCGCGATAGTTCTTTACAAAGTGCCTTTAGAGCCGCTACTAGCATAATCCGGATAATTTAAAAGAGGATAAAGCTAAGCTAGAATAGAAAGCTTTTAAAGATAGATCCGATCTCGTGTGCTTATAACCTTACTTAGTATTATATCCTTTGTCTATAAAGGGTAGTACTAACTTCCTTTACCGCCGGATGTCTTAGATCTCGTTTCCATCTAATTAATTGGCCTTTAGCCACCCGTCTCTGCGTCTTTAATAAAGGTCTGGCTATGCTTAGTAGTAGATCTTAGTAACTCTAACCACCAGTTAAAATTGTCTAATTAGCTTACTAGTTTGCCTAACGTCCTTATATATAACTTTTTAAGACTATCTAGCCCATACTCTTTTACCTCTTATTGCTACTCTTTAGCCTATACGTTAAGTCTAGCTGTTCTATCTTTTTCCGGTACTGCCTAGTTCCCCTTACTATTTAATATTACCTAGTTTTCTTTTACTATCTTATCTATCTAGTTAGCGGTTCTTCTATAGCTATAATATATTCCTATATATCTTTTATATATATAGCACTAGACTTCTAATCTAAAGAGCTTGCCGTTATTACTATATGGAATGCCATAAAATATATAGGAGGGTATGGCCTCTCTAAGATGGAAAAGTTATAGTGCTATTTATCTGTTTGTGTCACGGAGTAAGTATAAGCGGCGATAATATATAGTAAGGTAGATATTATTAAGCTATATATATAAACTGCGTAAGAAGTTAAGACGTTATATAAGGAAAGAAGGTAGGAAATAGAAAGAAAGGGTATATATTATAGACTTAGTTGCTTAGTTAATATATATATATAGCAGAATAGGATTTAGGTGGTAGTCCTAGCAGAACTTAGCAGGATTTAGTAGAACTTAGTAGAACTTAGTGGAAGATAGTAAAATACGGCAAATTGCCGTCAGATTACCGCAGATTACTATTAGATTGCCGTCTTATGGTCAATCTCTAGTTGCTAAGTTAGTAGAAATAGGTAGATGTGTATAAGGTATTACAGGGGTGTCTTATAATAGGTAGTTAAAGAGTATATAGTTTATATACCGCTAGTACGTAGCCAGTCTATTAGTTAGTCTAAAAAGGAGTACCTTATATTTATATATTCTATAACAGGTCTAAAATATAGTAAGATTCTTAGACCTAGGGGCTATTTTAATTTAGTAGAAGGCCTATTAGATATTAAGCTTTATAAAGACCTTAGCTCTACTTATTCGGGCTAGAGTCTTATTAAGTAGGGGTAGTGGATAGCGGTCCTTGCGGGTTATATTATTTAGCTTATAGTAGTTAATGCAGAAGCGGAGTCCTTTATTTGGCTTTTTGATAAAGAAAATAGGTAAGGTAAAAGGGGCTTAGCTAGGCTTAATAAAGCCCTTATTTAGGTTATTAATAAAATACTACTTTATAGCCTATAATTTAGTAATAGACTGCTTATAGAGGGGGCTAAAGCTAAGGGTGTTTTCCTTACCCTGTTTAATCTTAATCTTATAGTTATAGGGTTAGTAAAGTAGAAGTATATTAGATACTGCTTTAAAGAATATATTTTTTATTTTCTAGTGTTAATAGGGCAGCTTTTATTCTACTAGTTTCTTATCTATAAGCTCAGCTTTTGGTCCGCCATACTTACCTTCCTTTTCCTTAATTATTTAATTAATTTTGTATAAGCTAGTTGTAAAGGCAATAGTATTAAGCTAAACCAAGTTCTAGTAGAATCCTATAGCACTAATATAGTATATATTAACTGGTGAGAGGTCCGCTGGTTTCTTTACGGATATTTATTAGGTTGTATTTTACGGTATAGGGTTTATAGTCTTCCTTAGCTTACGTTCCATTTTCCGTAAGTTATCTTTCCTATTTATTAGTTTAGTATAGCGTCTAATATTCCTAGCTTTCCTTTATAGCTGCGTAGGGCCTAAGTCCTCTATAGTTAGCTTAGCTAAGTTACTACTAGCTTCCTAGGTCTTTAGTATAGGTAGTATAATATAGCTAGTTTAGGGGCGGCGTAGTATACGGATTTATTGCGGGTTAAGCTATATATCTTTCTTAAAGGCCTAGTCCCTACGTATAGTATCTACCTAGTAAATAGTATTAATCTAGGGCCGTATAAGGTTTTTTAATATAATACTAATTTCTTTTATAAAAGAAGGGGTTAAGGATAGGATTTTAGGCTAGATAAGCCGCCTACTCCATATATTAGGCTATAAGCCTAAATAAGCTAGCTATTTTTCTTTTTAAGATTATATTATAGCTTCCTAGGTCCGTAATAAGGAAGGGGATATTATATTACCTTCGTCTATTAATATAGAGGTAAATCTATAAGATGGTTATAATAGGTGGCCCTATCTACCTATTATACCCATAAATAGAAATTAGTTTAGGTGGTTCTTTAATAGGTGCATTTAAAAAGTTAGCTAGCTTTATAGCATACTAGGTATCTATTAAGGTAAAGGTATTTACTCTAGAGTTAGCTAAAGCAGAGGTTAAAACTTAATATCTATTATGGAATAAAGTATAAGGGATAGTGTAGCTTCTTTTACTAACTAGCCGATCTAGATTAATATATAATATATTAATCCCTTTTAACCTTAGAGAGAAGTCTTCCTCTAGGGTTCCTTTTTTTTTTTTAACTTTATGCTATCTTCCTAAATTAATAGGACCTCGTTTACTTTTACGTTTATTAGGTAATCCCTTATATAGTAGCTTTTCTAATTATAAGAAAAGCACTAAGGGCTTATATACGGGGGTTGCTATATATAGGCCAAGTATTTGCTAGACCTATAGTAGGACTAGTTATATAGCTAGCTGCTAAATTAGCGGTAGGCTATATAGATAGTGCTATAGGGGTTACTAATTATACTGGGATATTATAGGCTGTTCTTATAATACTTATAGTCTAATTTAAAGGGTTTCTGGCTTTATACCGTTTAGCGCATGCCTTAATTTAGTAAAGGCCTTAGTTAATAGCTAAGCACTAGTCCGTAAGTTCCTTTAGCGTCTATATAGTAGTAAAAACTAGTAATATAGCTCGCTATAGGTCTAGGGTAGGCTTATTAAATAGGTCTAGTATTAGATCTTCCTGGAGAATTTAAGCCTAGCTAGCTAGGTGTAAAAAGCGGGTCTAAAAAGCCAAAAAGATCTTCATTGTTTTTATATTTAGGCTTTTATAATTAAGTCGGGTGTTTTATACTTTAAAGGGGTCCTTATAAATAGAAGACTGGTAGATAATTATCTCTTCTTTAGAGAGGAAGGGATTTACTAAGTCCTGTGCGTATCGCGGACATAGGTGCGTTTATACGTCCCTACTGGTACGGCCGAAGATATAGGCCATTTTAGCCTAAATAGTAGGGAAGTGGTCCGTATTAACTTTAAGCTTATTTTATAATTAAAGCTTCTAATTATTAAATATAGGGTTAGTTCCGTTTGTAAGTAATAGGGGGTCCGCAACCTTCGCGGACTATAATAATACTAATACTATACGCTAGGCTAGGGTTTTAAGGACTATAGCAAGTCTTTAGGTGCCTAATAACTTTTTACTAGGTATAGGGGGTTCTCTAGCTTTAAGCAGCTCTTAAAGTTGTTTAATTTTAGTATTAGCTGCGGTAAGAAGGACGTATATAAGCCTGTATAATTGGATTGTCTATAAATAAGGATCTAAAGCTAGAGAAAGGAAAGGAGATGGGGGGGTAGCGCCCCTTAACGTTATATACAATCCTTTAGTTATATAACGGCAATTATTTAAAACTATATAAAACTGTCTACGACTGTCCGCCATAATCTACCGATATCTATTAGCCACAATCTACTAGTTGTCACTAGCGCCGTAATCTACTAATATCTATTAGCCATAATCTACTAGTTTTTATTAGCGCCGTAATAAATAGGATACGTAGAAGATATACTTCTACGATATAGAAATTAAAGGGTATAACCTTATTTTAGGATACCTATAGCTTTAACAAGTTAATCTAGATATTAATTAGCCTTTAGCCTCGTATTAACACTAGAAGTCTTAACTATATATTATAGTTAAAGATTAAAAGACTTTTTTTAAGCTATATATAAGAAGAAGAGCGGGTATATATTATATATACTATTTTTAACACCAAGAACGGGATATAGGGTATTTATTTTTAAATATCCAGTTATATATAGTTAAGAAACTAGAAATCCTATAGAAATATATAAACTTAGAGGATATTTTTAATAAAGAGGCCGCATAAACCTTACTTAACCCTATATTAGTTAAGTATAAGATAAATATAGAGGATAAGCAGCCTCCTTTTGGACCACTATATAACCTATTAAAAAATAAGCTAGCGGTATTGCGTTAATATATAATGGATAATCTTTAAAAAGGCTAGATTTAGCCTTTTATAAGCCTAGTAGGGGTACTAATTATATTTATACCTAAGAAGAATAGGACCCTACGTTTTTATATTAACTACTAGGCGCTTAATAAGATTGTTATAAAGAATTGCTACCTGCTATCTTTAATAAGGGAGCTTATTAATAGACTGTTAAGCGTAAAGATATTTATATAATTAGATCTAAAAGATATATACTACTAAATTTAGATTAAAGCTAGTAATAAGTGGAAAACGGCGTTCTAAATATAGTATGGCCACTTTAAGTACCTAATAATGCTATTTAGGCTTACTAACGCACTGGTAATATTTTAGGCCTATTAGATATAATATATATAATCTATTTTAATAATATTATATTCTACTCTAATAGCTATAAAGTATATATATACTATATATAAATAGTACTAGAAAGACTACAGGAATATAAGCTCTATATAAACTTAAGAAAATATATATTTTATATACTAGCATTAATTTTCTAGGCTTTATTATTAGCGTTAATAAAGTGTTAATAGAGAAAAGCAGGGTAAACGCTATTAGGGAATAGCTCTACCCTATAATATTTAGAAAAGTATAGGTTTTTTTAGGTACAGTAAACTTCTACTAAACGTTTATTATTTATTATGCGTAAGTAGTATTCCTAATTACTAATCTGCTAAAGGGATTTAAGAATAGTAAGAAGATAGGACTCTTTATATTTAAGGAAGCTACTAAATAAACTATAGACTGGTTAAAAGATTTATTTACGTTAGCGCCTATACTTCTATTAGGAACTATATATACCTTAAAACAGATATATCTAGCTTCGCCTTAGGGGTAATTATATCTTAATTAAAAGATAGAAAATAGTATCTTATTGCATTTTAGTTAAGGAAAATAACCCCTATAAAATAGCGTTATATAATATATAATTAGGAGCTATTTATAATAGTTACAATAATAAAGCGCTGGCAGTATTATTATATAGAAAGTAATTGTCCTATTATTATAAAGACGATATATTACGTATAAACGCTAAATAAATAAGCATGAGATTTAAAGAATTAATAGCTATATATGGCTATTATAGAGACTTAAGAGGATTGTTAAAGAGCTTAGTAAGAATATAGCTACGGTTAAATCTATATAGGGGTATTAAGGCGGATAAACTATTTACTAAGCAATACTAAATAAAGAAAGGAAACCAGCTACGCATACCGCGTACCGCGTATTATAGGTAGTCCTGTAATAGTACCCCCCCTCTAGGGGGTAGCAGATTCGGAAGGTAGTAGTATAGTATTAAAAATAGGTTCTAGCGGGTAGGAACTAGGTTAAGAGTTAGAATAAAAGTATAAACACTAGGCGATCTAATAATCGCGTATACTACAATAGAGGCAGAATCCGTTCCTTAGATAATGTAAATAACGTATTACAGACGCTTTAAGTACAATGTTATAACTACTTAAGAGAGAGTCGGAAGAAGCTAGTTGGTTAATATAAGCACGGTCCAAGATGGAGCCAATAGAGCCATGTAACGAGGAATAGTAACCAAGGTTATATAACATAATCTATATAATCTGTAGAATCTGTATAATCCATAATAGAGTAGATAGAGTATACGTATATTATATACAAGAAGGATTTCATAAAAGTATAGTTGTGTATTTAAGGACCCTTAGTCCCTATCTAGATAGTTCCTTCCTTATAGTGATTCTTAGAATATAATTAGAGTTAATCTATTAGGCAACTACTCTACTAGTTATTATTACGTTGTTAACTTTAACTTATATTACCTATATACCTAGCCCATTAACAAGCCTATTATAGTATTTGCTATAAGGTTCCATTATATAATTACTACCTAGTTACGGTATTAAGTATAGAAAGTTAAATAATATGCTACCAAAAGCAGCCACCACAACGCCATTAACGGCGGTAACTACTTTAAGGTTAGGTAACGACACCAGTATAGCAGACACTAACTTATAGCAACCTATAACGGTTAGACAACTATAAGAGATAGTTAACTAGCTAACAGAAAATAATGCGACGTTAAAAAATAGGATTAATAGGATAGGAGTAGCAAAGATTAAGCTACCATTAATTAAAAGGTACTTAGGAGAAAGATTAAAACTTAAAGGATTCCTTATATAAATGTACTTTAAGGTTACGTAAGAAGAAGCAAAGCTGCTAACACCTATAGATTAAATAGCATATGCGGGACTATTCCTATTAGGAAGGGTACTTAAGTAGTTTAAGCCTTACCTTACGGAGATATAAGCGAATGGCATGATAACCACTAACTAAGACGTACGGTTTATATTTATAAGCTAGGAAGGGTTTACAGAGCAACTTATACAAATGTTTAAAGACCTAAAGGCAGTAACTACGGCGGAAAGAAGACTCTAAGATATTACGTAACAAACCTTAGCAATTAAGTATACAACGCAGTTCCAGACATTAGTGACGTAAGTAGAGTAGAATAATAGGGCGCTTATAGCACAGTATAAATAGGGACTTAAGGCTAAAGTTTAGGACGTAATTATCTTAATAGAAGATACGGATACCCTATAGGAACTAATAGATTAAGCGATTAAGATTAATAATTGGATCTACCAAAGAGAACAGGCTAAGAGAGGTTAGGATAGAGTTCTATAGTTATATAAGGCGCAGAGCACGTAACAACTAAAGCTAAGTTAAAAACTATGGTATAGCGCAGAGCTAATAGACCTAAGTAGTACTAAAGAAGCCTATAAGAGATAGAGTAAATAACTATAGAAACCTAAAGGACAAGGATTAAGTAATTAAAGGTCTAAGAAGCAAAGGCCGAATTAGGGATCTTAGCAGCAGAAGATATTTAAGCGGACTCTATAATAAGAAAAATAGTTTAAAGAGGGAGCTTATATAAATTACGGAAAATAAGGTTATTACGTTAAAGACTATAAAAGTGGTTAAAGTTACTATATAGTAAAAGGGATAAGACTAGTAGACAATATACACGTATAGAGGGATAATAATATACTATAAGGAACGAAAGAATATTTAATTAAAAGTTTTACGTTTTGTTACAATAACGTATACCGAATTTATAAGGACGCTAAGTACGGCGTAAGCTATTGGCTATAAAAGCTATACTTAGTAGAATATAGAGGAACTAATAAACCAGTTCGCAGATCGGACATTAAGGACAATTAATTTAATATAGGCGAAACATTTCATAATAATAAGGTAATAAAGGCGGCTTACTAGGAGCATATAGACCTTAGAGATGTTATACTAGAGGTAGAGGATAATTCCGCCATAGAGTAAGGAATATTAGTAAGGATTAAGACCCCACTAGATACGATATCTATCGCTTTATAAGACGTAAGAGAAGTAGGATAGCAAACCACTTCGGCACTTAATAAAGGCAAAAGGCTAAAGGCTTAAGATTCTTAAGACAAGATAAGGTAAGCTTAAGGACCTATAACGGACGATAACCAATAAAGCAGAGCAACAACTTAGTTTAGCGATATATAAATAAGCTTAGGACGAAGTTTCCTAAAAGTATAAGATTCTTAAGACGAGATAAGAACACTAAGTAAGCCTAGTTGGACTAAGGCTAGAGCAAAGCTTAAGCTAGAAGTAAGCTTAGGATTAAAGAATCTAAGGGACTAAGAATTCGGAGTACGGATAAGGACACCTATAAGCAAAAGGTAAGAAGCTTCTTTATAGATTAGAGAATCTGTAATATAAATAGTAGTTAGACTAGAAGATAGATATATAGACCTAGAAGACTTACTAAGTAAACAGAGTATTCCGCCTAAAGATTAAAAAGTTAATACTAAGATTAAAAAGCAAGATAACTTTAAGGATCTATCTATAAGACGTAAACCAAAAGAAACTATAGAAGAATTTAGGTAAAGAATTATTATATGGCAAGAACAGAAACTAGATAAAAGATTTAGCATATTGGGACGTATAAGGGACAGAGTACTAATATAAAGAATCACTAATAGGCCTAGGGCAGGCACACTAAGAGCTAAGTGGCTTACTAAACTAGAAAATGAAGAGGATCTAGGGATTTCTATTAGGTTTAAAGAACGACATATAAAGGGCTATTATAATATAGTAATAAGAAGATACTTCCTTACGGATAAGCCGTATACACTCTAATAGCTATACTAAAAGTAGTATAGGCAACGATATAATAATAAGTAGGAAGATTTCTATATATAGTTAAATAAAAGAGTTATCTAGGACCACCCGATTATAGAGAAGGCTATAACTTATATTAAAGGAGCCTTAATTATAATATTAAAGGATCTAGAGGAACGGTTAGAGGACTAAAGAAGTAAGAGATGTATTTTAGTACCTACAAACAAAGTCGTAATGTTTAGATTAATACAACAGAGGTTTAAACTTAAAGATAAAGACGAGTTAAGAGTTAACCTAAAGCACCTAGCATATTATACGCTATTATAGATTATATACGTGGATAATATATATAATATACACAAGAATCCGAAGGAAAAGAATTGGAAATACCCTATAAGGATATATTAGGCGCCAGATAAGCGATAGTATAGGAATATTAAGTATATATACAGCTGGCATCTAATAGAAGTTTAAGAGTTAGAAGACTTAATACTTTAGCTAGGAAGATTTCTTATAGAAGAATACTTAGACGGATAATAGTGGTGGGAATACCTAGAGAATACGTATTTATAGCATATCGAAGATAAAAAGCAAACTAGACATTAGCTAAAGAGTAAGCCAGATATAATAGGATTAAGCAGCTAACAGTTAGGAAAAGTAAAGGCCTATAAAACTAAAGGGAGCTAGTAGTAAAGCCTTAGACCCTTAAAGGAATTTAAGGATAACACCTAAATTTACGAGTTAAATAGTAAGATTAGTAGTTCGAAGCGCTAATAGATAGTAGAGTAACGCGAAACTATATCTTACTAGCAGTAGTTAAGAGAATAGAACTACCTTATAGATAGAAGAAGCAACCTTACCTATTAGTTATAATTTTAGGAGATCTAATAGCCTATAAAGGAGGGATTATTAATCTTAAAATAGAACCTATTTAAATAACTATTAAAGGAAGACGAATTAAGATATCTTTTAATATCCTACTATTAGGACGAGATAAGGCAGTATTAGGGATACCTTAGTTATAAGAATATAATCCGAAGATTAATTAAATTACAGGTTAGGTTAATATTAGGGATACTTAACGCCGCAAGATATAATAGTAAGCTAAGTTAGTATAGTACTAAGTTAAAGCAATATATAAAGAGACTAAGCGAGGCTTAAGTTATATACTAAAGAAATACTATAAGTATGGTAAGAAGCTATAGTTACTAGAAAGTAAGAAGCTGTTAGATTATATAGCATAGGACTATAAAATAGACTTAGAACTAGGAATAAGTCTAAGGTTCTTTTTAACCTATAAACTTATAGAAGAAGAGTCCAGAGCACTTAAAGAGTTTGTCTAAAAAAAACTTATAAAAGGGATATATTAGACCATTATAGTTATCAGCAGGTTATCTAGTACTGTTTATACTAAAGAAGAATGGTAAACTTAGGTTATATATTAACTATAGGCAGTTAAATAGCATTACTTAAAAGGATAAGTATCCTTTACCCTTAATTAGCGAAATCTAGGATTGGATAGGTAATACGTAAATCTTTATAAAGATAGACCTAAGATAGGCGTACTATTAAATTAGAATTAAGGAGGGCAACGAATAGAAGGCAGCCTTTAAATTAAAGGAAGAACTATATAAGCTATTAGTTATGCAGTTTAGACTTATAAACGCACTAGCGACGTTTTAGAAACGTATTAACAATATATTAGGAGAGTACTTAGATAAATTTGTTATAATATACCTTAATAATATTATTATCTACTTAATAACTAAGGAAAAATACAGGGAACACGTTAAATAGGTCTTAAAGAGACTATAAAAAGAACAGATACTAGTAGCAATTAAAAAATACAAATTCTTTATAAAGAAAATAGATTTTGTGGGATTTATTATTAAACTAGGCCAACTTAGTATAGATCTAAAGAAGATTAAGGCTATAGTAAATTAGTAAGAACTAGAGAACGTTATATAGTTAAAATCGTTTCTAGGGTTTTATAATTACTATAGAAGGTTTATAGTATAATAGTTAAAGGATATTAAACCATTTACGTAATTAATAAAGAAAGAAGGACTATGGGTATAGGGAGAGAAATAGTAAGAATTATTTAAAAAAGTTAAAGAGTTATTTACCTAGGAGCTAGTTTTTAAGATCTATTAACTAGGACTAGAAACGGTTATAGAAACAAATATATTAGACTTTATACTAAGGGCGTGCTTTATATAAAAACATTAAGATAGATAGCACCTAGTGGTATACTATAGTTGGAAGATAATACTACTAGAGTTAAACTATAACATCTATAATAAGGAGTTATTAGGTATAGTTACAGCACTTAAGGAATAGAGAGCATTCTTATAAGGCATAAAGAAACTATTTATAGTTAAAACAGATTATAAGAACCTAACAGAATTCCTAATAATAAAGGAACTTAACTAAAGACAGGTTAGATAGGCAGAGATGCTTATAAAATACCATTTTAAGATTTAGTATACTAAGGGTACAGATAACACATAAGTAAATACTCTAAGCTAAAAAGCTAAACTACAGAACAACGAAAAGCCATTAGGGGCTTTACTACGAAAAGATATAGACAGATTAATTAGGTACAATTATCTAAAAATTATAGTAACTTAGGAAGATAATAAACTAAAAAGAGTCTATAAGGCACTAAAGAACTTTTAGGTATAAAGAATTCTAGAAGCATAGCTAGAAGATCTATAGATAGATATATACAAAAATTAAGAAGCGAAGTACATCCTAAGAAGTATAGCGGAGCAGTTTATAGAGGACTTCTATAAGGGACTAACTTAAGAACACAACGGAGCTATAGGCTTAGTATTAAGACTCTAAAAGGAATACATTATTAATAGAATCTGGGGCTTAGCGCAAAAAGTTATAAAGGAGTATCTAAATTGCTAAAGGAATAAACTAATAAGGTATAAGCTATATAGAGGGCTATAACCTATTAAAATACTAAAGAGACCATAGGAGGTTATATTATGGGACTTTATTATTAAGTTACTAAAGTTAAGAAACCCTATTACTAAATAAGATTATAACGTAATCTTAATAATAGTAAATAAGCTTATAAAGTAGGGATACTTTATAGCATACACAAAAGAAATATTAGTAGAAGATGTCGCTAAAATCTATATTAAAGAAGTATTTATAAGATATAGAGCACTAAGTAAAATCATATCGGATAGAGATCTAAGATTTAGAGCAGTATTCTAGGAAGTATTCTTAGCGGAGTAAGAAATTTAAGTAGTAACTTTTACCGCATATTACCTACAGATAGATAATTAAATGGAAAGATTAAATTAGATACTAGAATAATATCTAAGGCATTATATTAATTATATACAGAATAATTAGGTATTACTATTACTAGTTATATAGTTTGCATATAATATAACACCTTAAGAAGGAATAGGTATATTACTATTTAAGGCAAATTACGGATATAAGCCAAGAACATTATTATCGCCACAATAAGTAAAGAAAATAAGTAGCATAGCTAAAGAAAGAGTAAAGATGTTAATAAATCTTTATATAGACCTTATTGAATTAGTAAAGAAAGTATAAAAGAGAATAAAAAAGTACTATAATGCTAAGAGATCTAAGGGACTAGATCTTAAGGAGGGAGATAAAGTATAACTACTATATAAAAATTTTAAAAGTCGATAACTAAGTAAGAAGTTAGACCATATTAGACTAGGACCTTTTAAAATTACATAGAGGATTTTACTAGTTATATTTAAGCTAGACCTACTAGCTAAGATAAAGATCTACCCTATATAGTATATTGTAATACTAGAGCCAGCATATAGAGATATTAAGCCACCGGTTTACAAAGTAGACATATATAAAGGATAGGAAGAAGACAAATAGTAAGTTTTAAAGATTATTAGTTATAAGGACATTAACGATAAAATATAGTACGAGGTTAAGTAGATAGGCTATAATAAGACTACCTAGAAACTACTAAAAAATTTAAAAAATGCTATAGGAAAGGTACAGGAGTATCGGAAGAAATTAGATTAGGTAGCATTAATAAAGAAAAATCGCTAAAGAATAAGTTACCTAAGGGGGACCCAAGAAGAGCAGTTGCTAAACTACTTAGATCTATTTCCTTCTCGGCTAGAAAGGAATCCGTTCTTTTATCACTAAGTTCTTATAAACCTTATTCTATAAGTTTCTACTCCTTAAAACGGACCTTCTTACAAACCTTCTTAAGACAGATTAACTGAGCGAACGCCGCAAGACGAGACTTAAGAGCCCGTTACTAAGTATCGGCAGCCTCCCGTTTTATATTATAAAAACAGCATAACTCTGCCAGAGTAATAGACAGTTTATTATTTAGCCGCGTAGCAGTAGATTAAATATAAGACCCTAAAATAAATTAATTAGGGAACTAAACAACTATTAAGAGTAATAGGTTATATATATTTAGCATTAGAGACGAAGCAAACATTACAGGACGAATAAATATTTGCTTTAGTGCACTTTAAATAAGAGGACGGTTATTGCAAAGATGGACTCGCTAATATAATATAAACTAACCCCTTTTTTAAACAGCGAGAATATAGAGACGGTATAATTTTACTAAGAGATAATATCGCAGTAATAGTGCGAGTACGACAAGCAGTCAAGGACAAAGAAATTGCTTTAGGTATAATAAGCAACAATATTAACTAAATTAATTAGATAGATATTACACCTCTAATAAATAACTTAGAGATATTTAAGATCTTTAAGGATAAAGATAAAGAGGAGGGAGATGGTGTTACGGACGCTTTAAGTACAATATTATAACTACTTAGGAGAGAGTTAGAAGAAGCTAGTTAGTTAATATAAGCACGGTCTAGAATAGAGCCGATAAAGCTATATAATAAGGAATAGTAACTAAGGTTATATAACATAATCTATATAATCTATAGGATTTATATAATCCGTAATAGAGTAGATAGAGCATACGTATATTACGTATAAGAAGGATTTTATAGGAGTACGGTTATATATTTAAGGACCCTTAGTCCCTACCTAGATAGTTTCTTCCTTATAGTAATTCTTAGAATACAATTAGAGTTAATCTATTAGGCAACTACTTTACCAGTTATTATTACGTTGTTAACTTTAACTTACATTACCTACACACCTAGCCCATTAACGAGCCTATCGTAGTACTTGCTACAAGGTTTCGTTATATAACGCTTAGCAAAAACTATTATAATCGCGATTATAATAAGGCAGCAGATAATAGGCGGGAGTGGGGGCTAGACTAGGGAGTAGGGATAAGATTAGCAGTATGGATCTAAAGGTTAACGTCTATAGGCTTATAGGCGGTAATAGGTTTCTAGGCTAGTTTCTAAACTAGCGGGTTCTAAATAGGCGGGTTTTAGATAGGTAGGCGATAGGAGTAGTAATTAAGGGGCTAAACGAGCTCGACGTACTTACTGTATAATAGTCTAAATAGGGTATCGCTTAACTCCTTAAGGGACTAGCGGAGGGCAAGACGGAAGCTACTATAGAGCGCTATAACGCGTAATATGTCTAGCTAGGAGGAAGCACTAGCCTTATATACGAATCGCTTAAAGTAAGCGAGGTATATAATAAGTAACTCCTCTTCTTTCTAGCATATAGACGAGAAGCACTAGATAGCCTCTTGTTATTCTTTTAGGTTATAATAAAGGCGCTAAAAGAAGGAAAAAACATCCTTAGGGTCCTAGGACTGGGTGTCTTTAGCTAACTAGCGGAGGTATAGGACAGAAGCCTACTGCGACTACTTAAGGCGATCCTATACATAGTTAAATGCGTTAGTACTAGCAAGCTAGTCAGATTAGAGCTTTACTCTAATTAATAGGAGCCATATACGTAATGTAAGAGGCTTGCCGTTAAAGCGAGGTAGGTTAGAGAGGTGCGGGCAAGTTAGGGTAAGTGTTGGCGTATAAGGCGTTAAGGTCTAATTAGAGTAACTAGATCTTAGTACACTAGTTCTAGAGCTTCTGCTATAGCTGCTATACTAGTAAAAGAAGAGCTAGGTTAAATATAGTTGCTAGTTGGGTTTAGAGCTAGCTAAAAAAAAAAAGGAAGAAAAAATCTGGACTAGATACGTTAAAGAATCTTATAGAGTCCGCGATAGCTCTACGCTATCGTTAATGTCTGGCTAGTAGGGTAAGCAATTCTAATGTTATAAAGACAATATATTATGTATAAACGCTAAATAAATAAGCATTAGATTTAAAGAATTAATAGCTATATATAGCTGTTGTGGAGACTTAAGAGGATTACTAGAGAGCTTAGTAGGAATGTAGCTGCGGTTAAATCTATATAGGGGCATTAAGGCAGATAAACTATCTACTAAGCAATACTAAATAAGGAAAGGAAACTAGCTATATATACCGCGTAGCGTGTATTACAGGCAGTCCCGTAACACTTATAAACTATAATAACCTAAAATCCTTTATAACTATAAAGGTATTAAGCGGTTAATAAGCTAAATAGGTAGAGGCACTATTATAGTATAATTTTAAAATTATATACCGCCTAGAGAAGATAAATCCTATTAATAGGTTATTAAGATATTTAGATTATAAGACTAGGAGGATCTAGGATAGCATAGGGGAAATAATTTCTATATTATAAAATTTACTTAAAAAAAGAAGACTCTTTCCTTAAAATTACTTAATTTTATAATAGGGTAGAGGTCCTAGTACTATAGCTGCGAAGTATTATAATAATAAAGCTATAGAATATAGTTATAGACTAGGTTATAGGCTAAGTAGATATTATAAAGTTAGCGTACCCTAAAATTAGTAAGAATTTTATAGGATATACTAGGGGTATTATAGCACCTTTAACTTAACGGTGTATTAGCTACGAGTTTCTAGATTTAAAGGGAATAGGTAAGATACCTATTTACAGTATAGTATACTATATAATAGTAGGAGAATCTACTAGCACTAATAGTTTAAAATATTTTATGCTACGCCTTATATTTATAATAGTAGTAGGCAAAATAGAAGTAAGCAATCTATATAAACCCTTTTTAGATCTTCTTCTTTAAGTATAATAGAGGGACGCCTTTATTTCTAAGGAGAGGTAGAAAAAAATAGTAGAGACTAACTTAGCTAAAGTTACTAAAAAGCTATAGTAGTAAGATTAAAAGGGATTATTACGCTTTAAGGGTGCTATATATATCCTAATGAACCAAGCGGTTTAAGATGAAATTCTAAAGATCTTCTATAATAACCCTCTTAGGGGTTACTACAGTGCTAATAAAACCCTTAAAGCCATTTAAAGGAAATACTTTTAGGATAGAATATCTAAAGAGGTTAAGGACTATATATTAAGATATAATACATACTAAAGTGTAATAGCTTATATAAATGCCTCTAAACCGAAGCTTATAAATTGTTATCTAATAAAGATACTAAGCTAAGGAGAAGAAAAGAGGGTTACTAAGGCTAGTATAAATAAATAAGTAGCGCGAGTCGCTAAGGCGCTAGTGGTAGGCGAGCCAATAGTAGAAAATAGTATTAGATAATAGTAAATAGTACGGCCGGTAACGTGCCTTAGCACTATTATATTACCCCCCCCTTTTAAAAAAGCCTGCCCTTAGACGTTGTCTAAGCTCCTTATTATTATCTAAATTGTTATAGTTATCTACCCCTTCTTTCTAGCACTTAATCCAGTTTTCTAATTAGCGTAGTAGTTCTAGAAGGTTAGAGTAGGCTAGGTAAAAGTCCTATAACTTATAGGGAGAGTACTTAAAATTAGACGTAGAATACTATTTTAGGTCCTTATTATAACCTACCTAGCTAGTATAGTATTTTAAGATATTACGGTTTTTCTTAACTGCTAGGATTTCTTTAACTTCCTATTCTTTGTCCTTTATAATCTAAATTAGTAATAGGGGGTTATTATACTACCTAGGTAATAGATTGTCTATTATAGGACATAGGCAGTGGCTATAAAGCGTATATATTTAAGGAGTCTACAAGACGTTACGCGATCGATCGTAAGGGTTAAGGGCGTAAGGAGGTGATATACCTACGCGTAGCTAACATAAGCTATACGCGAGGTATACGCGAGGGCACGGGGCTCTCCTATAGAGGCCCCTGCGGTAGGGTTCTATAATACTACCCCTCTTCCTATAGAGGCGGAGCTCCGGCGACGCTATAGTTACTATATATATATAGAAGGGACACTTAAGGTATAGAAAAGAAGAAAAGGGAGGTATTACTAAAGGCTTAAAACAACGTTATATAATAGGGCTTAGCATCTAAAAATCTAACCAATTAGATAACTTTAACCGCCAGTTAAAGTTCCTAAACATCTTAACGATATTCCGGTTACGTGATTATACTTTACCGCAATCTAATAGCAATCTAACGGCAATTTGCCCTTACGTGGCAATATATAACGGTTTAACTCTATAAGGGCTCCTATAAAGGATTAGGTATAAAGTCTCTACTTAGGCCCAGTTTCTATAGGTTCGCGTAGTAAAAGTTACTAATTAGATCCTTTGCATTTTTAAAGTCTTCCTATAGTTGCCATTCTGGCTAATTTATGTTAAATCCTATATATATAGCTCTGTAGTAGAGCCGTCGTCCTCTACCTTTACCAAAGTATTTAAAGTTAATAATTCGTTTAACGGTCCACTCCTTATAGTTCTTGTCTTCGTTTTTATCTTAGATTAGTACTAGTAGGGGTTTAGGCTATATCTACCTTAGTAAGGGGTTAGGCTAATAGAGGTGTAGTAGCTATAGGTAAAATACGGGCTATATTTTATAGGTAGCTAGGGTAAGTAGTATAACGGAACCTTGTAGCAAGAACTACGATAGGCTCATTATTAGGCTAGGTGTGTAGGAAATGCAAGTATAAAAGTCAACAACGTAATAACAACTGGTAGAGTGGTTGCCCAACAGATTAACTCCAATTATATTCTAAGAATTACTATAAAGAAGGAACTATCTAGGTAGGGACTAAGGGTCCTTAAATACACAACTGTACTCCTATAAAATCCTTCTTATACGTAATATACGTATACTCTATCTACTCTATTATAGATTATATAGATTATATAGATTATACAGATTATATTATATAACCTCAGTTACTATTCCTTATTATATAGTTCTATTAGCTCTATCCTAGACCGTACCTAAATTAACTAACTAGCTTCTTCTGTCTCTTCTCTAAGTAGTTATAATATTATACTTAAAGCGTCCATAACACCATCTCCCTCCTCTTTATCTTCGTCCTTAAAGATTTAAAACATCTCTAAGTCGTTTACTAGAGGTATAATATCCGTTTAATTAATTTGGTTAATATTATTACTCATTATACCTAAAGCAATTTCTTCTTCTTCAACTGCTCGTTATGCTCGCACTATTGCTGCAATATTATCTCTTAGTAAGATTATACCGTCTCTATATTCTCGCTGTTTAAAAGAGGGGTTGGTTTATATTACGTTAGCAAACCTATCTTCGTAACAACTGTTTTCTTACTTAAAGTGTACTAAAGCAAATATTTATTTGTCCTATAACGTTCGCTCTACTTCTAATACTAAATATACGCGACCTATTACTCTTAATAGTCGTCTGGTTCCCTAATTAATTTATCTTAAGGTTTTATATTTAATCTACTGCTACGCGGCTAGATAATAAACTATCTATTACTCTTGCTAAATTACGCCGATCTTAGGACGCTAAATAGGAGGCTGTTAATGCTTAGCAATGGGCTCTTAAGTCTTATTTAGCAGCGTCCGCTCAGCTAATCCGTCTTAAAAAGGTGCGTAAGAAGGTTTGTTTTAAAGAGTAAAAATTTATAGAATAAGGTCTATATAAACTAGGTAATAAAAGAACGGATTCTCCTCTAACAGAGAAGGAAATAGATCTAAGTAGTTCAGCAACTGCTCTTCTTAGGTCCCCCTTAGGTAACTTATTCTTTAGCAATCCTTCTTTATTAATACTGCCTAACCTAATCTCTTCTAATACTCCTATACCTTTCCTATAGCATTCTTTAGATTCTCTAGTGGCTCCTAGGTAGTCTTAGTATAGCCTATTTACTTAACTTCGTACCATATTTTGTTATTAGTGTCCTTATAATTAACGATCTCCAAAACTTACTATTTATCCTCTTCCTATCCTCTATATATGTCTACTTTATAAACTAGTGGCTCAATATTCCTATATACTAGCTCTAGTATTACAATATACTATATAGGGTAGATCTTTATTTTAGCTAGTAGGTTTAACTTAAACGTAACNNNTGAAATCTTCTANNTAATTTTAAAAGGTTNTAGTCTAANNTNGTCNAANTTCTTGCTTAGTCGTTAACTCTTAAAATTTTTATATAGTAGCTATACTTTATCTCCCTCCTTAAGATCTAGTCCCTTAGATCTCTTAGTATTATAGTACTTTTTTATTCTTTCTTATACTTTCTTTACTAATTCTATAAGGTCTATATAAAGATTTATTAAATCCTTTATTCTCTCTTTAGCTCTACTATTTATTTTCTTCACTTATTATAGTAACAATAATATTCTTAGCTTATATCCGTAATTTGCCTTAAATAGTAATATACCTATTCCTTCTTAAGGTATTATATTGTATGTAAATTATATAACTGGTAATAGTAATACCTAATTATTCTATACATAATTAACATAATGCCTTAAGTACTGCTCTAACGTCTAATTCAATCTTTCTGTTTGGCTATCTGTCTATAAATAATATACAGTAGAAGTTACTACTTAAACTCCTTACTCCGCTAAAAATACTTCCTAAAATACTACTATAAATCTTAGATCTCTATCTAATATAATCTTACTTAGTGCTCCATGTCTTATAAACACTTCTTTTACATAGATTCTAGCGACATCTTCCACTAAGATTTCTTCTGTATATGCTATAAAGTATCCCTACTTTATAAGCTTATCTACTATTACTAAGATNNCGTTATAATCNTATNNNGTAATAGGATNTNTTAANTTTAGTAACTTNATAATAAAGTCCTATAATATAACCTCCTATAGTCTCTCTAGTATTTTAATAGGTTATAGCCCTCTATATAGCTTATGCCTTATTAGTTTATTCCTTTAGCAATTTAAATATTCCTTTATAACTTTTCTAGCTATCCTCTAGATTCCGTTAATAATATACTCCTCTTAAAGTCTTAACACTAAGCTTATAGCTCTATTATATCCTTAAGTTAGTCCCTTATAGAAGTCTTTTATAAATTATTCTGCTATGCTTCTTAGGATATACTTTACTTCCCGATTTTCATATATATCCGCCTATAAATCTTCTAGCTGTGCTTTTAGAATTCTTATACCTAAAAGCTTTCCGGTATCTTGTAGACTTTCTCTAGTTTATTATTTTCTTAAGTTGCTATAATTTTTGGATAATTATACCTAATTAATCCGTCTATATTTTTTCGCAATAAAGCTCCTAATGGCTTTTCCTTATTTTATAGTTTAGCTTTACGGCTTAGAGTATCTACCCATATATTGTCCGTACCTTTAGTATACTAAATCTTAAAATAGTATTCCGTAAGTATCTCTACCCATCTAACCTATCTTTAGTTAAGTTCCTTTATTATTAGAAATCCTATTAGGTTTTTATAATCCGTCTTAACTATAAATAGTTTTTCTGTGCCTTATAAGAATGCTCTCTATTTTTTTAATGCTATAACTATACCTAATAACTCCTTATTATAGATGTTATAGTTTAACTCTAGTAGTATTATCTTCTAACTGTAGTATGCCACTAGGTGCTATCTATCTTAATACCTTTATATAAAGCACGCCCCTAGTATATAGTTTAATATATCTATCTTTATAACTGTCTCTAGTCCTAGTTAATAGATCTTAAGAACTAGCTCCTAGGTAAATAACTCTTTAACTTTTTTAAAGAATTCCTTTTACTCCTCTCCCTATACCTATAGTTCTTCTTTCTTTATTAACCGCGTAAATGGCTTAATATCCTTTAACTACTGCGCTATAAACCTTCTATAGTAATTACAAAATCCTAAGAATAATCTTAACTATATAACGTTCTCTAGTTCCTACCAATTTACTATAGCCTTAATCTTTTTTAGATCTATACTAAGTTAGCCTAGTTTAATAATAAATCTAACAAAATTGGTCTTTCTAGTAAAGAACTCGCATTTCTTAATTGCTACTAGTATCTATTCCTCTTATAGTCTCTTTAAAACCTATTTAACGTATTCCCTATATTCTTCCTCTATTATTAAGTAGATAATAATATTGTTAAGATATACTATAATAAATTCATCTAAGTATTCTCCTAATATATTATTAATATACTTTTAGAACATTACTAGTGCGTTTATAAGCCTAAATTGCATAACTAATAGTTTATATAGTCCTTCCTTTAACCTAAAGGCTGCCTTCTATTTATCGCCTTCCTTAATTCTAATCTAATAGTACGCCTATCTCAGATTTATCTTCGTGAAGATTTACACATTGCCTATTCTGTCTTAGATTTCGCTAATTAAGGGTAAAGGATACCTATCCTTTNTAGTAATGCTGTTTAACTGCCTATAGTTAATACACAGCCTTAGTTTGCTATTTTTCTTTAGTATAAATAGTACTAGATAACCTGCTAATGACTACGATAGTCTAATATATCCTTTTCGTAGATTCTCCTAGATAAACTCCTTTAACGCTCTACCTTCTTCTTTAGTAAGCTTATAGATTGGAAAGAACTTTAGACTTATTCCTGGTTCTAGCTCTATTTTATAGTCCCATACTATATATTCTAACAGCTTTTCGCTTTCCGGCGACTATAGTTTTTTGCCATACTTATAGTATTTCTTTAGTATATAACTTAGTCCTTTTTCTATTTCTTTATAGGTTGCTCCTACTTAGTACCATACTAACTTAGCTTATTGTTATATCTTGCGGCGTTAAGTATTTCTTATATCGACCTAACCTATAATCCAATTAATTCTTAGATTGTATTTCTATAACTAAGGTATACCTAGTACTGCCTTGTCCCGTCCTAATAGTAGGATATTAAAAGATATCTTAATTTATCTTCCTTTAATAGTTATCTAAATAGGTCCTATTTTAAGATTAATAATCCCTCCTCTATAGGTTATTAGATCTCCTAAAATTGTAACTAATAGGTAAGGTTACTCCTTCTATTTATAAGGTAATCCTATTCTCTTAACTACTACTAGTAAGATATAGTTTCGCGTTACTCTACTATCTATTAGCGCTTTAAACTGCTAATCTTACTACTTAATTTATAAATTTAGGTATTATCCTTAAATTCCTTTAAGGGTCTAAGGCTCTACTACTGGCTCCCCCTAGTCCTATAGGCCTCTACTTTTCCTAACTATTAGCTGCTTAATCCTAGTGTACTTAGCTCACTCTTTAGCTAATACCTAGTTTACTTTTTATCTTTAATATACTATAGATATATATTTTCTGGGTATTCCCACCACTATTATCTATCTAAGTATTCTTCTGTAAGGAATCTTTCTGGTTAAAGTACTAAACTTCCTTCCTTTTAGACCTCTGCTAGATGCTATTTATATATATACTTAGCATTCCTATACTATTGCTTGTCCGTTATCTAGTATATCCTTATAGGGTATTTCCAATTCTTTTCCTTTGGATTCTTATGTATTTTATATATATTATCTATGTATATAATCCATAATAACGTATAATATGCTAGGTGCTTTAAGTTAACTCTTGGCTTATTTTTATCCCTAAGTTTAAACCTCTATCATGCTAATCTAAACATTATAACTTTATTCGCAGGTACTAAAATGCGCCTTTTACTTCTCTAGTCCTCTAAACGTTCCTCTAAATCCTTTAACATTATAATTAATGCTCCTTTAATATACGTTATAGCCTTTTCTGTAATTAGGTAGTCTTAGATAACTTTTTTATCTAGCTATATATAGAAATCTTCCCACTTATTATTATGCCTTTGCCTATACCACTTTTAGTATAGCTACTAAAGTATATATAGTCTGTCTATAAGGAAGTATCTTCTTATTACTATGTCGTAACAGCCCTTTATATATCGTTTTTCGAACCTAGTTAGAATCCCTAGATCCTCTTTATTTTCCAGTTCAGTAAGCTATTTAGCTCTTAGTATACCTACTCTTAGCCTATTAGTGATTCTTTATACTAGTGCTCTGTCCTTTATACGTCCTAATATGCTAGATCTCTTATCTAGTTTCTGTTCTTGCTATATAATAATTCTTTACCTAAACTCTTCTATGGTTTCTTTTGGTTTACGCCTTGCGCTTTAATCCTTAAAGTCATCCTACTTCTTAATCCTAGTATTAAACTTTTAATCTTTAGGCTAAACACTACGTTCCCCTAGTAAGTCTTCTAGGTCTATATATCTGTCTCCTAATCTAACTGCTGTTTATATTACAGATTCTCTAATCTATAAAGAAGCTCCTTGCCTCTTACCTATAGGTATCCTTATTCGTACTCCAAAATCTTAGTCCCTTAGATTCTTTAATCCCAAGCTTACTTCTAACTTAAGCTTAGCTCCCGCCTTAGTCCAACTAGGCGTCCGTAGTGTTCTTATTTTATCTTAAAAGTCTTAAATCTTACTTATCTCGTTTTAAGAATCTTATGCCGTAAGAAACTCTTATCCTAAGTTTATTTGTATATCTCTGAACTAAGCTACTGCCCTACTCTATCGGTTTTCGTCTATTATAGGTCCTTAGGTATACCTTATCTCGTTTTAAGAATTTTAGTTATCTTTTATCTTATCTTAAGAATCTTAAGTCTTTGGCCTTTTACCTTTATTAAGTGCCGAAGTGGTTTGCTATCCTACTTCTCTTATATCTTGCGAAGCGATAGACATTGTATCTAGTAGGGTTCCGATCCCTATTAATGTTCCCTATTCTATAGTGGAATTATTCTTTACCTTTAGTATAACATCTTCAAGGTCTACTCGCTCCCAGTAAGCGGCCCTTATTGCTTTATTGTTATAAAATATTTCGCCTACGTTAAATTTATCGTCCTTAATATCCGATCTATAAACTAGTTTATTGGTTCCTCTATATCCTATAAGTGCTAGCTCCTATAGCTAATAGCTTGCGCCGTACTTAACGTCCTTATAAATTTAGTATGCGTTATTATAACAAAACGTAAAACTTTTAATTAAATATTCTTTTATTCCTCGCAGTATATTATTGTCCCTTTATATATATATGTCGTCTGCTGGTCTTATACCTTTTACTATATAGTAACTCTACCTACTTCTATAGTCTCTAATATAATAACCCTATTTTCCGCAATTTATATAAGCTCCCTTTTTAAACCATTTTTCTTGCTATAGAGTCCGCCTAAATATCTTCTGCTATTAAGATCCCTAATTCGGCCTTTACTCCTTAGACCTTTAATTACTTAATCCTTGTCCTCTAGGTTTTTATAGTTTACTCCTACTCTTATAGGCTTCTTTAGTACTACTTAGGTCTATTAGCTCTACGCCATACTATATTTTCTAACTTAGCTTTAGTTATTGCGTGCTCTACGCCTTATATAACTATAAAACTCTATTTTAGCCTCTCTTAGCCTATTCCCTTTAGAAGATCCTATTATTAATCTTAATCGCTTAATCTATTAATTCCCTTAGGGTGTCCATATCTTCTATTAGAATAATTATATCCTAGACTTTAGCCTTAAGTCCTTGTTTATACTATACCATAAGCGCCCTATTATTCCACTTTACTTATATTGCTAGTGTTTAAAACTATATTATATACTTAATTACTAAAGTTCGTTATACGAGGTTCTAAAGTTTTTTTTCCGCTATAGTTATTTCTTCTAGGTCTCTAAATATCTATGTAAGTCGTTCTGCAAATCCTTTCTAACTTAAGAATATAAATCGCACGTCTTAGTTAGTAGTCGTTATTCTATTTGCCTATATCTCTATAAGGTAAGGTTTAAACTACTTAAGTGCTTTCCCTAATAAGAATAGTCCTACGTAGGCTATCTAATCCACGGGTGTAGGTAACTTTACTCCTTCTTATAAGACCTTAAAGTGCATTTATATAAGGAATCCTTTAAGCTTTAACCTCTCTTCTATAAATCTCTTAATTAATAGTAGCTTAATCTTTNCTNCTNCTATCCCATTAAGTCTTTCTTCNAANACTATATAGTTAGCTATTAGTTAGTTAACTATTTCCTATAGTTATCCAACTGTTATAGGTTGCTATAAGTTAGTATCTGCCATACTAGTATTACCTCCTGTCTTTAAAGTAGTTACTGCCGTCAATAGCATCGTAGTAGCTGCTTTTGGTGGTATGTTATTTAACTTTTTATATTAATACCGTAACTAGGTAGTAATTATATAACGGAACCTTATAGCAAGAACTACGATAGGCTCGTTATTAGGCTAGGTGTATAGGAAATGCAAATATAAAAGTTAACAACGTAATAATAACTAGTGGAGTGGTTGCCTAACAGATTAACTCCAATTATATTCTAAGAATTACTATAANGAAGGAACTATCTAGGTAGGGACTAAGGGTCCTTAAATACATAACCATACTCCTATAAAATCCTTCTTATACGTAATATACGTATGCTCTATCTACTCTATTACGGATTATACAGATTATATAGATTATATAGATCACATTATATGACCTTAGTTACCATTCCTCGTCATATAGTTCTATCGGCTCTATCCTAGACCGTGCCTAAATTAACTAACTAGCTTCTTCCGTCTCTTCTCCAAGTAGTCGTAATATCGTACTTAAAGCGTCCGTAATAGGCAGAAGTTTTAGCTTATATACAGCTCCCCTATTAATAACTTATTTAATTAAATAGGGGCTAAGGTTCTTATAATTAAGTGACTTTATAGGCCTCTATATAGAGATATTATATATATTTAGCCATACTTAGTCACTAACATGCATCTTTAGTAGTGGCGTTCTATAACGGTTGGCGAAGTAGGCCTACTTTACTTAAGCCTAGGCCATTTCTCCCTTATAGTAGTCGAGTAGATTTTTTATATAGTCTGTATGCTAGTCGGTAAGTAGTATCTTAAGGCGTTTTCCATATAGTAGTTTCTTATTAATAGGTTTTAGTGGCTCTATACTGGATTAAGGATAATAACCCTTATTTGCGAAGAACAGGGTAAGTCCTATAGTGGTTAAAACGTAGTTATTCGCTGTAAATTTACCTAGTAGGAGGTAATCTACCTAGTTATCTTAACTATAGGCGACTACCTATCGTAGGTACGCTTTTATACTGGTATTAGCGTTTTCTAGTTGCCTAGCAGTTTTATAATAGAAGGATGTAGACATTTTAACGGAGATGCTAAGGCGTTAGCAGATTCGTCTCTATATATTAGAGTTAAATTATATGCCTTAGTCGGACGTAATTAAGTTAGGTAACCTATATAGTTAGTAAACTTTACAAAAGAAGGCGTTAGTAACGTCGCTAACGGCTACGCCTTTAATTGGGACGTAGTGGCGCTCTTTTATAAGTCGGTATATTATTATAAGGATGTTCTTATAGGTACGGCTATATTATTTACAGGGTAATAGGTTAATAATAAAATTTATAGCAATATCTGCCTATCGTTATATAGGTACTAGTAGAGGGTATAGTAGTCCTTAGTACTTTGTATTAAAGGCCTTAGCGCGCTTATAACTATAGTAAGTGCCTATAAAGCGTTTAACTAAGTCTATTATTTTTGGCTAGAAGTAGTATNNGCTAANAAGCTTNTAGGTTCCTNNTNTNCNTAGGTNGNCGCTTAATNNGANGTNNTAGGCNATTTAGATTAGTTNCNNTTATAGATTTTCTAAGTTAGGGATAAATAGGCGGCCTCTATAATAGAGCCTGTTCTCTTTTACTTTTAAGGCTGCTATATTAATCTAGCCTAAGCTTTAGAGGTTAATAGGCAGTATATAGGCGCTAGCGGTTTTTACGGTAATAAGTTAATATAGTAATAGGTTAATAGAGGCGTTATATGCTATAGTAATAAGCTCGTTAATTTTAGGAGGTAACTTTAGTTCTATAGTATAAAGCTTGGGTACAGTTAGCTCTATTATAGGTAGTATACCTAGGGCTAAATTTTATGCTTTTAGGATTGTTTATTATTAGAACTAATTATAGGGGTTATTTTTAGACTAAGGAAGGTCTTATAAGCAGCGTATTAGGCTATTAGGTTTAGTACCTTATACTTCTAGTTTATATATAATTTTAAAGTTAAAACTAAAAAGAAACTGATCCTAATATACTTAGTATTAGTTTAGCTACTTTATAGTTATAAAGTACTTAAGGTTNNNATNGTCNNTAANNACTTTANTTAGNTANNNNGGCTNTNCTAANNNNAGTTCTNNTTANAATTCTTTAAACGCTTATATAATTATAAGGAGTTCTTTATTATAGATCTTATAGTTATACTCTTATAGTATAAGCTTAGATAAGTAGAATATNACTAGGTAAAGNANACCNTTATTACCNATNTAGNANAGGANGCCTANNTTAACATAGTCTAAGGAGTTGGTTTTAAGGTAGAGTTGTTATCCTAGTATAAAGTAAGCTAGGATAGGTGCTTTAGTAAAGGCATTTTTAAGGTCTTAGAATGCCTTCTCGTATTTAGGCGTCTAGGTAAAGCATAGGTATATTTTTCTTCCTTTTACAGAAGGCCCTTTATTTACATTATTACTATAAGTAGTACTACTACGCCTAAGAAGTTGTATATAAATTTTTAATAGAAGTTAGCGAAACCGAGGAAGGCTTATATATCCTTAATGCAGTTAGGGGCTTACTATTTGGTAATTATATATACCTTCTTAGGGTCTATACGGACACCCTTAGTAGTAATAATTAGTTTAAGGTATTTTACTTCTATAACTAAGAATTTATATTTTTTTTAAATTAATATAAAGTCCTGCGTCCCTAAGGCGCTGTAGGACCTTTTAAACGTGTTTAATATACTTAAAGGGGTTATTACTATAAATAAGTATATCGTCTAGGTACGCAGAGTAGAAGTTGTTAAGGTAGTCCTATAAGGCGTTATTAATATAGCTTTAGAAGGTGCCTAGGCCGTTATATACGCTAAAGGGCATAACGGTATATTTAAATTGGCTAAAGCGTAATATAAATGCAGTTTTCTATTTATTACCTTCCTGTATTCAGAAATAGTTAAAGGCGGCAATAATATTAAGCTTAGTATAGATTTTAGCTTAACTAAGCCGCTTAAGGGTCTTACGTATAAGCGGTACTAGGTATTAGTTTTTAATTATAATAGTGTTAAGTCCTCTATAGTTAATATAAAATTAAATACCTCCTCTTAGCTTCTTAGTAAGAAGAATAGGGGCGGCTACTAGTGACATTCTAGGATAAATAAATCCTTTATTAAGGTGCTCGTTAATATACTTTTTTATAACTAGAAGTTTATTTTTTAATATTAGGTAGGGTCTTTTATAAAGTAGCATTTTTCCTTATTTAATGTTAATGGTATAGTTATTAGGTTAATATAGGGGGAGTATATCTACGCCCTTTTATAAGTATATATTAGTAAAGTTATAGTACCTCTTAGGGAGGAGCTTATGGAGGTTTTTATTAGTAAGTCCTTTTTTAAGCTTTATAAACTTTTTAAAGTCTAAAGGTAAAAGTCCGTAGAGTTCTATAGGGGCATTATCTTCTAGAAGGTTAACTATGTCTATCCTATTACTATAAAGGACGTAGTCCTATTCTTTATTAAGCTTATATAGTTATAATTAAGAAGCTACAGTAATGGTCTAGCCTTTTTTATATACTATACGGTAAAAGGCCGGGGCACTTATATAGTAGTAGTTAGTTATAGGTAAAGTAATAAGGAGTTCCTTAGGTTAATATCCTAGGAAGTAAATAGAGGTGGCTAAGCTATACCCTAGGCAAGTCTCTCTATAGTATTTAGAGTTAAAGGTTACTTCTTTTTTCTTCTAATTAATAGCGGGGTTGTGTTATTTAAGCTAGTTTATTTTAAGGATAATAGGGTAGTTAGTAAGTAGTATAATATAGGCCTAGAGTTCTTCCTAGTACCTATTTATATCTAGGTAAAGTTGTGCTATATAGGTAATCTTCTATACGGTATAATTACTATTAGTAAGTTATAGAGCGCAGGCTTTAGTAAGGGGTAAGGTAGGTAGGTTATAAGTACGCATAAATTAGGTATTTATAAATTTATTAATAGCTTTACAATTAATTATAGAACGGCTTTTATATTATTTTTTAGCAGTAGTTCCTATTATAGGTAAAACTATCTATTTCCGTCTATTTATCTTTATAAAGTTGTCTATTAAGTAAGCTAATATATAGATCCCTTTATTATTAGGGTGTCCTAGCCTATAACTTAAGGCTAGGACTTAGCGTTTTCCGCTTCCGTATTTAACTTTACTACTATTACTACGTTTTTATCTTATACGGTAGTGGCGCATAGCAACGTATTTAGTGTTTGGGGTATTAGGTTAGGTATTAGGTAGCAGCTACTAAACCTAGCTATTAGGTAGTTTAGGTTATTATAATAATAGCCTTCTTAATGGTATCTATAGTAGTATTTTAGTTTTTAGAGTAGCTTACGCTCTCTATCTAGGAGTTTTTATAGGAAGGTTAGTATAGAGAAATTAATATTGGTTCTAGTAGTACTTAAGGTAGTAGGCGTTAGTGGCTTAGTATATATAGGTTTAGTAGGCCCGGAGGGCTTTTATAGAAAGGTCTTTAGGTAAGGGTTAGCAGTAACAATCTAATTTAGTTATTATTTAATCTTCTGTAGAGCTGCTACTATATTATAAATATTATTATAGTTATAGCTGGCAGCTACGTAACTAAGGCGATAAATAACTTTTTTAAGGAGGTCCTTTTAATTTTTAGTATTATCTTAGGTAAGGGCTCTGGTATATTCCTAGAATTTAATATAAAATTTATTAAATAATTTAGTAGGGCTTATCTTTAGGGCACGTAGTTTAGCTTAGTTAGTGGCTAGTAGGTTATAGTTATGGTACATTAGGTTAAGATTATTAAGGACTTTTTAGTAGGACTACTACTTTTAGGGGCTATTAGTTTCCTATTAAGCGAAGAGTCTATTAAATAGTATACCCTTTATTTATCCGATAATATAGCCGATCTTAGTATCTTTTATAGGAAAAAGGTAGGCGCTTTAAGTTAATTTTTTACGGATTTATATCTTTTAGAGGCTATATTCCCTACGGTTTCCCTAAAAGACTAAGGGGTTAGGGTAGTATATATTAGACCCTATAGTAGCAGTTTAGGTCTAATTATTATAGCTTTTATTATTACTACTTTAGTAGGGGTTCCTATTAGGTAAAGCTGCTTAGCGCTAGCCCTCTATTAAGCGTTAAGTAGGTAAAGTTACTAGGGGTATAAAGACTTAGGTGGCGTTATATATAGTAAACAGGTATTTAATTATGCTTTTTCTTTTAGTAATTATAGTAATTAGTGCAATTTTAGCCTTCTTTAACTGTTAGACGTCGCGTTTAGATACGTGGAGGTTATCTTTAGTTTCTTAATATATGTTGTTAGCGAGCGCCTTATAAGCTTATAGGTCTTAAATAATATCGCAATCTTAGGTAGTACGCATCTCAGCTTATATAAACTTTAGGTAGTAGTTCTATAAAAGGCGGTAGTATTTATTAGGGTCTTATGCTACTATTTTTATAAACGTCTCGGCGTCTCGTATTTCGATTTTAATAGGTAGTAGCCCTTTTGTTTACTTGTTTGTAGTTATATAGTTAATAAAAGATAAGATATTATTAGTGTCCGTCTCCTTAGGGGTTAAGGCTAGGGCTAATAAATTAAATTCTCTTAGGATTGATTGGTGTTATAGGTTAAGTATAGGTATTAAATTATTCTTTAGGTTTAATATAGTAGCTAGTAAGGAATATTGTCTTACTATTATAGGTTCCTTAAAAGTATAAAGTAAGGTAATTTATAGACACGCTGCTTTTAGCAGCGCCTGCAGTATTATAGAGATATAGAATTGGTTATAGGCTAAGTGTTAGTAGTAAAAAAGGCGCAGTATAATATTATAGGACGTGGGTAGTAGCTACAAAGCGTATATATTTAAGGAGTCTATAAGACGTTACGCGATCAATCGTAAGGGTTAAGGGCGTAAGGAGGTAATATACCTACGCGTAGCTGATATAAGCTGTATACGAGGTGTACGCGAGGGCACAGGGCTCTCCTATAGAGGCCCCTGCGGTGGGGTTCCGTAACATTATCCGTAGCTTTTTATAGTTAGTTTAAGAAGAAAATAGAATAGATCTTTATAGATTCTAGTAGTTTAACCCTAAAAGAGTATCCTATCTTCTCTAAGATTTTATATAGGCTAGCTATCTAGTAGTCTAACTTATAATTTGGCCTCTAGGTTTTCTAGTTCTTTATTAATACCTATACCTTATCTCCTACTTAGAAGTCTACCTCGCAATAATATTAGTTTATATTAGACTCCTTCTTCTCCTACGCCTTTTTTATAATTGTTTAGGCAGCCTCCTAGGCTTTATATATTCTTTTAGTAAATATCCGGGCTTCTTTATAGTTAAGGCGTTTACGGGCTATAGTGGGTTTAGTAGGCCTATTCTAATTAAAGGACGTCTGTGGTGTCTACCCGTGGAGTAGTTTAAATAGTAATATCCCTATACTATTATAGGGGAGCGTAAGCTATACATAGTCTATTATAGGCAGCAACCCTAATTAGTTGTCCTAATAGTAGTTTATAAAGGGGCGGAGTTACTAGTTAAGGTACTAGTTTATAATTTTAGTTTAGCCGTTAATCTAAGGATAAAACGTAGTAGAGAGCTTAATTTTAATCCTAAGAATACGGCAGAATTTATTCTAGAAATTTAATATAAACTGAAGACTATAGTTAGAGATAATTAATTTAGGGGCGCCGTAGAATTAATAGATATTATCAATATAGAGGCAAGCTATATCCTTTACAGTTATAGTCTTAAAATAAGGGAGGGAGATAGATTACTTATATAGTTGGTCGATTACTATAAAGGCCGCATTATAGCCGTAGGCGTCCTTTAGAAACGACTTAAAGTCTATTATAATATACTGTTAAGGGCGTTCTAGAACTAGTAGCGGTTATAGCTACCTAGGGGTATAATCCCTAGGGGTATCTGCGCGTCTATAGGTATAGTAGTTTTTTATAAATTAATCCACATTTAATAAAAGTCCTTACTAGTAGTAATGGGGCGTTAGTAGTTAGTAGGTCTTATCTTAGCTAGGGTATACTATTAAGACTTAATAGCAGGCTTTACGGATTAGCTCTGTCTATAAGTTATTAATATCTAAAACTATAAGTTATTCTTAGTATAAAAGTAGTTCTTCTTTTATTTCTAAATTAAGGTTACCTTTTATAGCTTAATCGCGGAGGGCCTTTAGGGAGTTAGCTATGTAGTTCATAGTTAAAATATAATTAATTAGCCCTATTAATTCGTTTAAGACTTCTTCTATAGGTGCTAAACCATTCTACTTAGAGTCTAGGTCCCTAAGGATTTATAGGTTAAGCTATTTAGGGTAAAGAAGGGCGCGCGTCTAGTATTAGGCCTTTAGCTTATTTTAGGGTCCTATATCTTATTCCCTTTAGGTTAATATATTAGCCTTAGAGTTTTACTTACTAGAACAATATATAATTATAAAGAAGAATTAGGAGAGTATTTTAGCTTAATAAGCTTATTATTTAATAAGCTACTTTATAGTTATAAAGTATTTTAAGACTTTATAATCCGTATATATCTTAATCCGGAAGTTTATACCTTTAAGCTCTACACACTATTAGGATAGTAATTAGATAATAACTAGCATTTCTTTATTATATACTTTATAGTTACACTTAGCTAAGTCTATTATTTTTAAGAAAAAGGTAATAGAGTACTATTTGCTATCTAGATATAACTATAATAGGATTTCCACTATAACTCTATTAAAAGCGTCTGTTTTTAGTATTAACTTAAGGTCTAGGTTATAGTAATAAAGGATTAAAGAAGAGATAAGGCAATCTTTTAACTCTTTAAAAGCTTCTATATAGTTATTATTAAAGATAAAAGGCGTGTCTTTCCGGGTAAGTTATATAAGAGGCTTTACTATAACTCTATAGTTATGGATAAACTAGTAATAAAAATTACAAAAACTAAGAAAGGACTAGATCCTCTTTATAGTATAAGGGGGCTTCTGGTTATAGATTGCCTTAACCTTTTTAGGGTTAACCCTAATCCTATTTATACTTATAATAAACCTAAGGTACTTTATATATTTTACCCTAAATTTATATTTCTTAATATTGGCTTATAAGCCTACGTTTTATAATCTCTCTAAGACCTTCTTAACGTAAACTTAGTGTTTAAGTTTATTGTCTAAGTATATAAAAATGTCGTCTAGGTATACTATACCGAATTTATTAAGGTAATTAAAAAAACATTATTTATATACCTTTAGTACGTAGCTAGTCCGTTTATTAATCTAAAGGGAAGAACTTTATATTTATAGGACCTATAGTAGGTACGGAATATTATTAAATCTTTAAATATAGGGTTTATTCTAATCCAGTAGAAAGCTTAGCGGATATTAAGTTTAGTAAAGATCTTTACCCGGCTTAGATATATAAGGGTCTTATCAATTAAGGGAATAGGATATTAATTCTTTTAAGTAATAGCGTTTAGCTTTTAATAATTAATATAAAAATTAAGGCCTCTATTAAGCTTTTTTATAAATAAGATAGGGGAGGTAAAAGGGGCTTAATTTAGCTCAATAAACCCTTTATTAAGGTTATTAATTAAATACTATTTTATTACCTTTAGCTTGTCTATTAACTGTTAGTAGATAGGAGTATAGCCTAGTAAGTTATTATCTTCTAATTAAATCTTATAATTATATATCTAGTAAGGGGGTAACTTATCTAAAGCCGCTTTTAAGAATACGTCCTTATAATTTGTATAAATAGTAGGGAAAAGGCGTTTAACTAGTTTCTTATTAGTTCCCTTAGCTGGCTCTTTCTCCCTATTATTAATAATTTGGTTAATTTTATATAGACTTGTTATAAAGACCTTATTATCCTTCCGGTATATATTAAAGTAAAACGCTATAGCGCTAATTATAGTAATATCTACTATAGGGGGGTTATATAATAACGGGGGTGTATATAACCTTAGGGGCTTCTAGGGTACTAGCGTTATTATTACTTCTTTTAGCTCCTGTTACATCTTTTAGAGGTTATCCCGTATATTCTATTAATACATTATTTTCTATACTAGTTAAGTCTACGCGATCTAGACATTATCTATATTACTATCTATCCCGCTACTATATATAGAGTCTTTTTTAAATATAGCACTTTAGAAGAGTATTTTTATTAGTATAGAGTTCTTTCTAGCTTTATAGCGGGTGTTTTTTAGGTAACGGCTAGGTTATAGGCTTAGACATCCTACTAGTAGGTAGGGTTAGCCTTTACGGCTAGTATCTTATAGTTAGTTCGGATTTCCCTAATAAAGGAGGATAATTTTAGTCTATCCTCCGGCTAGATAAATTGTCTTTATTATACGTTTAGCTAAATATTAAAGTAGGACATCTATTTTTAGCTAAGGATTATATTATAAGACCCTAGGTCTAGGGTATTAAAAGGAATACTATATTAGCGTCGTCTGTTAAGAGTAATATATAATTTTAAAATGTAGGTAACCGGCTAACTAGCTTAGCCGTTATAGCCTTTTACCTAAATAGGCTTCTTTAGTTGGGTAGCTTTTGCATTTAAAAACTTAGTAATATTATTTATATAGGCAGTATTTATAAAGGCGAAGCTATTTGCTTTAGTATTAATAAGGCGGTTATATTAACTCTATATCTATTTTAAGATACTATATATAAAACCGTAAAATGCTTTCCACCTATTAACTAACTAAGATTAATCTTTTTAAGATTAATAGGGTGTGACGGCGCTGCGGTACGCCACTTGCCAAATTCTGCCATATTCTGCCAACCTGCAATTAGCTCGCCTACTGCTAGCGCCTTAGCGGCTGCCCCTATATATTTGTTTACATCAGTCCTAGTAACCCCTTTTCCTTTCTCTTTAGCTTAGTATCTTTGTAATACAGCATTCTATAAGCTTTGGTTTAGAGGCATTTGTACAAGCCGTGATATTATACTAAGCTTACCCTATACTGCCTGGGAAGGCCTTAATAATATCCCACCCTAAAAGAAACTTTATCTATAACGACGTGTTAACACGCTATACTTAGGCACTAAAATAACTCTACACTGCCTAGGAAGGCCTTAATAATATCCTACTTTATAAGCTAGATAGGACTAGACCTATACCCCTAGAATTAAAACTAAAGTATATAATACTAACGAACCCTAGAAAGCTAATAATGGTACCTAAAGCAAGCTTATTTAAGAGAGCTACTTCTACTTAAGAGGAACCTAAGATCTAGTTAGGATCAGAAATTAAAGATAATAATAACGCTATAGACGTCTGCGAGTAGATTCGCGCCCTTATAGCTAACTAGGCAGCTAACCGTCTTAAGCCCTAAAATATATAAGATACCTTAGAGCGGATTTTAAAAAGCATTAAGGGCTTATAAGGTGGCTCGGCTTCCCCTTTTTAAAGCCCTAGCTAACCTATTTACTCTACCAAATGTGATATACTAGGGAGTATAGATACAATAACGAAGTAATTAAAGTCTATTAAGCTCCTTAAGCCCTAACCACTCTCTAATAGGATAGACCCTATCTTTAAGAATTAGAGGATTTAAGTATAAGGAAAGCTCCGCGTTAACTATAACCATTTCCTTTTTAAAGAAGCTAAAATGCTCTACCTTTTTGGTTAAACTACTGGCGACGCCTAATAGCACCTTTAAGCCAAGTTTAAGGATAAGTCCCTTATCTAATTTATATTTATTAATAAGATAATACAGCACCTAGCGGCTATTTACGTTAACCTAAACAAAGTACGGGATGCCTAGTATAACTATAACCGCCTAATAATAAAACTAAACTAACCCTTTGCCGAATTCTAAACTTAATTCCTATACCTTATAAGAGAAGGCTAGGTTCCCCTTAAGAACTACCGTCTAGACCTATATAATAAGCTAATAATCTAGCTATAAGAAAAGATTGCTATAACCTTAAATAACCTACTAACCTATAAAAGACTTATAGCTTGTTACCTATTATTAAACTTAAAACTAAAGCGGATTAACACCTGCCCTAATTAGTAGAAGTAACTCCGTAATAATTAGAACTTATTAGCTATACCTATAGAAGCTGGAGTAGGAAGATAAGCTATAACTGCTCTTATACTAAGAGCGGTTACCACTATATACTAATAAGCCTTGCCTAACTAGCTATATACTACACAATTAACTAGTATTTATTGCAATACTCTAATTAACCCTACCTCGGCCACGTACTACAACTGCGATAAGGAAGGTTACTTTATTTTGTCTTACCTAGAGCTAAAGGATATAGGCGATATTAAGGAGATAAAGGAAGGAGAAACGTCTAATAAGTTAGGAAAAAAAGAACCCTAGGGTACCCTATTAATCTTAAAGAGATTAATTTTAGTTAATTAATAGGTGGAAAGTATTTTACGGTTCTATATATAGTATCTTAAAATAGATATAGAGTTAATATAACCGCCCTTATTAACACTAGAGCAAATAGCTTCGCCTTTATAAATACTACCTATATAAATAATGTTGCTAAGTTTCTAAATATAGAAGCCATCTAACTAGAGAAGCCTATCTAGGTAAAAGGCTATAATGGCTAAGCCAGTTAGCTAGTTACCTACGTCTTAAAGTTATATATTGCTCTTAACGGATAACGTTAATATAGTATCCCTTTTTATATCCTAGACCTAGGGTCCTATAATATAATCCTTAAACGAAAATGGATATCTTATTTTAATATTTAGTTAAATATACGATAAAGATAGTTCGTCTAGCCGGAGGATAGATTAAAGTTACCCTCCTTTATTAAGAAAATCTAAACTAACTATAAAATACTAGCTATAAGGGCTAACCCTACCTACTAGTAGAATATCCGGGCCCGTAACCTAGCCTTTACCTAAGAAAACGCCCGCCGCCAAGCTAGAAAGAACTCCGTATGTAACGGAACCTTATAGTAAAAACTACGGTAGGCTCGTTATTAGGCTAGGTGTATAGGAAATGCAAGTACAAAAGTCAACAACGTAATAATAACTGGTGGAGTGGTTGCCTAACAGATTAACTCTAATTATATTCTAAGAATTACTACAAGGAAGGAACTATCTAGGTAGGGACTAAGGGTCCTTAAATACATAACCGTACTCCTATAAAATCCTTCTTATACGTAATATACGTTTTATATATAAGGTATATAAGTTCCTCTTATTTCTCTTATTTAATATATAGCATATTATATAACCTTAGTTACCATTCCTTATTATATAGTTTTATCGGCTTTATCCTAGACCGTGCCTAAATTAACCAACTAGCTTCTTCCGTCTCTTCTCTAAGTAGTTATAATATTATACTTAAAGCGTCCGTAACACCATCTTCCTCCTCTTTATCTTTATTCTTAAAGATTTAAAACATCTCTAAGTCGTTTACTAGAGGTGTAATATTTATCTAATTAATTTAGTTAATATTATTGCTTATTATACCTAAAGCAATTTCTTCTTTATACGCCCAACGTCGTGCTCGCACTATTGCTGTAATATTATCTTTTAGTAAGATTATACCGTCTCCATATTCTCACTGTTTAAAAGAGGGGTTAGTTTATATTATATTGGCGAACCCATCTTCGCAATAACCGTTCTTTTACTTAGAGTATACTAAAGCGAATATTTATTCGTCCTATAACGTTCGCTCTACTTCTAATACTAAATATACGCGACCTATTACTCTTAATAGTCATCTAGTTCCCTAATTAATTTGTCTTAGGGTCTTATATTTAATCTGCTACTACGCGGCTAAATAGTAAACTATTATAAGCCTTTACTAAGTTAGAACGTTCCTATAACGTGGAACAAAAGGCTCTAAATACTTAAATTACGGCATCTACTTATCTGCTTTATCTTAAAAAGGTTTATAAGAAGGTTCGTTTTAAGGAGTAGAAACTTATAAAATAAGGTCTATAGAAACTAGGTAATAAAAAAATAGATTCTCCTCTAATAAAGAAGGAAATAGATCTAAGTAGTTCGGCAACTGCTCTTCTTAGGTCCCCCTTAGGTAACTTGTTCTTTAGTAATCCTTCTTTATTAATACTACCTAACCTAATCTCTTTCGATACTCCTATACCTTTCCTATAGCGTTCTTTAGGTTCTTTAGTAGCTCCTAGGTAGTCTTAGTATAGCCTATCTACTTAACCTTATACTATATTTCGTCGTTAATATCCTTATAATTAACGATCTTTAAAACTTGCCATTTGTCTTCTTCCTATCCTCTATACGTGTCTGCTTTATAAACCAGTGGCTTAACATTCCTATATACTAACTCTAGTATTGCAATATACTGTATAGGGTAGATCTTTATTTTAGCTAGTAGGTTTAACTTAAACGTAACTAGTGAAATCTTTTATATAATTTTAAAAGGTCCTAGTCTAACGTAGTCCAATTTCTTACTTAGTTATTAACTCTTAAAATTTTTATATAGTAGCTATACTTTATCTCCCTCCTTAAGATCTAGTCCCTTAGATCTCTTAGCATTATAGTACTTTTTCATTCTTTCTTATACTTTCTTTACTAATTCTATAAGGTTTATATAAAGATTTATTAAATCCTTTATTCTTTCTTTAGCTCTACTACTTATTTTCTTCACTTATTATAGTAACAATAATATTTTTAGCTTATATCTGTAATTTGCCTTAAATGGTAATATACCTATTTCTTCTTAAGGTGTTGCATTATATACAAATTATATAACTAGTAATAATAATACCTAATTATTCTATATATAATTAATATAATGCCTTAAATACTGCTCTAGCGTCTAATTTAATCTTTCTGTTTAGCTATCTATCTATAGATAATATACAGTAGAAGTTACTACTTAAACTCCTTACTCTGCTAAGAATACTTTCTAAAATACTACTATAAATTTTAGATCTCTATCTAATATGATTTTACTTAGTGCTCTATATTTTATAAATACTTCTTTTATATAGATTCTAGCAACATCTTCCGCTAAGATTTCTTCTATACATGCTATAAAGTATCCCTACTTTATAAGCTTATTTACTATTACTAAGATCGCGTTATAATCTTATCCGGTAATAGGATCTTTTAATTTTAGCAACTTAATAATAAAGTCCCATAATATAACCTTCTATAGTCTCTTTAGTATTTTAATAGGTTATAGCCCTCTATATAGCTTATGCCTTATTAGTTTATTCCTTTAGTAATCTAAATATTCTTTTATAACTTTTCTAGCTATCCTTTAGATTCCGTTAATAATATACTCCTCCTAAAGTCTTAATACTAAGCTTATAGCTCTATTATATCCTTAAGTTAGTCCCTTATAGAAGTCTTCTATAAACTATTCTGCTATACTTCTTAGGATATACTTTACTTTCCAATTTTTATATATATCTGTCTATAGATCTTCTAGCTATACTTCTAGAATTCTTTACGCCTAAAAGCTTTCCGGTGTCTTATAGACTTTCTCTAGTTTATTATTTTTCTAAGTTACTATAATTTTTGGATAATTATACTTAATTAATCCGTCTATATCTTTCCATAATAAAGCCCCTAATGGCTTTTCCTTATTCTATAGTTTAGTTTTACAGCTTAGAGCATCTGCCCGCGTATTATCTGTACCTTTAGTATACTAAATCTTAAAATAGTATTCCGTAAGCATCTCTGCCTATCTAACCTATCTTTAGTTAAGTTCCTTCGTTATTAGGAATCCTATTAGGTTCTTATAATCCGTCTTAACTATAAATAGTTTTTCTATACCTTATAAAAATGCTCTCTATTCCTTTAGTACTATAACTATACCTAACAACTTCTTATTATAGATGTTATAGTTTAACTCTAGTAGTGTTATCTTCCGACTATAGTATACCACTAGGTGCCATCTATTTTAATGCTTTTATATAAAGCACGCCCCTAGTATATAGTTTAATATGTTTATCTTTACAACTGTCTTTAGTCCTAGTTAATAGATCTTAAGAACTAGCTCCTAGGTAAATAACTCTTTAACTTTCTTAAAGAGTTTTTTTTACTCCTCTCCCTATGCCTATAGTTCTTCTTTCTTTATTAACCGTATAAACGGCTTAATATTCTTTAACTACTGCGTTATAAACCTTCTACAGTAATTATAAAACCCTAAGAACGATCTTAACTGCGTAACGTTCTCTAGTTCTTACCAGTTTACTATAGCCTTAATCTTTTTTAGATCTATGCTAAGTTGGCCTAGTTTAATAATAAATCTAATAAAATTGGTCTTTTTAGTAAAGAACTTGCATTTCTTAATTACTACTAGCATCTATTCCTCTTATAGTCTCTTTAAAACCCATTTAACGTATTCCCCATATTCTTCCTTAGTTATTAAGTAGATAATAATATTATTAAAATATACTATAATAAATTTATCTAAGTGTTCTCCTAATATATTATTAATACGCTTTTAAAACGTTGCTAGTATATTTATAAGCCTAAATTATATAACCAATGGTTTATATAGTCCTTCCTTTAACCTAAAGGCTGCCTTCTATTTATTACCTTCCTTAATCCTAATCTAATAGTACGCCTATCTTAGATCTATCTTCGTAAAGATTTGCGTATTACCTATCCTATCTTAAATTTTACTAATTAAGGGTAAAGGATACCTATCCTTTCTAGTAATGCTGTTTAACTATCTATAGTTAATACACAGCCTTAGTTTACCATTTTTCTTTAGTATAAATAGTACTGGATAACCTGCTAATGACTGCGATAGTCTAATATATCCCTTTTATAGATTTTCCTAAACAAACTCTTTTAATACTCTACCTTCTTCTTTAGTAAGCTTATAGATTAAAAAGAACTTTAAACTTATTCCTAGTTTTAACTCTATCTTATAGTCCCATACTATATATTCTAATAGCTTTTTACTTTCTAGTAACTATAGTTTTTCGCCGTACTTATAGTATCTCTTTAGTATATAGTTTAGTCCCTTTTCTATTTCTTTATAGGTTGCTCCTACTTAGTACTATACTAACTTGGCTTATTATTACATTTTGCGGCGTTAAGTATCTCTTATATTAACCTAACCTATAATCCAATTAATCTTTGGATTGTATTTCTGTAACTAAGGTATACTTAATACTGCCTCGTCCCGTCCTAATAGTAGGATATTAAAAGACATCTTAATTTGTCTCCCTTTAATAGTTATCTAAATAGGTCCTATTTTAAGATTGATAATCCCTCCTCTATAGGTTATTAGATCTCCTAAAATTATAACTAATAGGTAAGGTTACTCCTTTTATCTATAAGGTAGTCCCATTCTCTTAACTACTATTAGTAAGATATAGTTTTGCGTTACTCCACTATCTATTAGCGCTTTAAACTACTAATCTTACCATTTAATCCGTAAATTTAGGTATTGTCCTTAAATTACTTTAAGGGTTTAAGGCTCTACCACTAGCTTCCTCTAGTCCTGTAAGCCTCTACTTTTCCTAACTATTAGCTGCTTAATCCTAGTGCACTTAGCTTACTTTTTAGCCAATACCTAGTTTGCTTTTTATCTTTAATATACCATAAACATATATTTTTTAGGTATTTCTACCACTATTATCCGTCTAAGTATTCTTCTATAAGGAATCTTCCTAGTTAAAGTACTAAACTCCCTTCCTCTTAGATTTCTGCTGGATACTATTTATATATATATTTGGCATTTCTATACTATTACTTGTCTATTATCTAGTACATCCTTATAGGGTATTTCCGGTTCTTTTCCTTTAGATTCTTATATATTTTATATATATCGTCCACGTATATAATCTATGATAACGTATAGTGTGCTAGGTGCTTTAGGTTAATTCTTAGCTTATTTTTATCCCTAAGTTTAAACCTCTATTATACTAATCTAAACATTATAACTTCGTTTGTAGGTACTAAGATGCGTCTCTTACTTCTTTAGTCCTCTAAACATTCCTTTAGATCCTTTAACGTTATAATTAAGGCTCCTTTAATATACGTTATGGCCTTTTCTGTAATTAGGTAGTTTTAAATAACTTTTTTATCTAACTATATGTAGAAATCTTCCTACTTATTATTATGCCTTTGCCTATACTACTTTTGGTATAGCTACTAAAGTATATATAGTTTGTCTATAAGGAAGTATCTTCTCGTTACTATATTATAATAGCCTTTTATATATCGTTCTTTAAACCTAGTTAAAATCCCTAAATCCTCTTTATTTTCTAGTTTAGTAAGCCACTTAGCTCTTAGTATACCTACTCTTAGCCTATTAGTAATTCTTTATACTAGTGCTCTATCCTTTATATATCCTAATATACTAGGTCTCTTATCTAGTTTCTATTCTTGCTATATGATAATTTTTTATCTAAACTCTTCTATAGTTTTTTTTGGTTTACGCCTTGCGCTCTAATCCTTAAAGTTGTCTTACTTCTTAATCCTAGTATTAAACTTTTAATCTTTAGGCTAAACACTGCGTTCCCCTAGTAAGTCTTCTAGGTCTATATATCTATCTCCTAGTCTAACTGCTATTTATATTACAGATTCTCTAATCTATAAAAAAGCTCCTTACCTCTTACCTATAGATGTTCTTATTTATACTCCAAAATCTTAGTCCCTTAAATTCTTTAGTCCTAAGCTTGCTTTTAACTTAAGCTTAGCTCCCGCCTTAGTCTAACTAAGCGTCCGTGGTGTTTTTATCTCGTCTTAAGAGTCTTAAATCTTACTTATCTCGTCTTAAGAATCTTATACTATGGGAAACTCTTATCCTAAGCTTATTCGTATGTTTCTAAACTAAGCTGCTACCCTACTCCATCGGTTTTCGTCCGTTATAGGTCCTTAGGTATGCCTTATCTCGTCTTAAGAATCTTGGTTATCTCTTATCTTATCTTAAGAATCTTAAGTCTTTAGCCTTTTACCTTTATTAAGTGCCGAAATAGTTCACTATCCTACTTCTCTTATATCTCACAAAGCGATAGACATTATATCTAGTGGGGTTTTAATCCCTACTAATATTCCCTATTCTATAGTGGAATTATCCTCTACCTTTAGTATAATATCTCCGAGGTTTACTTGCTCCTAGTAAGCGGCCCTTATTACCTTATTGTTATAAAATGTTTCGCCTACATTAAATTTATCGTCCTTAATGTCCGATCTATAAACTAGTTTATTAATTCCTCTATATCTTATAGGTGCTAGCTCCTATAGCTAATAGCTTATACCATACTTAGCGTCCTTATAAATTTGGTATATATTATTATAATAAAACGCAAAACTTTTAATTAAATATTCTTTTGTTCCTTATAGTATATTATCGTCCACTAGTCTTATACCTTTTACTATATAGTAACTCTACCCACTTCTATAGTCTTTAATATAATAACCCTGTTTTCCGCAATTTATATAAGCTCCTTTTTTAAACTATTTTTCTTACTATAGAGTCCGCCTAAATGTCTTCTACTATTAAGATCCCTAATTCGGCCTCTACTCCTTAAACCTTTAATTACTTAATCCTTATCCTCTAGGTTTTTATAGTTTGCTCCTACTCTTATAGGCTTCTTTAGTACCACTTAGGTTTATTAACTCTGCGCTATACTATATTTTCTAACTTAGCTTTAGTCGTTACGTACTTTACGCCTTATATAACTATAGAACTCTATCCTAGCCTCTCTTAGCCTATTCCCTTTAAAAGATCCTATTATTAATCTTAATCACTTAATCTATTAATTCCCTTAGGGTGCCCGCATCTTCTATTAAAATAATTACGTCCTAGACTTTAGCCTTAAGTCCTTATTTATACTATGCTATAAGCGCCCTATTATTCTACTCTACTTATATTACTAGTGTCTAAAACTATATTATATACTTAATTACTAAAGTTTATTATATAAGGTTTTAGAGTTTTCTTTCCGCTGTAGTTATTTCTTCCAGGTTTCTAAATATCTACGTAAATTATTCTATAAATTCTTCCCAACTTAAAAATATAAATCGCACATCTTAGTTAGTAGTTGTTATTCTATTTGCCTATATCTCTATAAAGTAAGGTTTAAACCACTTAAGTGCTTTTCCTAATAAGAATAGTCCTGCGTAGGCTATCCGATCTACAGGTGTAGGTAACTTTACTCCCTTCTATAAGACCTTAAAGTGCATCTATATAAGGAATCCTTTAAGCTTTAACCTCTCTCCTATAAATCTCTTAATTAATAGTAGCTTAATCTTTACTACTCCTATCCCATTAAGTTTTTCTTCTAATACTATATAGTTAGCTGTTAGCTAATTAACTATTTTCTGTAGTTGTTTAACCGTTATAGGTTGCTATAAGTCAGTATCTGCCATACTGGTATTACCTCCTGTCCTTAAAGTAGTTGCTGCCGTTAATAGCGTTATAGTAGCTGCTTTTGGTGGCATATTATTTAACTTCTTATATTAATACTATAATTAGGTAGTAATTGTGTAACAGAACCTTATAGCAAGAACTACGGTGGGCTCGTTATTAGGCTAGGTATATAGGAAATGTAAGTATAAAAGTTAACAACGTAATAATAACTAGTGGAGTAGTTGCCTAATAGATTAACTCTAATTGTATTCTAAGAATTACTATAAAGAAGGAACTATCTAGGTAGGGACTAAGGGTCCTTAAATACACAACCGTACTCCTATAAAATCCTTCTTATATATAATATACGTCTTATACGTAAGGTATATAAGTTCCTCTTATTCCTCTTATTTAATACGTAGCACATTATATAACCTTAGTTACCATTCCTTATTATATAGTTCTATCGGCTCCATCTTAGACCGTGCCTAAATTAACCAACTAGCTTCTTCCGTCTCTTCTCCAAGTAGTCGTAATATCGTACTTAAAGCGTCCGTAACACTGTACTAATAAAAATACTCTCCTAAAACGCTACATTTAAAGAAGACTCTACGTACAGAAGTGGGATAGATAGTAACGTAAATAACGTCTAAATCGCGTAGGTTTAACCGGTATAAAAAAGAACGCATTAATAAGATATAAGGGATAACCTTTAAAAGATGCAATAGGAGCTAAAAGGAGTAGCAATAATACTAGTACCCTAAAAGTCCCTAAAGTTATGTACGCCCCTATTATTATATAAACCCCCTACTATAGATATTGCCGTAATTAGCGCTATAGCGTTTTACTTTAATATATACCGGAAGGATAATAAGGTTTTTATAACGAGCCTATATAAGATTAACTAGATTATTAATAATAGGGAGGAAGAGCTAGCTAAGGAAACTAATAAAGAATTAGTTAAACGCCTTCTTTTTACTATCTATATAAATTATAAGGATATATTCTTAAAGGCGGCTTTAAATAAGTTACCCCCTTACTAGATATATAATTATAAGATTTAATTAGAAGCTAATAACTTACTAGGTTATAGCCCCCTCTACTAATAATTAACGGACAAGCTAAAAGCAATAAAGTAGTATTTAATTAATAACCTAAATAAAGGGTTTATTGAGCCTAGTTAAGCCCCTTTTACTTCCCCTATTCTATTTATAAAAAGCCTAATAGAGGTCTTTATTTTTATATTAAATATTAAAAGCTTAACGCTATTACTTAAAAGGATTAGTATCCTATTCCTTTAATTAATAAAACCCTTATACGTCTAAGCTGGGTAAAGATCTTTACTAAACTTAATATCTATTAAGCTTTCTACTGAATTAGAATAAACCCTATATTTAAAGATTTAATAATATTCTATACCTATTATAGCTCTTATAAATATAAAGTTCTTCCTTTTAGACTAATAAACGAACTAGCTACGTACTAAAGGTATATAAATAACGTTCTCTTTAATTATCTTAACGAATTCTATATAGTATACCTAGACGACATTCTTATATACTTAAACGACAAACTTAAGTATTAAGTTTATATTAAGAAGGTCCTAAAGAGATTACGGAACGTAGGCTTATAAGTTAATATTAAGAAATGTAAGTTTAGGGTAAAATATATAAAGTACCTTAAGTTTATTATAACTATAGAAGGAATTAAGGTTAACTTTAAGAAGGTAAAGATAATTCGTAACTAGAAGCCCCCTTATATAGTAAAAGAGATTTAGTCCTTTTTTAGTTTTTATAATTTCTACTACTAGTTTATTTATAATTACGGAGTTATAGTAAAACCCCTTATATAACTAACCAGGAAGGATATACCTTTTATTTTTAATAATAACTGTCACGGAACCCCACCGTAGGGGCCTCTATAGGGGAGCCCCGTGCTTTCGCGTACACCTCGCGTACAGCTTATGTCAGCTACGCGTAGGTATATCACCTCCTTACGCCCTTGACCCTTACGATCGATCGCGCAACGTCTTATAGACTCCTCGAATACATACGCTTTGTAGCCACTGCCTCCGTCCTATAACATTACGTTACGCCTTTTTTACTACTAACGCTTAGCCTATAACCAATTCTACGTCTTTATAATACTGCAGGCGCTGCTAAAAGCAGCATGTCTATAAATTACCTTACTTTATACTTCTAAGGAACCTACAATAGTAAGACAATATCCCTTACTAGCTACTATGTTAAACCCAAAGAATAATCTAATACCTATATCTAACCTACAACGTCAATCAATCCTAGGAGAATTTAATTTATTAGCCTTAGCCTTAATCCCTAAGGAGACGGACACCAATAATATCTTATCTTTTATTAACTATATAACTACAGATAAGTAAACGGAAGGGCTATTACCTATTAAAATTAAAATATAAGACGCCGAGATGTTTGCAAAAATGGTAGCACAAGACCCTAATAAATACTACCGCCTTCTATAGAACTATTACCTAAAGCTTATATAAGCCGAGATGTGTACTGCCTAAGATCGCGATATTATCTAAGACCTATAAGCTTGTAAGGCGCTTACCGATAATACACGTTAAGAAACTAAAGACGACCTCTACGTATCTAAACGCGACGTCTAATAGTTAAAGAAGGCTAAGATTATACTAATTGCTACGGTTACCAAAAGAGAAGGTATAATTAAATACCTATAACCTTAGCTTAATAAGCATATTCGTAATAACGCTAGATACCTCTCTATTATATATAACGCTACCTAAGTCTCTACGCCCCCGGCAACTTTACCTACTTAATGCTTAACGGAGGGCTAGCGCCAAGTAGTTTTACCTAATAGGAACCCCTACTAAAGTAGCGATAATAAAAGCTATAATAATCGGACCTAAACTACTACCGTAGGGTCTAATGCATGCTACCCTAATCCCCTAGTTTTTTAGGGAGACCGTAAGGAATACAGCTACTAGAAGATATAAATCTGTAAGAAACTAACTTAAAGCGCCTGCCTTTTTCCTACGGAAGATACTAAGATTGGCTATATTATTGGGCGAATAAAGGGTATACCGTTTAATAGACTCTTTACCTAATAGGAGACTAGTAGCCCCTAGAAGTGGTAGTCCTACTAAGAAGTCCTTAACAATCTTAACCTAATATACTATAACTATAACCTACTAGCTACCAACCGAGCTAAACTACGTGCCCTAAAGATAAGCCCTACCGAATTATTTAATAAATTCTATATTAAATTCTAAAAATATACCAGAGCCCTTACCTAAGATAATACTAAAGACTAAAAGAACCTCCTTAAAAAAGTTACTTATTCCCTTAGTCACGCAGCCGCCAGCTATAACTATAACGATGTTTATAATATAGTAACAGCTCTACAGAAGATTAAACGACGACTAAATTAGATTGCTACTGCTAACCCTTGCCTAAAGACCTTTCTATAGAAGCCCCCTGGGCCTACTAAACCTATATATACTAAGCCACCAATACCTACTACCTTAAGTACTACCGGAACCAATATTGATTTCTTTATACTAACCTTCCTATAGAAACTCCTAGATGGAGAGCGCAAGCTACTCTGGAAACTAGGACGCTGCTATAAATGCCGTTAAGAAGGCTATTATTACAATAACCTAAACTACCTAATAGCTAGGTTTAGTAGCTACCGCCTAATACCTAACCTAATACCCTAAATACTAAATATATTGCTACGCGCCACTACTATATAAGACGAAGACGTAGTAATAGCGGTAGAGTTAGATACGGAAACGGAAAACGCTAAGTCCTAGCCCTAAGTTACGGGTTAGGACGCCCTAATGATAGAGGGATTTATATATCGGCTTNCTTAATAGATAACTCTATAAAGATAAATAAACGGAAATAGATAGTTTTACCTATAATAGGAACTACTGCTAAAAAATAATATAAAAGCCGTTCTATAATTAATTGTAAAGCTACTAATAAATTTATAGATACCTAATTTATATATACTTATAACCTACCTACCTTACCCCTTACTAAAGCCCGCGCCCTATAACTTGTTAACGGTAATTATACCATATAGAAGATTACCTATATAGTATAACTCCACCTAGATATAAATGGGCACTAGGAAGAACTCTAAGCCTATATAACACCACTTACTAACTACCCTATTATCCTTGGAATAAACTAGCTCGAATAATATAACCCCGCCATTAACTAGAAAAAGAAAGAAGTAACCTTTAACTCTAAATACTATAGAGAGACTTGCCTAGGGTATGGCCTAGCCGCCTCTATTTACTCCCTAGGATATTAACCTAAGGAACCCCTTATTATCTTACCTACAACTAACTACTACTATATAAGTGCCCTGGCCTTCTACCGTATAGTATATAAGAAAGGCTAGACTATTGCTATAGCTTCCTAATTATAATTATATAAGCTTAATAAAGAATAGAACTACGTCCTCTATAGTAATAGGATAGATATAGTTAACCTTTTAGAAGACAACGCCCCTACGGAACTTTATAGACTTTTACCTTTAGACTTTAAGAAGTTTATAAAGCTTAAAAAAGGACTTACCAATAAAGAACTCCGTAAGCTCCTCCCTAAGAGGTACTATAACTTTACCGACATATGCTTATAAAAGAGCGTAGATATACTCCCCTTATGTCGACCTAATAACTATACCATTAATATTAAATAAGGAAAAATGCCACCTTATAAGAGACCCTACTTAATATTAAAAGACGAGCTTCTAGTTATAAAAAAGTATATTAACAAGCACCTTAATAAAGGATTTATTTGTCCTAGCATGTTACTAGTAGCTGCTCCTATCCTTCTTACTAAGAAGCTAAAAGGAGGTATCTGATTCTGCGTTAACTATAAAGGACTTAACGCTATTATAATTAAAAACTAATACCCAGTACCGCTTATACGTAAGACCCTTAAACGGCTTAGTTAAGCTAAAATCTATACTAAGCTTAATATTATTGCCGCCTTTAACTATCTCTAAATACGGAAAGGTGATAAATAGAAAACTGTATTTGCATTATGCTTCGGCCAATTTAAATATACTATTATACCCTTTGGCGTATATAATAGCCTAGGCACCTTTTAAAGCTATATTAATAACACCTTATAGGACTACCTTAATGACTTTTACTCTGCGTACCTGGACGACATACTTATTTATAGTAATAACCCCTTTAAGCATACCGAACACGTTTAAAAGGTCCTATAGCGCCTTAGGGACGTAGGACTTTATATTAATTTAAAGAAATGCGAATTCTTAATTACAGAAGTAAAATACCTTAGACTAATTATTACTATTAAGGGTGTCCATATAGACCCCAAGAAGGTACGCATAATTACCAAATAGTAAGCCCTTAACTGTATTAAGGACGTATAAGCCTTCCTTAGTTTTGCTAACTTCTATTAAAAATTTATATATAACTTTTTAGGTGTAGTAGTACTACTTATAGCAATAATGCGAATAAAGGGCCTTTTTGCAAAAGGAAGAAAAACGTACTTATACTTTACCTAGACGCCTAAATACGAGAAGGCGTTCTAAGACCTTAAAAATGCCTTTACTAAAGCACCTATCCTAGCTTACTTTATACTAGGATAATAACTCTACCTTAAAACTAACTCCTTAGACCACGTTAACGTAGGCGTCCTCTCCTAGATAGGTAATAACGGTCTCCTTTACCTAGTTATATTCTACTTATCTAAGCTTATACTATAAGAGTATAACTATAAGATCTATAATAAAGAACTCCTTATAATTATATAAACGTTTAAAGAATTCTAACTAGAACTCTCCTTAGTAGAGCCTAACTAGCCAACTAAAGTCCTTACAGACTATCGCAACCTTAAGTACTTTATAACTATAAAGTAGCTAAACTAACGCTAAGTACGTTAGAACGAGTTCCTCTCTAGTTTTAACTTTAAAATTATATATAAATTAGGAGTATAAGGTACTAAACCTAATAGCCTAACACGTCGCTTATAAGACCTTCCTTAGTCTAAAGATAACCCCTATAATTAGTTCTAATAATAAACAATTCTAAAAGCACAAAATTTAGCCCTAGGTATACTACCTATAATAAAGCTAACTATACCCTAGCTTTATACTATAGAACTAGAGTTACCTCCTAAAATTAATAAGCTTATTACTACGGTATATAACGCCTCTATTAACCTATTACTGTATTAACTTATTACCGTAAAGACCGCTAGCGCCTATATACTGCCTATTAACCTCTAAAGCTTAGGCTAGATTAATATAGCAGCCTTAGAAGTAAAAGAGAATAGGCTCTATTATAGAGGCCGCCTATTTATCCCTAACTTGGAAAGTCTATAACGGCAACTAATCTAAATAGCCTATAACCTNNNATTAAGCGGCCACCTANGNANANNAGGAACCTATAAGCTTCTTAGCTAATACTACTTCTAGCTAAAAATAATAGACTTAGTTAAACGCTTTATAGGCGCCTACTATAGTTATAAGCGCGCTAAGGCCTTTAATATAAAGTACTAAGGACTATTGTACCCTCTACTAGTACCTATATAATAATAGGCAAATATCGCCATAGATTTCGTTATTAACCTACTACTCTATAAATAACATGGCTATACCTATAAGAACATCCTTATAATAATATACCAACTTATAAAAGAGCGCCACTATGTCCTAACCGAAGGCGTAGCTATTAGCGATATTACTAACGCCTTCCTTTATAAAGTTTACTGACTATATAGGTTACCTAACTTAATTACGTCCGACTAAGGTATATAATTTAACTCTAATATATAGAGACGAATCTACTAACGCCTTAGCATCTCCATTAAGATATCTATATCCTTTTACTATAAAACTACTGGGTAACCGGAAAACGCTAATGCTAGTATAAAAGCGTACCTATAATAGGTAGTTGCCTATAGTTAAGATAACTAGGTAGATTACCTCCTACTAGGTAAATTTATAGCGAATAACTATATCTTAACCACTATAGGACTTACCCCGTTCTTTGCAAATAAGGGTTATTACCCCTAATCCGGTATAAAGCTACCAGAACCTATTAATAAGAAACTGCTATATAGAAAACGCCTTAAGATGCTACTTACCAACTAGTATATAGACCGTATAAAAAATCTACTTAACTACTATAAGGGAGAAATGGCCTGGGCTTAAGTAAAGTAGGCCTACTTTGCCGACCGTTATAGAACGCTACCACCGGAGATACGTGTTGGCGACTGGGTATGGCTAGATATACGTAATATCTCTATATAGAGGCCTATAAAGTCACTCAATTATAAAACCTTAGCCCCTATTTAATTAAATAAGTTATTAATAGGGGAGCCGTATATAAGCTAGAACTCCCGTATACCCTAGCTACCCGCGGGATATAGCCTATATTTTACCTATAGCTACTATACCTTTATTAGCCTAACCCCTTACTAGGGCAGATATAGCCTAAACCCCTACTAGTACTAATCTAAGATAAGAATAAAGATAAGAACTATAAGGAGTGGACCGTTAAACAAATTATTAACTCTAAATACTTTAGTAAAGGCAGAGGACGATAGCTCTATTATAGAGCTATATATATAGGATTCAATATAAATTAGCTAGAATGGCAACTATAGAAAGACTTCGAAAATGCAAAGGATCTAATTAGCGACTTTTACTACGCGAACCTATAGAAACCGGGCCTAAGTAGAGACTTTATACCTAATTCTTTATAAGAGCCCTTATAGAGTTAAACCGTTGTATATTACTACGTAAGGGCAAATTGCCGTTAGATTGCCGTTAGATTGCGGTAAAGTGCGATTACGTGACCGGAATATCGTTAAGATGTCCAGGAACTTTAACCGGCGGTTAAAGTTATCTAATTGGTTAGATTCTTAGATACTAAGCCCTATTACATAACATTATTTTAAGCCTTTAGCGATACCCCCCTTTTCTTCTTTTTTATACCTTAGGTGTCTCTTTTATATATATATAGTAACCATAGCGTCGCCGGAGCTCCGCCTCTATAAGAGGGGGGGTAGTGTTACGGAACCCTACTGCAGGGGCCTCTATAGGAGAGCCCCGTGCTCTCGCGTATACCTCGCGTACAGCTTATTTTTTTTTTTTTTTTTTTTTTAGGTCCGTTGTATTATACTACGTACAATACTACGCATGCAGCCTCTAGGCTATAGCGCTATAGTTCTATATACATAAATCCTTTCTAGGCAGCTTAATATATACTAGTAGCTATGTCCTAGTAGTTTATAAACCCCCTAAATTAGGAGTTTATAGTTTCCTAGTAAAATACTAAGATACTACAACTACTAGGGAATGAGAAAATGGTAAGAAAAACTATAGGAAATCCTAACCCCTATCCCTATCCTTTTGCAATTTATTTCTGTCCTTTTGCTCTCTAATATCATTTTAAGAGCCTAGTAGGAGTTGCCTCCTTCTAGAATCCTATCTGTTTTTATTCTTCCATAGAATCTTCTTCGCGTACTAGTTTAGCAGCTTTAAGAGTCTCGCAGTCTTTACTATTAGTAAAGTGTTTTTCTTTACAATTAATGCAAAGAGGGGTGGTATGCTGGCAAGGCTTACCTGTTATTATACAGGTAGAACAGGAATAGTCTTTAGATAAATATACAGCCGCACAGTATCTACAGGCCCTAGTAGAGCACCTGTCTCCTATATAGCCAAATTTTTGGCAGCTCGTACACTGCGTAGTAGGAGAGACTTTAAGGTATTTTACTACCTTAGTAGCTGTACCTGCAATTAATATCTCTTTTTGCTTAAGGATTTCTTGTCTTTTTTCTTCGTTTTCTATAGTAAAAACTATAGAGCCGAATCTGGTCTGTAGATCGTGTCTTTTTACACTAGATAAGATCCACCTAGGTAGTCCTTGTATCCTTATAGGATTAAAGGTCTTAATTTCTTCTTTTAGAAGCTTAGAGCCTCCTTCTCCTAGGAAAGGTAGGGTAGGAACCCCATAGGCTATAATTTAAACCCATGGTTCTAGTTTTTGTTCTCTTTAAAAAGTAAAGCAATTATGCCAGATTTCCTTTAGTTCTAGCTATGGATGCTAAAACAGGTTTTTCTACTTATAGTTTTAATGCAAATAGTTAATTGACTTTGTTTCGTATAGAGAAGGTATCTAGAGGTTAGTCCTTTTGGTCTATAATAAGGACTAGCTTCCTTTCTTATAGCTGCTTTTTCTTACTTCTAGTAGAAGTAGAAGGGGTAGGAGATGGTGTTGGTAAGGAGGGCAGGGGGGACGAGGAAGGGAGGTTCTTCTTTAGTCTCTCTGCGTAGGTTTCCTTAGTAGGAGCTACCTCCTTACGGAGAGCTCTTACTTCTTCGACTAATCCTTGTAGGATATCTTTTGCCTTTTCTTTTCCTTTTATAAAGGGATTTTCTCCTGCTAGAATACTCCGTGTATAGTCCTCTAGCTGTTTAACTTGTTCTTTTTCTTCTTCTTTTTCTTCTTCTTCTAGCCCTTTATAGGCCTGTATTAGGCTTTCTAGGGCCTTTTATAGGTATTGTTTAGGAGAAAGGGGAGGGAAAGATATACTAGGTATNCCAGCCGTAAAAGTTATTAATTTTGTTATTTTTTTTTACAGGTTTTTGGTTTTCTTTTTCAGTAGAAGACTAAGGATATCCTCTTTTTTCTCCTGTCCCAAATAGGCCAGGAGAAGGAGAAGGGGCAGAAAAAGTGAATGTAGTCATAGACTTATTATCACTTATTTCTATAGGGGTTTTTTTTTTATGCCTATTAGACTTTGGCATCTTATAGGGGGGTTTCCTAGTTTTTTTTTCTACCCTTATACCCTTTCTCCTTACTAATCCTACTAGAAGATTTCTGGGGAGATTAGGCTAAAAGGGAGTAGAAAGACTAGCCCCTATTGGTATTAGTATTGGTGGTAGTAGTAGTGGTTTTAGTGTTTCTGTCCGTTCCTTGCTTATAAGCTAGGACCACCCCTAGAGAAAATTTTCTGTTGGGATAAGGGGGTAAAATAACAAATAAATCCACCTCTAGCTCGCTAGGCGGTAGGAATTAGGTCTTAAAAGTTGGAAAATCAATTGTTTTTGATGGTAAGATGGGTATGCGTAAGTTTTAGAGTGTGGCGCTACCTTTTGGTAAGGTTGCATGTGCGGTGAAGGTTCGCGTACAGCTTATGTCAGCTACGCGTAGGTATATTACCTCCTTACGCCCTCAACCCTTACGATTAATCGCGTAACGTCTTGTAGACTCCTTGAATACATACGCTTTGTAGCCACTGCCTCTATCCCGTGACAATAACTATATAAAAGCCTTTAAAGAGATAAAAGATCGGCTTATCTCTTCCTTAGTCCTTTATTACTATAACTTAGACCTTAAATTAATGCTAGAAATAGACGCTTTTAATAAAGTTATAGCGGGAATCCTATTGCAGCTATATCTGGATAGTAAATAGTACCCTATTGCCTTTTTTTTTTAAATAATAGACCTAGCTAAGTGTAACTATAAAGTATATAATAAAGAAATGCTAGCTATTATCTAATTACTCTCCTAATAGCGCGCAGAGCTTAAAGGTACAAACTCTTAGATTAGGATATATATAGATTATANAGCCCTAGAGTACTTTATAACTATAAAGTAGCTTACTAAATAATAAGCCTAGTAGGCTAAAATCCTCTTCTAATTCTTTTTTATAATTATATATCGTTCTAGTAAGTAAAACTTTAAGGCTAATACCTTAACCTAAAGAGAATAAGACGTAGGACCCTAGAATAAGCTAAAGATTTAATACTAGACGCGTGCCCTTTTTTATCTACCTTAAACAATCACACGGCGACTTAGCCGCCGTTTTTGGCGGTTTATAACGCCGTTTTCTAAAGTTAATTTGCCTAAAAACCCCCTAAAACCTATAGCTGGTGGCCCGAGCACTAAGGTTATCTATATTACTTATATTAGCCTAGCGCAGTGTTACGGAACCCTACCGCAGAGGCCTCTATAGGAGAGCCCCGTGCTCTTGTATACACCTCGCGTATAGCTTATATCAGCTACGCGTAGGTATATTACCTCCTTACGCCCTCGACCCTTACGATCGATCGCGTAACGTCTTGTAGACTCCTTGAATATATACACTTTGTAGCTACTGCCCCCGTCCCATAACATTACGTTGCGCCTTTTTTACCACTAACGCTTAGCCTACGACCAATTCTACGTCTCTGTAACACTATAGGCGCTACTAAAAGTAGCGTATCTATAAATTACCTCACTTTATACTTTTAAGGAACCTATAATAGTAAGACAATATCCCTTACTAGCTACTATATTAAACCTAAAGAATAATCTAATACCTATACCTAACCTATAACGCCAATTAATCCTAGGAGAATTTGATTTATTAGCCCTAGCCTTAACCCCTAAGGAGACGGACACTAATAATATCTTATCTTTTATTAACTATATAACTACGGATAAGTAAATAGAAGGGCTACTACCTATTAAAATTAAAATACAAGACGCTAAGACGTTTATAAAAATAGTAGTATAAGACCCTAATAAATACTACCGCCTTCTATAGAACTATTACCTAAAGCTTATATAAGCCGAGATACGTACTGCTTAAGATTGTGATATTATCTAAAACCTATAAGCTCGTAAGGCGCTCGCCGATAATATACGTTAAGAAACTAAAGACGACCTCCGTATGTCTGAACGTAACGTTTAATAATTAAAGAAGGCTAAGATTGTACTAATTGCTACGGTTACTAAAAGAGAAGGCACAATTAAATATCTATAATCTTAGTTTAATAAGCATATTTATAATAACGCTAGATACCTCTCTACTATATATAACACCACCTAAGTCTTTATGCCCCCAGCAACTTCACCTACTTAACGCTTAATAGAGGGCTAGCGCTAAGCAGCTTTACCTAACAGGAACCCCTACTAAAGTAGCGATAATAAAAGCTATAATAATTGGACCTAAACTACTACTATAGGGTCTAATGCACGCTATTCTAATCCCCTAGTCTTTTAGGGAGACCGTAAGGAATACAGCCACTAAAAGATGCAAATCCGTAAAAAAACTAACTTAGAGCGCCTACCTTTTTCTTATAGAAGACACTAAGATTGGCTATATTATTGGGCGAATAAAGGGTACACTATTTAATAGACTCTTCGCCTAATAGGAGACTAGTAGCCCCTAGAAGTGGTAATCCTACTAAGAAGTCCTTAATAATCTTAACCTAATATACTACGACCACAACCTACTAGCTACTAACTAAGCTAAACTATATACCCTAAAGATAAGCCCTACTAAATTATTTAATAAATTCTATATTAAATTCCAGGAATATACTAGAGCCCTTACCCAAGATAATATGTAACCGACTACGGGTGCTGCCGAGACAGCCTTAACGCCACCCTATATATTGATCGCAGATCAATATTGCTTGCAGATTACTGTTCCTATTTCATCCTGTTACCTACACCATTTCATATATATATACCTCTTGATTTCCATAGATTTATAATTAAGTTGCTCGTTTAATTCCCACACACTGCAAAGCTTACATAATATTAAAGATTAGGAGGACCTCCTTAAAAAAGTTACTTATCGCCTTAGTTATATAGCCGCTAGCCACAACTACAATAATATTTATAATATAGTAGCAGCTCTACGGAAGATCGAACAACAACTAAATTAGATTGCTACTACTAACCCTTACCTAAAGACCTCTTTATAGAAGCCCCCCAGGCCTACTAAACCCATATATACTAAGCCACTAATACTTATTACCTTAAGTACTACCGGAACTAATATCAATTTCTCTATACTAACCTTCCTATAGAAACTCCTAGATAGAGAGCGCGAGCTACTCCAAAAACTAGGACGCTGCTATAAATGCCGTTAAGAAGGCTATTATTGCGATAACCTAAACTGCCTAATAGTTAGGTTTAGTAGCCGCCGCCTAATATCTAACCTAATACCCTAAATACTAAATACGTTGCTACGCGCCATTACTATATAAGATAAAGACGTAGTAATAGCGGTAGAGTTAGATACGGAAATAAAAAACACTAAGTCCTAGCCCTAAGTTGCGGGTTAGGACGCCCTAATAATAGAGGGATCTATATATTAGCTTGCTTAATAGATAACTCTATAAAAATAAATAGACAGAAATAGATAGTTTTACCTATAATAGGAACTACTGCTAAAAAATAATATAAAAGCCGTTTTATAATTAATTGCGGAGCTACTAATAAATTTATAGATACTTAATTCGTGTATACTTATAACCTACCTACCTTACCCCTTATTAAAGCCCGCGCCCTATAACTTACTAACGGTAATTATACCGCATAGAAGATTACCTATATAGTATAACTCCACCTAGATATAAATAGGCACTAGGAAGAACTCTAGGCCTATATAATACTACTTACTAACTACCCTATTATCTTTAGAATGAACTAGCTTAAATAATATAACCCCGCCATTAACTAGAAGAAGAAAGAAGTAACCTTTAACTCTAAATACTGTAGAGAGACTTACCTAGGGTATAGCCTAGCCGCCTCTATTTACTCCCTAGGATATTAACCTAAGAAACCCCTTATTACCCTACCTATAACTAACTACTACTATATAAATACCCCGGCCTTCTACCGCATAGTATATAAAAAAGGCTAAACCGTTGCTATAGCTTCCTAATTATAACTATATAAGCTTAATAAAGAATAGGACTACGTCCTCTATAGTAATAGGATAGATATAGTCGACCTTCTAAAAAACGACGCCCCTATAGAACTCTACGAACTTTTACCTTTAAACTTTAAGAAGTTTATAAAGCTTAAAAAAGGACTTACCAACGAAGAACTCCGCAAGCTCCTCCCTAAGAGGTACTATAACTTTACCGATATATGCTTATAAAAGAGCGTAGATATACTCCCCCTATATTAACCTAATAACTATACTATTAACATTAAATAAGGAAAAATGCCACTTTATAAGAGACCCTACCTAATATTAAAATATAAGCTTTTAGTTGTAAAAAAGTATATTAATAAGCACCTCAATAAAGGATTTATTTATCCTAGCATATTACTAACAGCCGCCCCTATTCTTCTTGCTAAAAAGCTAAAAGGAGGTATTTAATTCTATATTAACTATAGAGGACTTAACGCTATTACGATTAAAAACTAATACCTAGTATCGCTTATATATAAGACCCTTAAGCGGCTTAGTTAAGCCAAAATCTATACTAAGCTTAATATTATTACCGCCTTTAACTATCTCTAAATACGGGAAGGTAATAAATAGAAAACCGCATTCGCATTACGCTTTGGCTAATTTAAATATACTATTATACCCTTTAGCGTATATAACGGCCTAGGTACCTTCTAAAGCTATATTAATAACGCCTTATAGGACTACCTTAATAACTTCTGCTCTGCGTACCTAGATAATATACTTATTTATAGCAATAACCCCTCTAAATATACTAAACACGTTTAAAAGGTCCTATAGCGCCTTAGGGACGTAGGACTTTATATTAATTTAAAGAAATATAAATTCTTAGTTATAGAAGTAAAATACCTTAAACTAATTATTACTACTAAGGGTGTCTATATAGACCCTAAGAAGGTATATATAATTACTAAATAGCAAGCCCCTAACTACATTAAGGATATATAAGCCTTCCTTAGTTTTGCTAACTTCTATTAGAAATTTATATACAACTTCTTAGGCGTAGTAGCACTACTTACAGCAATAATGTAAACGAAGGGCCTTTTTATAAAAGGAAGAAAAACGTACCTACGCTTTACCTAGACGCCTAAATATAAGAAGGCGTTCTAAGACCTTAAAAATACCTTTACTAAAGTACCTGTCCTAGCTTACTTTATACTAGGACGATAACTTTACCTTAAAACTAACTCCTTAGACTACGTTAATGCAGGCATCCTTTTCTAAATAGGTAATAACGGTCTCCTTTACCTAGTCGTATTCTACTCGTCTAAGCTTATACTATAAGAGTATAACTATAAGATCTATAATAAAGAACTCCTTATAATTATATAAGCGTTTAAAGAATTNTNACNAGAACTNTNNTTANTAGAGCCTAANTAGCTAACTAAAGTCCTTACGGACTATTGCAACCTTAAGTACTTTATAACTATAAAGNAGCTAAACNNACGCNAAGNANNTTANAACNAGTTCCTCTCTAGTTTTAACTTTAAAATTATATATAGACTAGGAGTATAAGGTACTAAACCTAATAGCCTAATACGCCGCTCGCAAGACCTTCCTTAGTCTAAAGATAACCCCTATAATTAGTTCTAATAATAGATAATCCTAAAAGCACGAAATTTAGCCTTAGGTATATTACCTATAATAGAGCTAACCGTACCCTAGCTTTATACTATAAAACTAGAGTTACCTCCTAAAATTAATAAGCTTATTACTATAGCATATAATGCCTCTATTGACCTATTACTATATTAACTTATTACCGTAAAGACCGCTAGCGCCCGTAAGCTGCCTATTAACCTCTAAAGCTTAGGCTAGATTAATATAGCAGCCTTAGAAGTAAAGGAGAACAGGCTCTATTATAGAGGCCGCCTATTTATCCCTAATTTAGAAAATCTATAACAGCAACTAATCTAAATAGCCTATAACCTCTAATTAAGCGGCTACCTAGGTAGAAGAGGAACCTATAAGCTTCTTAGCCAATACTACTTCTAGCCAAAAATAATAGACTTAGTTAAACGCTTTATAGGCGCCTACTATAGTTATAAGCGCGCTAAGGCCTTTAATATAAAGTACTAAGGATTACTGTACCCTCTACTAGTACCTATATAATAATGGGCAGATATCGCTATAGATTTCGTTATTAACCTACTACCCTATAAATGATACGGCCGTACCTATAAGAACATCCTTATAATAATATGCCGACTTATAAAAGAGCGCTACTACGTCCTAACTAAAGGCGTAGCCGTTAGCGACGTTACTAACGCCTTTCTTCGCGAAGTTTACTAACTATATAGGTTACCTAACTTAATTACGTCCGACTGAGGTATATAATTTAACTCTAATATATAGAGACGAATCTACTAACGCCTTAGCATCTCCGTTAAGATATCTATATCCTTTTACTATAAAACTACTAGGTAACCGGAAAACGCTAATACTAGCATAAAAGCGTACCTACGATAGGTAGTTACCTATAGTTAAAATAACTAGGTAGATTACCTCTACTAGGTAAATTCGCAGTAAATAACTACGTCTTAACTACTATAGGACTTACCCCGTTCTTTACGAATAAGGGTTATTACCCCTATTTTAGCATAGAGCTACTAGAACCTATTAATAAGAAACTGCTATATAGAAAACGCCTTAAGATACTACTTGCTAACTAGCATACAGACTATATAAAAAATCTACTTAACTACTGTAAGGGAGAAATGGCCTAGGCTTAAGCAAAGTAGGCCTACTTTACTAATTATTATATAACGCCACCACCGGAGATACGTGTTGGCGACTGGGTATAGCTAGATATACGTAATATCTCTATATAGAGGCCTATAAAGTCACTCGATTATAAGAACCTTAGCCCCTATTTAATTAAATAAGTTATTAATAAGGGAGCCGTATATAAGCTAGAACTCCTACTTACCCTAGCCACCCATAGAATATAGCCCGTATTTCACCTATAGCTACTACACCTTTATTAGCCTAACCCCTTATTGGGGCAGATATAGCCTAAACCCCTACTAGTACTAATCTAAGATAAGAACGAAGATAAAAACTATAAGGAGTAGACCGTTAAACAAATTATTAACTCTAAATACTTTAGTAAAGGTAGAGGATGACGGCTTTACTATAGAGCTATATACACAGGATTTAATATAGATTAGCTAGAATAGCAATTATAGGAAGACTTTAAAAATATAAAGGATCTAATTAGCAACTTTTACTATATAAACCTATAGAAACCGGGCCTAAGTAAAGACTTTATACTTAATCCTCTATAGGAGCCCTTATAGAGTTAAACCGTTATATATTACCACGTAAGGGCAAATTGCCGTTAGATTGCCGTTAGGTTACGGTAAAGTGCAATTACGTAACCAGAATATTGTTAAGATGTCTAGGAACTTTAACCGCCGGTTAAAGTTATCTAATTAGTCGGATTCTTAGATGCTAAGCCCTATTATATAACGTTGTTTTAAGCCTTTAGCAATACCCCCCTTTTCTTCTTTTCTATACCTTAAGTGTTTCTTCTATATATATATAGTAACCACAGCGTCGCCAGAGCTCCGCCTCTATAAGAGGGGGGGTAGTATTATAAAACCCTACCATAGGGGCCTCTATAGGAGAGCCCCGTGCTCTCGCGTATACCTTACGTATAGCTTATGTCAGCTACGCGTAGGTATATCACCTCCTTACGCCCTTGACCCTTACGATCGATCGCGTAACGTCTTGTAGACTCCTCGAATACATACGCTTTATAGCCACTGCCTCCGTCCTATAACACGTAGGTACAAATAGAGTAAGGCCCCCTTAGCCTTTATTAGCGCTAAGGTACCCTAGATACGCTATATATTTATATACTTTACTTTACTATTAGGCGCTAAAATGGGCTTCTTTAAATTTGGCTGGCTAGCATACTTAAAATGGCTTCGCCCTTGCTTGTTAACCACGAATAGCTACCTATCTTCTCTTCTCCCGCTAGATCTACCTATTCTACTTACTATCTACCTCGCTCGTCTTTAAGCATTTATTAATAGTAGTATTACGCTAACCCTCCTTTCTATTACGGTACCGTAATGGATTTAGTTAGAGGCTTGGTTAAGCCTTGGCATATATATATAGACGTGTCCTCTTTTACCTTTAGCTCCTTAGCTTAATATCCTCTATAAATAATATTCCAATTATATAGGCTTACGCGCCTCTTATACTATACTAGTGCCTTAATTAACTAGTCGCTATTACACTTTCTTTAACAGATTTGTTAACAATAATATAATATGCGATAATACCTATTAGATAAATACTCTTCGTCTAAAAAGAGTAAATATATAGATTTAAAAACTAATAAAGCTAGTTCTAGTATAGACTTAACTAATGTTAATACTAGTAGTAATAATAATAATAATAATAATTGGGTATAGCTCCTTACTAATAAAGACTACCTACCTAAGTACTACCTTAAATAGCTTAATATATTTAATAAAGTAGAATATATAAAGGAGGATTATAAACCTAGTAGTACCCGTCTACTTAACCGTATTAAAGAGTAGTGGTGCTAGTAAGTAGCCTATCTCTTTCTATTTCCCTACTATATTATACTACCCTAATAGCGCTAATATATAGTATAGGTTCTAGGCGTACTTAGGAAAGGACCCTTAAAAGGCCTATATAACTATCTCTCTTTATAATCTCTACGGCTTTTTTTAACTAGCTACTTAATTAACGCTAAGGGAAAGGAGGAAGAAAGTGCCGCGGGACTAAGGTATTAAGCTCCCTTAGGATATACTAGAAGGTCTACCGCCTTATATATAAAAGAGCGACTAGTATAAAGCTTAATAGTTAGTTAAATAGGAATATATATAAGGTAAGTATATCCTAGCTGCTTTAAGATATTATATACCCTAGGCTTCGGATATAACTAATTTTAGGGGTTAGGTGCTTAGAAAGCTAGTTAAGAAGTATAGCTTAAAAAAGATAGGGCTAGAGAAGCCCTATATATATATAGAGGACCTTATAGAAGTGCTGTAGATAAACCTAATAATAACTAAAAAGAGGTACTTCTATAGACGCTATAGGATACTACTTTAGCTATATCTATAACTAGGTAGTTTTACTATAAATTAGCCCCAAGCCCAAGCCCTCCTTAATCTCTACTATTAATATATTAGGGTTATACTACTCTAGGACCTAGAGGGTAGGCCCTACTATATTTTACTAGAATTTATATTTAAATTTATAAAGGAGTACCTTAGTATAAAAGATATATAAGTTCTTAAAGTTCTATCCTTTCCTTTTAGTTACTACTATTTATAACGTTATAAAATAAGTACTAATACTTACCTACTAACTAGAAATACCTTCCCTATCCCTAAAATTATCTATAACTTATCCCTTACCTTTAGCCCCCATATCTTCCTTCTTAGTCTCCTTTTTACTAATTAGGCGTTTATAGTATATAACCTTATATCTTCTAAGGAGCTAAGTAAGCTCTATATTAAGCTAGGTTATAATAAGCTACTATTATAGCTAAATTAGAAACTAGACAATATTCCTATATTTCGCTAGTTAGTAAGGACTCTAAATAGCTAGACTATTTCTTATAATATACTCTACCCTTATACCCTAGACTAAAGGGCTTAGGGAGATTACTAGCTTTACTTAGGTCTCTTACCTATATTCACTTAAATATAATGCTAGAAAAGCATTTAATAAAAATAGTAAGCTTTATTATAACCGGCCTTTCTATTAAAAGTATTAAAGAGAAATATAGGTAATATTAGCGAGGCTATATAAAACCTAATAATATAGCATACCGATATACAAACGTTCTTAAGGTACTACCTATTGCGACGTATTATAGTAGATATATAGGCAATTATCTAAGGCCTTTAGCCCTAAGATATATTAATACGGGCCGCTTATACTATAAGCCGTTTAATTAATCCTTAATAACCACAGCGGCTTATAATAGAATAATCTTTATTAGTTAATAATTATCCTACTATCTATTCTCTGCTTAAGTAAAGAGAGTAACTTAAATACTATCTTAAAGGTAAAGCTATAAAATATCTAAAGTATAAGGCGCTTAATAGCGAAATTAATAGGGAAAGGTAACGCTAGTAGTATATACTTTTTAAATATATTAAGGAGACCTAGGAATAGGAGCAACTAGTATATAATATTAAACTATAGCTTACTAGCGTTTAAGTTAATATAGAGGCTAGGGTAATAACAGATCTCTATAAGGGCATATTATTAGAATAAAAGAAATTAGTTAATACGGTTATTAGCCTACTAGGTACTATATTTAAAGAGGAGATTTATTAATATAATAGGGCTATTTATATAGTTATGCAATACTATAAGGTTAAGGAAGGTAGAATATAACCTACCGCTTCTAAACTTTGTAAATAATTTAGTAGTCGTGTAATACTAGTTAAGACAATAGATAAGGCCAAGATTAACTTTTAAGTTAAAGCCTTAGAAGTAGCTAAAGTATTAGTATATAGTAAGAAGAGGCTAAAGATATATTTCCTTTATCTAGGTAACGAAAACCTATTAATTAAATAGCGCATATATTCGTTTTATACCCTAGGTAATCTTAGTAAATACTTTAAGCAGAAGTACCTTATAAATATTAGGGAAGGGGAAAAGATCTAATACAACCTCTATTAGGTTATTTTAGCGCATAAAATGCACCTATAACGATATACTAATAATATATACAGTATAGTCTTATAGAGCGCTGCAACTATTTAGAATATAGATTTACTCTATAAATAGTGCAATTTTAGTTTTAATACTAAGGATTAATTATGGTAAGTAGTCTTAGAAAATTTCTTTTATATTTTATAAGATAGGCTATTTTATATAAATACTAAGAAACTTTAATAGTAATAATAGAGGTTAAACGCGTTTATATTTCTCTAAGGGGATCTTAGGCTTTAAGTATATTCTCTAAATAAAATTAAGTAATTTAAGTAGTGTGGTTCCTCTATATAAACTTAAATCATTTTCTATATAGAAGTACTGTAGCTACTATAAGTATTAGTAGAGCCTAGGGCACTAATTTAACTATAAGGGGGGGCCTAGTAGCCTAGTTGGCTTTATTAAGTTCCTAAACCTCTTTATCTAATTGCTCTAAAGCTTTCTTTCTACCTTCTATAAACTATATATTACTAGAAAGGTAATTAGATATTATTGCCTCTCTATTCTAATTAAGTGCCGTTATAGCTAATATGCTACTATAGTAGCCTAGTACGGCTAAAGATATTTTAATAATTATATTATATATAGGAACCATAGCCTAGCGAATATTAGGTGGAATATATAGAATGCCAATAATCTTATAAATCTTTAATATTTTAGGGACCTGCTCGCTTATAATATAGGCAATTACTTACCTTTACTTTACGTAATTTACCTTCTTCCTATCTAATAAAGGTAATATCTCGTTTTTTATCCTCCTTAAAAATCTTTTATCCTAACTTTAAAACCTAATAGGCCGACCCTTAGCCTATATTAGATGTATCTATTACAATAATAGGTACCTAAAAGTAGCGATTAGATTACTAAAGATATAAAAGGGGCGGGTTACGTGCTGCTTGCTTTAGCGGGTAAGTTATCGCTAGTCTTTAAAGGTCTTTAAAGGTCTTAGAGGTTTATTTATATATTAATTAGTAAATTAAAATACTAAGTAACTTAATCTTAATTAAGATTATACTTTTAAATTAATTCTACTAGTTTACTAGTACTAGCCTTACTAGGGTATATATTTCTAATATATTATAAATATATTACTAGTTAAATATCACTTAAATATTTACCTTAATAAAAGCTCTTTCTTATTATAAATACTTATAGTAGGTACTATAGGGTAAATACAAATAGGCTAGGTATATAGATAATAAAGAAAGTAAATATAGAGGCTTATAAGTATTCTAAAGAGTTAGTTTAAGCCCTTAAGGCCCAATAAACTACTTTTGCTTAGGTTTAATATTTATAGCAAATTTAAAAATAAAATTATTTTTATAAAGTAAAAAAGTCTAAAGCTAGATAAAGATTAATTGTAAAAAAGTAAGGTATTAAGAAAAAGGATTAAGCTTAATAAGTAGTGTCTTTATACTTTACCTCCTAATACCCTTTTAGTATATAGCTATAACCTAGCTGATATAACTCTATAATAATTATAACTTAAAAGGAAGGGAATATAACTATATACTACTAGGCTATAACTTCCTTATAAAAACTAATTATACTACTAGGGGAAGGTAACTAAAATATTAGTTAAAGGTATATATAGGTTAAATTATACCTAAATAATACTATAGTATTAAAGAATAATGTCGGGAATAAGGCAATTTGCCGTCACGTACGGCAAACTGCCGTCACGTGATGGCAAGTTGCCATTACGTGTCGCCGCGGCACTAGCGTGGCGAGGAGCCTTAAGCTCCTCGCCCTTCCTCATTCCAATTAATAAGCTTTATTAACCAATATGACTATAACCTACTTAAGTAGTTATTATTAGTAAGTCACCCTATATAACTAATACTAATCAGTAGTTAAATACACAGTTAACTATAAAGCAGCTAGGTTTTTAAATAGAAGAAATAGTCTTATATAGGGGTGCTATATACGCTTATATAGAATAGATCTCAGCAATACCGTGCTACCTTAAACTTACAGAAAACTAGTAATAGAAGTATTATTAAGTACTAAGAGATACTAAGTTGTATCTATTACGCAGAACAACCGCGTTTACGAAGATTTAATTAAATGCTTTAGGTTAGAAGTATTACTAAACCTAAGGTCCTAAGTTAACGTCTAAAACGCGTTAAACAACATCTTAAATTGCCTACCTCTTAACAGCAAACCTACGAGATCCTATAAAACCGAAAATCCTACCTACCTTTAACGTATAACACCCTGTCGATTCTATACCTACTATAGCATTAACCTACCTAAAGAAGTATAAGGAAGATATTAACCTAAAGACATAAAATAAAGCTATAATTAACCTTGCAAACGCTAATAAACAAGACTTAAATGGATTTTTATTACACTATATAGCACATTATAAGGACAGTAAATATAACGATATCGCGCTATAAAAATATATAAAGGAGAACTTTATTAAATAGATAAAGGAAATATAGGCCCCTATAAATAAGGATATTATATAGGACTTCCGTAACTTCCTTTAGGAGAATAGAGTATTTGTCCCTAAGGACGGGGGTACTATTAGAGACAACATTTAGGAGCAGGTTCTTAACGTAAAAGAAGAGCACAAATAGACTATATAAGAGATTAAGCACTAACTACGCACTATAAGGAAGCTTAACTTATAATAGAATCTAAGTAATATACCACAAGAGACGCGTTCTAATTCCATTACTCTAGGCATAAGTTCTTCCGTTCTATATTTATCGCCTCTACCTCTATCTTTAGTTCCCTAGAATCCACCAATTTAACCTATAACTTTAACTACTACCTTTTAATACAAGTAAGCACAAAATCCCCTTACTTTACAATCTACTAACCTTTAAACTCCACTAACTAGACCTACGTCCCCACTATAACCTATAATGCAACTCCTACCTCCTTTATCTTAATCTTAAATTAGAGGTAGTTTAAAATTGCTTATAAAGCTTACAAAGCTCTATTCGGATTAGGAGAAGAAGTTTAGCAAGGAATTATATAATATTCTTAATTTAAAACTACGTATCTTCTATAACTGTTGCTAGAATGTAACGGAACCTTATAGTAAGAACTACGATAGGCTCGTTATTAGGCTAGGTATATAGGAAATGCAAGTACAAAAGTTAACAACGTAATAACAACTGGTGAAGTAGTTGCCTAACAGATTAACTCTAATTATATTCTAAGAATTACTATAAGAAAGGAACTATCTAGGTAGGGATTAAGGGTCCTTAAATACACAACCGTACTCCTATAAAATCCTTCTTATATATAATATACATCTTATATATAAGGTACATAAGTTTCTCTTATTCCTCTTATTTAATATATAGCACATTATATAACCTTAGTTACCATTCCTTGTTATATAGTTCTATCGGCTCCATCCTAAACCGTACCTAAATTAACTAACTAGCTTCTTCCGTCTCTTCTCTAAGTAGTTATAATATTATACTTAAAGCGTCCGTAACACTATCTCCCTCCTCTTTATCTTTATCCTTAAAGATTTAAAATATCTCTAAGTCGTTTACTAGAGGTATAATATCCGTTTAATTAATTTAGTTAATATTATTGCTTATTATACCTAAAGCAATTTCTTCTTCTTTAACTGCTCGTCGTGCTCGCACTATTGCTGCAATATTATCTCTTAGTAAGATTATGCCGTCTCTATATTCTCGCTGTTTAAAAGAGGGGTTAGTTTATATTATATTAGCGAACCCATCTTTATAACAACTATCCTCTTACTTAGAGTATACTAAAGCGAATATTTATTTATCTTATAACGTTTGCTTTACTTCTAATACTAAATATACGCGACCTATTACTCTTAATAGTTGTCTAGTTCCCTAATTAATTTATCTTAGGGTCTTATATTTAATCTACTGCTATATAGCTAAATAGTAAACTATTATAAGCCCTTACTAAATTAGAATGTTCCCGTAACACGGAATAAAAGGCTTTAAATGCTTAAATTATAGCATTTACTTATCTACTTCGTCTTAAAAAGGTTTATAAGAAGGTTTATTTTAAGGAGTAGAAACTTATAAAATAAGGTCTATAGGAACTAGGTAATAAAAGAACGGATTCTCCTTTAATAGAAAAGGAAATAGATCTAAGTAATTCGGCAACTGCTCTTCTTAGGTCCCCCTTAGGTAACTTATTCTTTAGCAATCCTTTTTTATTAATACTGCCTAACCTAATCTCTTCTAATACTCTTATACCTTTCCTATAGCATTCTTTAGATTCTATAGTAGCTCCTAGGTAGTCTTAGTGTAGCCTATCTACTTAACCTTATACTATATTTCGTTATTAATGTCCTTATAATTAATAATCTTTAAAACTTACTATTTGTCTTCTTCCTATCCTCTATACATATCTACTTTATAAACCAATAGCTTAACATTCTTATATGCTAGCTTTAGCATTACGATATGCTATATAGGGTAGATTTTTATTTTAGCTAGTAAGTTTAACTTAAACGTAACTAGTAAAATTCTCTATGTAATTTTAAAAGGTCCTAGTCTAATATAGTCTAACTTCTTACTTAGTTATTAACTCTTAAAATTTTTATATAGTAGCCATACTTTATCTCCCTCCTTAAAATCTAGTCCCTTAGATCTCTTAGCATTATAGTACTTTTTCATTCTTTCTTATACTTTCTTTACTAATTCTATAAGGTCTATATAAAGATTTATTAAATCCTTTATTCTCTCTTTAGCTCTACTACTTATTTTCTTTGCTTATTATAATAATAACAATATTTTTGGCTTATATCCGTAATTTACCTTAAATAGTAATATGCCTATTCCTTCTTAAGGTGTTATATTATATACAAATTATATAACTAGTAATAGTAATACCCAATTATTCTATGCATAATTAATATAATACCTTAGGTACTGCTCTAGCATCTAATTTAATCTTTCTGTTTAGCTATCTGTCTATAGATAATATATAGTAGAAGTTACTACTTAAACTCCTTACTCCGCTAAGAATACTTCCTAGAATACTGCTATAAATCTTAGATCTTTATCTAATATAATCTTACTTAGTGCTCCATATCTTATAAACACTTCTTTTATATAGATTCTAGTAATATCTTCCACTAAGATTTCTTCTATACATGCTATAAAGTATCCCTACTTTATAAGCTTATTTACTATTACTAGGATCGCGTTATAATCCTATCTAGTAATAGGATCTTTTAATTTTAGCAACTTAATAATAAAGCCCTATAATATAACCTCCTATAGTCTCTCTAGTATTTTAATAGGTTATAGCCCTCTATATAGCTTATACCTTATTAGTTTATTCCTTTAGCAATCTAGATATTTCTTTATAACTTTTCTAGCTATCCTCTAGATTCCGTTAATAATATACTCCTCCTAAAGTCTTAACACTAAGCTTATAGCTCCATTGTGTCCTTAAGTTAATCCTTTATAAAAGTCTTCTATAAACTATTCTGCTATACTTCTTAGGATATACTTTACTTCCTAATTTTCGTATATATCCACCTATAAATCTTCTAGCTATACTTTTAGAATTCTTTATACCTAAAAGCTTTCNAGTATCTNNTANACTTTCTCTAGTTTNTNNTNTTCTTAAGTTNCTATAATTTTNNGATAATTATANCTNATTAATCNGTCTATATNTTTTCGCAATAAAGCCCCTAATGGCTTTTCCTTATTTTATAGTTTAGCTTTATAGCTTAGAGCATCTACTTACATATTGTCTATACCTTTAGTATACTAAATCTTAAAATGGTATTCCGTAAGCATCTCTACCTATCTAACCTATTTTTAGTTAAGTTCCTTTGTTATTAAAAATCCTATTAGGTTCTTATAATCTATCTTAATTATAAATAGTTTTTCTATGCCTTATAAGAATGCTCTTTATTTCTTTAATACTATAACTATACCTAATAACTCCTTATTATAGATGTTATAGTTTAACTCTAGTAGTATTATCTTCTAATTATAGTATACCACTAAATACTATTTATCTTAATGCCTTTATATAAAGCACGCCCCTAGTATATAATTTAATATATTTATTTTTACAACTATCTCTAGTCCTAGTTAATAGATCTTAAGAACTAGCTCCTAGGTAAACAACTCTTTAACTTTCTTAAAGAGTTCTTTTTACTCCTCTTCCTATACCCATAGTTCTTCTTTCTTTATTAATTACGTAAATAGCTTAATATCCTTTAACTATTGCGCTATAAACCTTCTACAGTAATTATAAAACCCTAAAAACAATCTTAACTATATAACGTTCTCTAGTTTCTACTAATTTACTATAGCCTTAATCTTTTTTAAATCTATACTAAGTTAGCCTAGTTTAATAATAAATCTAATAAAATCGGTCTTTCTAGTAAAGAACTCGTATTTCTTAATTACTACTAGTATCTATTTCTTTTATAGTCTCTTTAAGACCTATTTAACGTATTCTTTATATTCTTCCTCTATTATTAAGTAGATAATAATATTATTAAGATATACTATAACAAATTTATCTAAGTGTTCTCCTAATACATTATTAATACGCTTCTAAAACGTTGCTAGTATATTTATAAGCCTAAATTATATAACTAATAGTTTATATAGTTCTTCCTTTAACCTAAAGGCTACCTTCTATTTATCGCCTTCCTTAATCCTAATCTAATAGTACACCTATCTTAGATCTATCTTTATAAAGATTTGCGCATTACCTATCCTATCTTAAATTTTACTAATTAAGGGTAAAGGATACCTATCCTTTTTAGTAATACTATTTAACTACCTATAGTTAATATACAGCCTTAGTTTACTATTTTTCTTTAGTATAAATAGTACTAGATAACCTACTAATAACTACAATAGTCTAATATATCCTTTTTATAGATTTTCCTAGATAAACTCCTTTAACGCTTTACCTTCTTCTTTAGTAAGCTTATAGATTAGAAAAAACTTTAGACTTATTTCTAGTTTTAACTCTATCTTATAGTCCTATACTGCATATTTTAACAGCTTTTCACTTTCCAGTAACCATAGTTTTTTACCATACTTATAGTATTTCTTTAGTATATAGCTTAGTCCTTTTTCTATTTCTTTATAGGTTGCTCCTACTTAGTACTATACTAACTTAGCTTATTTTTGTATCTTATAGCGTTAAATATCTCTTATATTAACCTAACCTATAATTTAATTAATCTTTAGATTATATTCCTATAACTAAGGTATACCTAATACTACCTTATCCTATCCTAATAGTAGGATATTAAAAGACATCTTAATTTACCTTCCTTTAATAGTTATCTAAATAGGTCCTATTTTAAGATTAATAATCCCTTCTCTATAGGTTATTAGATCTCCTAAAATCATAATAAATAGGTAAGGTTACTCTTTTTATCTATAAGGTAATCCTATTCTCTTAACTACTACTAGTAAGATATAGTTTCGCGTTGCTTTACTATCTATTAGCGCTTTAAACTGCTAATCTTGCTACTTAATTTATAAATTTAGGTATTATCCTTAAATTCCTTTAAGGGTCTAAGGCTCTACCACTAGCTCCCCCTAGTCCCGTAGGCCTCCACTTTTCTTAATTATTAGCTGCTTAATCCTAGTATACTTAGCTTACTCTTTAGCCAATACCTAGTTCGCTTTTTATCTTTAATATACCATAGATACGTGTTTTCTAGGTATTTCCACTACTATTATCCGTCTAAGTATTTTTCTATAAGGAATCTTCCTAGTTAAAGTACTAAACTTTCTTCTTCTTAGGCCTCTACTAGATACCATCTATATATATACTTAGCATTTCTATACTATTACTTATCTATTATCTAGTATATCCTTACAAAGTATTTCCAATTCTTTTCCTTCGGATTTTTATATATTTTGCATATATCGTCCACGCATATAATCTATAATAGCGTATAGTATACTAGGTGCTTTAGGTTAACTCTTAGCTTATTTTTATCCCTAAGTTTAAACCTCTATTATACTGATCTAAACGTTATAACTTTATTCGTAGGTACTAAGATGCGTCTTTCACTTCTCTAATCCTCTAAACGTTCCTTTAGATCCTTCTTCATTTTCCAGTTCGGTAAGCCACTTAGCTCTTAATATACCTGCTCTCAGCCTATTAGTAATTCTTTATACTAGTGCTCTATCCTTTATACGTCCCAATATACTAGATCTCTTATCTAGTTTCTATTCTTACCATATAATAATTCTTTACCTAAACTCTTCTATGGTTTCTTTTAGTTTACGCCTTACGCTTTAATCCTTAAAGTCGTCTTACTTCTTAATCCTAATATTAAACTTTCGATCTTTAGGCTAAACACTACATTCCCCTAGTAAGTCTTCTAGGTCTATATATCTATCTCCTAGTCTAACTACTATTTATATTGCAGATTCTTTAATCTATAAAGAAGCTCCTTACCTCTTACCTATAGGTGTCCTTATTTATACTCTAAAATCTTAGTTCCTTAGATTTTTTAATCCTAAGCTTACTTTTAACTTAAGCTTAGCTCCCGCCTTAGTCCAATTAGGCGTCCGTAGTATTCTTATCTCATCTTAAAAGTCTTAAATCTTACTTATCTCGTCTTAAAAATCTTATACTATAGGAAACTCTTATCTTAAGCTCATTTATATGTTTCTAAACTGAGCCGCTGCCCTATTCTATCGGTTTTCGTCTATTATAGGTCCTTAGGTATGCCTTATCTTATTTTAAAAATCTTAGTTATCTCTTATCTCGTCTTAAGAATCTTAAGTCTTTAGCCTTTTACCTTTATTAAGTGCCGAAGTAGTTTGCTATCCTACTTCTCTTACGTCTTATAAAGTAATAGATATCGTATCTAGTAGGGTTCTAATCCCTACTAATGTTCCCTATTTTATAGTAGAATTATCCTCTACCTCTAGTATAATATTTTTAAGGTCTACTCGCTCCTAGTAAGCGGCCCTTATTACCTTATTATCACGAAATATTTCGCCTATATTAAATTCATCGTCCTTAATATCCAATCTATGAACTAGTTCGTTAGTTCCCCTACATCCTATAGGTGCTAGCTCCTATAGCTAATAGCTTACGCTATACTTAGCGTCCTTATAAATTTAGTATACGTTATTATAACAAAACGCAAAACTTCTAATTAAATATTCTTTTATTCCTCGCAGTATATTATTATCCCTTTATATGTATATATCGTCTACTAGTCTTATGCCTTTTACTATATAATAACTTTACCTACTTCTACAGTCTCTAACGTAATAACCCTATTTTCCGCAATTTATGTAAGCTCCCTCTTTAAACCATTTTTCTTACTATAGAGTCCGCCTAAATATCTTCTGCTATTAAGATCCCTAATTTAGCCTCTGCTTCTTAGACCTTTAATTACTTAATCCTTATTCTTTAGGTTTTTATAGTTTACTCTATTTCTTATAGGCTTCTTTAGTACTACTTAGGTCTATTAACTCTACGCTATACCATATCTTTTAACTTAGCTTTAGTTGTTACGTACTCTACACCTTATATAACTATAGAACTCTATCCTAGCCTCTCTTAGCCTATTCCCTTTAGAAGATCCTATTATTAATCTTAATCGCTTAATCTATTAATTCCCTTAGGGTATCCGCATCTTCTATTAAGATAATTACGTTCTAGACTTTAGCCTTAAGTCCTTATTTATACTATGCTATAAGCGCCCTATTATTCCACTCTACTTATATTACTAGTGTCTAGAACTATATTATATACTTAATTACTAAAGTTTATTATATAAGGTTCTAGAGTTTTCTTTCCGCTATAGTTATTTCTTCTAGGTCTTTAAACATTTACGTAAGTTGTTCTATAAATTCTTCCTAACTTAAGAATATAAATCGCACGTCTTAGTTAGTAGTTATTATTTCATTTACCTATATCTCTATAAGATAAGGTTTAAACCACTTAAATACTTTTCCTAATAAGAATAGTCCTATATAGGCTATCTAATCCATAGGTATAGGTAACTTTGCTCCTTCTTATAAGACCTTAAAGTATATCTGCGTAAGGAATCCTTTAAGCTTTAACCTCTTTCCTATAAATCTCTTAATTAATAGTAGCTTAATCTTTGCTGCTTCTATCCTATTAAGTCTTTCTTCTAACACTATATAGTTATCTATTAGCTGGTTAACTATTACCTATAGTTATCCGACCGTTATAGGTTGCTATAAGTTAGTATCTACTATACTAGTATTACCTCCTATCCCTAAAGTAGTTGCTGCCATTAATAGCATTATAGTAGCTGCTTTTAGTAGCATATTATTCGACTTCTTGTATTAATACTATAACTAGGTAGTAATTATATAATGAAACCTTATAGTAAAAACTATAATAGGCTCATTATTAGGCTAGGTGTGTAGGAAATATAAGTATAAAAGTTAATAACGTAATAATAACTAGTAGAGTGGTTACCTAATAGATTAACTCTAATTATATTCTAAGAATCACTATAAGGAAGAAACTATCTAGGTAGGGACTAAGGGTCCTTAAATACATAACCGTACTCTTATAAAATCCTTCTTATATGTAATATACGTCTTATATATAAGGTACGTAAGTTCCTCTCGTTCCTCTCGTTTAATACGTAGCATATTATGTGACCTTAGTTACTATTCCTTATTATATAGTTCTATCGGCTCCATCCTAAACCATGCCTAAATTAACTAACTAGCTTCTTCCGTCTCTTCTCTAAGTAGTTATAACATTGTACTTAAAGCGTTTATAATATAGAAGGTAGAAATAGAGTCTAATTAATACTATAACGCCTATTCTATTATACTTAAGGGCTAAGCTAGTACATTCTATTATAATTATTTAGCAGGAAAAGGATATAATTTTAACCGCATAATATATAAGTTAAGATACCACTTTAAAACAGAAGAGAATAAGTAGCAGTATATATTAGAATGGAGAGAGACTACCTTTTTAAGAATTATTGCTATAAACCCAGGTGTCCCTCGGCTTAATTATCTTTAAAAGCTCTTTAATTAACTTTAAACAATTTAGCGTGGTTTATCCAAATTATATTAAAAGGACTTCAGCCTATGTAATTAAGTCATTAGCGTATATTAAGGTATTAAAGAATACAACCTTGCTCTCTTTAATCCTGTAAATACTTATAAAGGAGTATATACTCAATTAAGATCTTCTATTAGCACCGCTTTATGCTCTTAAAAAGTACAGCAATTTAACGCCTAACTTTAACCTACTTTAATTAACCCGCCTAACTAATACGATTATAACTAGACTAATTAAATATATGGTGGCTAGGGTAGGCAATATAGTAGAGGGTATAATTAACAACTATAAGGTAAAGATAGAGGTCCTTATAGAGGTTTATTTTAAAGTAATTACTAAAAGAAGTACTACGTTTATAAGAAACCGAATTACTAATTAACTAGGCATTCTTTTAATAAACAAAAGGAGGTATATAATAAGTTCCGCCAGAGTGTAAGAAACGTTAAAAATTATAAAGTTACTATAGCCTACTTCTAAAGCTTCCTGGTTTAATATAAAGGCGTAAAAGATCTTAAGGGTAAGGTTAATAAGGCCGAACAGCTCCTTATAGATATAAAAATTAAGGAGTACTTACCCAACCAATACTTTACTAAGTATAGTGAGGTAAATAGTATATAAACCGTCACTATTCTTAATAACCAATCTACGCTCTATTTTACTATAAAGTTAGATATCTTTAATAAGCTAAGGGAGAGTTCCGCGTTCTCCTTTAATAACAGATACTTAGCAAACGTCTTCTATAGTATTATACCAGATACTAGAGCCGCAGGAGTATCTATAGTAGGAGAACCTTAAATTTAAGCCCTTTAGCAGCTTAATAGCTCTGTTTAGATTAACTATTTAACAGCAAGCTAATACATAATTCGTTTTGGCAAGGGTACTACAATCTCTATTAGTATAATTAGGGTCTAAACCCCCTTAGGGTATATTACCTTTTATGTTGTTTCTATAAACACCCTATTTTTATTTTGTATTAGAGATATAAATAAATTAGGCATTAAGCTTAATAACCTTAAGAATATACTTATTTAGGGAGATAATTAGGTGCCTATTATACGCAAGTAGGGTTACCCCTAGTTACTCCTTTATTAACTAGAAAAGAGTATTACTTAGAGCCATTTAACTAAGTTAGAGTTACGTTAACTATACCGTCGTTTTAGCCACCTATTCATTTACTAATTACTTAGGGTTCTTTAATAGGCAGGCTATAAAGTTAAGGTTAAGGCAATTAAGCATCTTATAAAGTACTACTATTAATACTAAATAAACTAGAAGTCCCCTAGCCAATTTAAGTTCACCCTTAAAGATAACTACAACTTTAACTTCTATATTATTATTAACGTCATATATCTTAGCGGCAAGCCAGTACTCTAAGTTATTAACTTCTTAACCTCCTTTGTTACGGACGCTTTAAGTACAATATTACAACTACTTAAAGAAGAGACGGAAGAAGCTAGTTAGTTGATTTAGGCACGGTCTAGGATAGAGCCAATAGAACTATATAACGAGGAATAGTAACTAAGGTCACATAATATACTACGTATTAAACAAGAGGAATAAGAGGAACTTACATACCTTATATATAAGACGTATATCACGTATAAGAAGGATTTTATAGGAGTACGGTTGTGTATTTAAGGACCCTTAATCCCTACCTAGATAGTTCCTTCCTTATAGTAATTCTTAGAATACAATTAGAGTTAATCTATTAGGCAACTACTCCACTAGTTATTATTACATTGTTAACTTTTATACTTATATTTCCTATATACCTAGCCTAATAACGAGCCTATTGTAGTTCTTGCTACAAGGTTCCATTATATAATTACTACCTAGTTATAGTATTAATATAAGAAGTTAAACAATATACCACTAAAAGCAGCTACCACAATACCATTAACGGCAGCAACTACTTTAGGGACAGGAGGTGATACCAGTATAGCAGATACTAACTTATAGCAACCTATAACAGTTAGACAACTATAAGTAATAGTTAACTAGCTAATAGATAACTATATAGTGTTAGAAGAAAGACTTAACGGAATAGAAGTAGCAAAAATTAAGCTACTATTAATTAAGAGATTTATAGGAGAGAGGTTAAAGCTTAAAGGATTTCTTACGTAGATGCACTTTAAGGTCTTATAAAAAGGAGCAAAGTTACCTATACCCGTGGATTAGATAGCCTATATAGGACTATTCTTATTAGGAAAAGCACTTAAGTAGTTTAAACTTTACCTTATAGAGATATAGGTAAATAGAATAATAACCACTAACTAAAATATGCGATTTATATTCTTAAGTTAGGAAGAATTCATAGAATAACTTACGCAGATATTTAGAGACCTAGAAGAAACAACTATAGCGGAAAGAAAACTCTAAAACCTCATATAACGAACTTTAGCAATTAAGTATATAACATAGTTCCAGACACTAGCGACATAAGTAGAGTAAAATAATAGGGTGCTTATAGTATAGTATAAATAAGGACTTAAGGCTAAAGTCTAGGATATAATTATTCTAATAAAAGATGCGGACACCCTAAGGGAATTAATAGATTAAGCAATTAAAATTAATAATAGGATCTTCTAAAGGGAATAGGCTAAGAGAGGCTAGGATAAAATTCTATAGTTATATAAGGCGTAGAGCGCGTAATAACTAAAGCTAAGTTAGAAAATATGGTATAGCGCAGAGCTAATAGACCTAAGTAGTACTAAAGAAGCCTATAAGAGATGGAGCAAACTATAGAAACCTAGAGAATAAGAATTAAGTAATTAAAGGTCTAAAAAGCAGAGGCCAAATTAGGGATCTTAATAGCAGAAGATATTTAGGCGGACTCTATAGCAAGAAAAATAGTTTAAAAAGGGAGCTTATATAAATTACGGAAAACAGGGTTATTATATTAGAGACTATAAAAGTAGGTAAAGTTACTATATAGTAAAAGGCATAAGACTAGCAGACAATATATATATATAAAGGGATAACAATATACTGTAAGGAATAAAAGAATATTTAATTAAAAGTTTTACGTTTTATTATAATAACGCATACTAAATTTATAAGGACGCTAAATACGGCGTAAGCTATTAGCTATAAAAGCTAGCACCTATAGAATATAAAGGAACTAATAAACTAGTTTATAAATCGGACATTAAGGATAATAAATTTAACGTAGGCGAAACATTTTATAATAATAAGGTAATAAGGGCCGCTTACTAGGAGCAAGTAGACCTTAAAGATATTATACTAAAGGTAGAGGATAATTCCACTATAGAATAGGGAATATTAGTAGGGATTAAAACCCCACTAGATATAATGTCTATCGCTTTATAAGACGTAAAAGAAGTAAAATAGTAAACCACTTTAGCACTTAATAAAGGTAAAAGGCTAAAGACTTAAGATTCTTAAGACGAGATAAAAGACGACTAAAATTCTTAAGATAAGATAAGGTATACCTAAGGACCTATAATAGACAAAAACTAATAGAGTAGGGCAATAGCTTAGTTTAGAAACATACAAATAAGCTTAGGATAAGAGTTTCCTATAGTATAAGATTCTTAAGATAAGATAAGTAAGATTTAAGACTTTTAGAATAAGATAAGAATACTATAAACGCCTAGTTAAACTAAGGCGGGAGCTAAGCTTAAGTTAGAAGCAAGCTTAGAATTAAAGAATCTAAGGGACTAAGATTTTGGAGTATAAATAAGGACACCTATAGGTAAGAGGTAAGGAGCTTCTTTATAGATTAGAGAATCTATAATATAAACAGCGGTTAAACTAGGAGACAGATATATAGACCTAAAAGACTTACTAGGGGAACGTAGTGTTTAGCCTAAAGATCAAAAGTTTAATATTAGGATTAAGAAGTAAAACGACTTTAAGAATTAAAGCGTAAGGCGTAAACCAAAAGAAACTATAGAAGAGTTTAGGTAAAGAATTATTGTATAGCAAGAACAGAAACTAGATAAGAGATTTAGTATATTAGGACGTATAAAGAACAGAGCACTAGTATAAAGAATTACTAATAGGCTAAGAGTAGGTATACTAAAAGCTAAGTAGCTTACCAAACTAAAAAATAAAGAGGATTTAGGGATTCTAACTAGGTTCGAAGAACAACATATAAAGGGCTATTATAATACAGTAATAAGAAGATACTTCCTTACGGATAGACTGTATATACTCTAATAGCTATACTAAAAGTGGTATAGGCAACGGTATAACAATAAGTAGGAAGATTTCTATATATAGTTAGATAAAAAAGTTATTTAGAACCACCTAATTATAGAAAAGGCTATAACGCATATTAAAGGAGCCTTAATTATAATATTAAAGGATCTAGAGGAACATTTAGAGGACTAGAGAAATAAGAGATATATCTTAGTACCTGCGAATAAAGTTGTAATATTTAGATCAGCATAATAGAGGTTTAAACTTAGGGATAAAGATAAGCTAAGAGTTAACCTAAAGCACCTAGTATACTATACGTTATTATGGATTATATATATAGATAATATATATAAAATACATAAGAATCCAAAGGAAAAGAACCGGAAATACCCTATAAGGATATACTAGATAATAGACGAGTAATAGTATAAAAATGCCAAATATATATATAAATGGCATCTAGCAGAGATCTAAGAGGAAGGAAGTTTAGTACTTTAACCAGAAAGATTCCTTATAGAAGAATGCTTAGATGGACAATAATAGTAGGAATGCCTAAAAAACACATATCTATAGTATATTAAAGATAAAAAGCGAACTAGGCATTAGCTAAAGAGTAAGCTAAGTATACTAGGATTAAGCAGCTAATAGTTAGAAAAAGTAGAGGCCTATAGAACTAAAGGGAGCTAGTAGTAGAGCCTTAGACCCTTAAAGAAATTTAAGGACAATACCTAAATTTATAAATTAAGTGGCAAGATTAGTAGTTTAAAGCGCTAATAGATAGTAGAGTAACGCGAAACTATATCTTACTAGTAGTAGTTAAAAGAATAGGACTACCTTATAGACGAAAGAAGCAACCTTACCTATTAGTTATAATTTTAGGAGATCTAATAACCTATAGAGGAGGGATCATTAATATTAAAACAAGACCTATTTAGATAACTATTAAAGGAAAATAAATTAAGATATCTTTTAATATCCTACTATTAGGACAGGACGAAGCAGTACTAGGTATACCTTAGTTACAGGAATATAATCTAAGGATTAATTAGATTATAGGTTAGGTTAATATAAGAGATACTTAACGCTATAAGATGCGATAATAAGCCAAGTTAGTATAGTACTAAGTAGGAGCAATTTATAAAGAAATAGAAAAGGGACTAAACTATATACTAAAGAGATACTATAAGTATGGTAAAAAACTATAGTTACTAGAAAGTAAAAAGCTGTTAAAATATGCAGCATAGAACTATAAGATAGAGTTAAAACTAGGAATAAGTCTAAAGTTTTTTCCAATCTATAAGCTTACCAAAGAAGAAGGTAGAGCGTTAAAAGAGTTTATCTAGAAAAATCTATAAAAGGGATATATTAGACCATCGCAGTTATTAGCAGGTTATCCAGTACTATTTATACTAAAGAAAAATAGCAAACTAAGGCTGTATATTGACTATAAGTAGTTAAACAGTATTATTAGAAAGGATAGGTATCCTTTACCCTTAATTAGCGAAATTTAAGACAGGATAGGTAATACGCGAATCTTTATAAAGATAGATCTAAGATAGGCGTACTATTAGATTAGGATTAAGGAAGGCAATAAATAGAAGGCAGCCTTTAGGTTAAAGAAAGGACTATATAAACTATTAGTTATGCAATTTAGGCTTATAAACGCACTAGTAACGTTCTAGAAGCGTATTAATAATATATTAGGAGAACACTTAGATGAATTTATTATAGTATATCTTAATAATATTATTATCTACTTAATAACTAAGAAAGAATATAAGAAACACGTTAAATAGGTCTTAAAGAGACTATAAGAAAAACAGATGCTAGTAATAATTAAGAAATATAAGTTCTTTACTAGGAAGACCGATTTTGTTAAATTTATTATTAAACCAGGCTAACTTAGTATAGATTTAAAAAAGATTAAGGCTATAGTAAATTAGTAGGAACTAGAGAACGTTATATAGTTAAGATTGTTTCTAGGGTTTTGCAATTACTATAAAAGGTTTATAGCACAGTGGTTAAAGAACATTAAGCTATTTACGCGGTTAATAAAGAAAGAAAAACTATAGGTATAGGGAGGGGAGTAAAAAGAACTCTTTAAGAAAGTTAAAGAGTTATTTACCCAGGAGCTAGTTCTTAAGATCTATTAACTAGAACTAGAGACAGTTATAGAAATAAACGTATTAGACTATATACTAGGGGCGTACTTTATATAAAGGCATTAAAATAGATAGCACCTAGTAGCATACTATAGTTAGAAGATAACACTACTAGAGTTAAACTATAACATCTATAATAAGGAGTTATTAGGTATAGTTATAGTATTAAAGAAATAGAGAGCATTCTTATAAGGTATAGAAAAACTATTTATAGTTAAAACGGATTATAAGAACCTAATAGGATTCCTAATAATAAAGGAACTTAACTAAAGATAGGTTAGATGGGTAGAGATACTTATAGAATACTATTTTAAGATTTAGTATACTAAAGGTATAAATAATATATAGGCAGATGCTTTAAGCCGTAAAGCTAAACTATAAAATAAGAAAAAGCTATTAGGGGCTTTATTACAGAAAGATATAGACAGATTAATTAGGTATAATTATCTAAAAATTATAGTAACTTGGGAAAATAATAAATTAGAGAAAGTCTACAAGATACTAGAAAGCTTTTAGGTATAAAAAATTCTAGAAGTATAGCTAGAAGATTTATAGGCGGATATATATAAAAATTAGGAAGTAAAGTATATCCTAAGAAGTATAGTAGAATAGTTTATAGAAGACTTCTATAAGGGACTAACTTAAGGATATAATAAAGCTACAAGCTTAGTGTTAAGACTTTAAAAGGAGTATATTATTAACGGAATTTAAAGAATAGCTAGAAAAGTTATAAAGAAATATTTAGATTGCTAAAGAAATAAACTAATAAGGCATAAGCTATATAGAGGGCTATAACCTATTAAAATACCAGAGAGACTATAGGAGGTTATATTATAGGACTTTATTATTAAGTTACTAAAATTAAAAAATCCTATTACCGGATAAGATTATAACGCGATCTTAGTAATAGTAGATAAGCTTATAAAGTAGGGATACTTTATAGCATATATAAAAGAAATCTTAGCGGAAGATATCGCTAAAATCTATATAAAAGAAGTGTTTATAAGATATGGAGCACTAAGCAAGATTATATTAGATAGAGATCTAAGATTCGTAGTAGTATTCTAGGAAGTGTTCTTAGTGGAGTAAGGAGTTTAAGCAGTAACTTCCACCATATATTATTTATAGATAGATAGCTAAATAGAAAGATTAAACTAGACGCTAGAGCAATATCTAAGGTATTATATTAATTATACATAGAACAATTAGGTATTACTATTACTAGTTATATAATTGCATATAATATAACACCTTAAAAAAGAATAGGCATATTACCATTTAAGGCAAATTACGGATATAAGCTAAGAATATTATTATTACTATAATAAGCGAAGAAAATAAGTAGTAGAGCTAAAGAAAGAATAAAGAATTTAATAAATCTTTATATAGACCTTATAGAATTAGTAAAGAAAGTATAAGAAAGAATAAAAAAGTACTATAATGCTAAGAGATCTAAGGGACTAGATCTTAAGGAGGGAGATAAAGTATAGCTACTATATAAAAATTTTAANAGTTAANNANTAAGTAAGAANTTNGACNATNTTAGACTAGGACCTTTTAAAATTACGTAGAGAATTTTACTGGTTATATTTAAGTTAAACCTACTAGCTAAAATAAAGATCTACCCTATATAGCACATCGCAATACTAGAACTAGTATATAGGAATATTAAGCTACCGGTCTATAAAGTAGACACGTATAAAGGATAGGAAGAAAATAAATAGCAAGTTTTAAAGATCGTTAATTATAAGGACACCAACAATAAAATATAGTATAAGGTTAAGTAAATAGGCTATACTAAGACTACCTAGGAGCTACTAGAGAATCTAAAAAAACGCTATAGGAAAGGTACAGGAGTATTAAAAGAGATTAGGTTAGGCAGTATTAATAAAGAAGAATTACTAAAGAATAAGTTACCTAAGGGGGACCTAAGAAGAGCAGTTACTGAACTACTTAGATCTATTTCCTTCTCTATTAGAGGAGAATCCGTTCTTTTATTACCTAGTTCCTACAGACCTTATTTTATAAGTTTTTATTTCTTAAAATAAACCTTCTTATAAACCTTTTTAAGACAAAGTAGATAAGTAGATGCCGTAATTTAAGTATCTAGGGCCTTCTATTCCGCGTCGCGGGAATATTCTAACTTAGTAAGGGCTTGCAATAGTTTACTATCTAGCCGCGCAGTAGTAGATTAAATATAAGACCCTAAGATAAATTAATTAGGGAACTAAACAACTATTAAGAGTAATAGGTCGCGTATATTTAGTATTAGAAGTAGAGCAAACGTTATAGGACAAACGAATATTTGCTTTAGTGCACTCTAAGTAAGAAAACGGTTATTGCAAAGATAGGTTTGCTAACGCAATATAAACTAACCCCTTTTTCAAACAGCGAGAACACGGAGACGGCATAATCTCACTAAGAGATAATATTATAGCAATAGTGTGAGTACAACGTTAGGCGTGTAAAGAAGAAATTGCTTTAGGTATAATAAGCAATAATATTAACCAAATTAATTAGATGGATATTATACCTCTAGTAAACAACTTAGAGATATTTTAAATCTTTAAGGACAAAAATAAAGAGAAGGGAGATAGTGTTACGGACGCTTTAAGTATAATATTATAACTACTTAGAGAAGAAATAAAAGAAGCTAGTTAGTTAATTTAGGCACGGTTTAGGATAGAGCCGATAGAACTATATAACAAGGAATAGTAACTAAAGTTATATAATATGCTACGTATTAAACAAGAGAAATAAGAGGAACTTACGTACCTTATATATAAGATGTACATTATATATAAAAAGGATTTTATAGGAGTACGGTTATGTATTTAAGGAACCTTAATCCCTACCTAGATAGTTCCTTCCTTATAGTAATTCTTAGAATATAATTAGAGTTAATCTATTGGGCAACTACTCTACTAGTTATTATTACGTTGTTGACTTTTATACTTACATTTCCTACACACCTAGCCTAATAACAAGCCTATCGTAGTTCTTACTATAAGGTTCCGTTACATCCTTCTAAGCTATACAATTCTTAAAGGATATATTAGCTAGGAACGCATAGGATACCCTTTAATTATACTAGATCGATGTCTACCTAAGACCCTCTAATTAAATCGTCTATAATATAGGAAAGAACTTCTTATCTATAGAGTTTTAATAACAGATAAAGGCAATAGCAATTAAGGTTAAGGAAGTCCCTATTAAGGCATATAATAGTATTAAAAAAGTAGAATAATATTACGCGCCATTACGCCGCGTATATAAGATTATCTCTTTAAAACTAGAGAACGCTAGCAAAAAACTTACCTTATAAATAGCTGTTAAAGCTATTAATAATTCCGCTAGCCCAGATAGACTTATACCTATATTACTAGTCTTTAGCGCCTACCCTTAAATAACTAATAATTCTCCACTATCTCCCTCTATTATATAATAAGCTAAGGCTATTTACAAGGCAATGAAGGAGGTACAACGTCTCTACGCTATACGCTAGGTTAATAATATACTAGGAATAAGAAATGGCCTAAACACCTTAACTACGCTTAATCTGCTACTTTAGTCTAAGGTATACGTATAGCGTAAAAAGGGAGAATAATTAGGCCTATATTAACTTATTATAATTAATGGTTAAACTTATACTATTAGATGCCTTACAAACCCACTTAATTCCGTTTAACTGTTATTAAGCCTTACTATAAAGATAATAGTTTTAAGCCTTTATAGGATACTATAGAAGATGCCCTAAAGGAGAGCCATAATTAACGTGCTCTAAAAGGCGACCATAATCCTAATATAATTGTAGTAGATACGCCGTAACTATAACGCGGTAGAGGTCGCCCGAAGGGATTACAAAATCGCTAATATTTTATTAATTTTAAAGAGCAATTTATTGCCGCTATTAAGAATAGAGTTAAGCTATTAATGGCCTTTATAATAGCTAAGGAGAAGGCTAACTTTAAACTNNNAAAANAGCTNNAAAAGGAAGGTCNTATTATAACTTTANNAGCTCCTTTCTAAGCATCTAATAAGTAGGAGATCAATAGTCTTATTATAAGAGGGGTCTTTAAATTTAAGAAGTATAACCCTACTAAGTTTAATAAAGTTTATATCTTTAAGTTAAGAATAGTTAACGAGATTAAAGGTAAAGCTACTAACGCCCTATTTAAGAAATTAAGGCTTATTATTTAAGGCTACAACAACAATAGTAAGGAGGTAATTCTTATATAATCTTTTATAATTTAACAAGCCAGTTAGCAAGTTATTATTATACTAGCTCCCTCCCTAATAAAGAATAAAATAGCAGTTTATCTATAAGATATTACTTAGGCCTACACCTAATTAGAGATGCACCTTTAGCGCTTAATATTAGCATACCTTCTAGAGTAAATTCGCCACCAATACTCTAAAGATACGATTATGGTTGTGCTTAAGCCATTATATAGAATTGCAGAGGCAGGAACTTACTAGTAGGTTACCTATAGTAAGCACTATAAAGAGAAGCTTTTAATAACTACTTCTATATTTAATTTATACTTCTTTATTATAACTACAGGAACTCTATTTAGAATTATTGGTATATAAACTAATAATATAATTATCTTAGGAGATAACCAATTCTCAGCTCTTAAAGAAGATAAGCTAGTAAAGGCAAATCTCATAGCAAAGCTAAAGGAAAAGCTTAATTTAATAACACTATTACTCTTTAATAGATGTGTCCTCTCCCTAAACGAGGATTTTATTGCTTTATACCAGAAGGGTTAAGGCAAAAAGATTAACGTTATTAACGTTAATTCTCTAAAATAAGGATATGTAGAGTAACGCGCTTATAGAGCTTATATTACTTCTATCTATTAACCTAAGGCTTTATTTAATCTCTTTATTGCTGCTTAATACTAGAAACTAACTAAGGATGATATCCTTACCCTAAATAAGCGTCTCTTTTAGCAAATAAACTATCTTAACCAGGGACTACTCTACGTACCTATTAATCTTCCCACCGCTAAGCTCTTTGTATTTATTAATAGATTATTTATAAATAATAAAGATTTTAGCTCCTAGCTAAGATATAAGATTATTATTGTAAACAAATCTACTAGAGAGAATAACTTTATAATCTATAGCAATTTTATCTATTAGAGCTTAACTAAGAGTAAGTGCGTTACTTAAAGCGTTCTAGCGTTAGAGATATATAGAATAGTTGGCGGAGTTAATATAGCAATTACAATTGGAACTACCCTAAAGATAATTATAGATCGACTTAAACTTCCTATTATCCCTATAATTATATATACCAACTTATACTCCCTCTATAAGTGCTTAGTTAAGCTTAGTACTATAAAGGAAAAGCGCCTTATAATTAATATTATAGCACTTTATTAATTCTATAAACGGCAAGAACTCTTTAAGATTTAATAGATTAACGGTTAAGATAACCTAGTAGATATAATAACAAAGGCAAACCTAAACAAGGCTCTAGAAACGTTTATTAATATAAATACTTTATACGTATAAGTTAAAGGTTAGGTTAAAAGGGAGTAAGAGTATAACGCTCTATAGACCCTAATTTCAACTAGCTAATTAGGATTTTCCATACCCGGCATAGAAAATTACTATTAGCTTACTTATAGCTAGCGCCTTAGCGGCCCTAACGGCCCTAACACAATATCTACCCACGACTCCTTAGCAAGAAAGCACCACGTGCTAAGAGGCAAATTTTGGGACAGCGAGACTTATATTATAATAGCAATAGTAAGTAAAGAGGATCTATATTTATTACGATAGTTAAGCAGTATTTATATATAAAGGGCAACTATAAAAAAAGAGTTACTAGTGTCGGGAATAAGGCAATTTGCCATCACGTGTCGCCGCGGCACTAGCGTGGCGAGGAGCCTTAAGCTCCTCGCCCTTCCTCATTCCAATCAATAAGCTTTATTAACTAACATCACTGTAACCTACTCGAGTAGTCGTTATTAGTAAGTCACCCTATATAACCAACAAATAATATTATAAATGTTTTTAATAATTATATAAAAGCTATAAATACTTATTTATATCAACTTAATAATACAATTAAGTTATATCCAGGGGCACGAAATACGTATAGTATTGTATGCTCGTTTAGATAGTGGTGACTGTCGATTTTATTAAGGTAGACTATATGGTCTATATACTGACGCGCCTCCCCCCTAATTAGTTAGTATATAAGTAGTTGGTGCACCGAACGCGTAACTACGCGTTTAGTATACCACGTGCTATAATTATATACTAGCGGTACTTAAAGATAGACCCACTTGTATATAACCTCCGTAATTGCTTTAACAGAGCCATAAAACATAAAAGAAATACATAGAAAATCCCTCCTAAGGTACCTTCCGGGCTGCCTCCCAAACGGTGCTCCAAGCTGGCCGTAAGTCCTACTTACGGTCCGTAAAATAAACCGTGCGGCCTTTTAACGGGCCGTAAATGAACCGTACGGCCTTCTAATAGGCCGTAAATAAACTATAAGTGCTCCGTTAGTCTCGTTCCACCTATTTTATAACCCTTAGGTTAAGCTTATTTATATTAATTAAGGTTTTAAGAGCTTAGCATGGCTTTACCTTAGTTATAGCGTCCGCTAAGTTGTCTCCGCTGCTGATCTATTTAACCTCTATAATTTTACGTCGTTTATAGGCCTAACGTAAGTACATTAGGTCGACTATAAGCCTCTTCTCTTATATTGTACCTAGTTTAACTAGGCAGTTATAGAGGGACTTTAAATCGGTGTATAAAACTAGGGGTAACTGCTCTAATTGTAGGATCTTCTAGATTATTGACTTAATTGCAGCTCCTATATTAAAGCTATAGGCTAGTGCGTATAGTTTAGAAGCTAGTATACTGCGGGTTACTCATTTACATTTAATTAAAGACTAGTATAATATATTTATGTCTTATTTTTTTTTATTTTTTATATCCGATTATATTATACTACGTACAATACTGCGCATGCAGCCTCTAGGCTATGGCGCTATAGTTCTATATACATGAATCCTTTCTAGGCAGCTTAACATATACTAGTAGCTAAGTGGACACTCCGGCCCGTTTTTACTAGGGGAGTCCTAGCCTATTAGTGTTTTGTCCTGATATTTTGCTTACTATTATCCGGTTTGCACCAAAATTACACTAAGGAAATCCTGGCTCTTTTATCTATTTCTGCCGTATTCTGCCGTTTCTAGAGTAGAAAAAGCGCTCTAAAAGATAGATTTTTAACGTAGTTTTGTATATAAAGAATAAGAGAAACCATATAGCTTACTAGCTTAAAAGTAGCTACCAATTACCCCTATACGACTGTTTTATTCTGTACCCTATTCCTCCTTACTAAAGAAATGGGTAGGGAATTAGTAATTAGTAGGTACTCTCCCTAAAAGTAACCTACTAATCCTAGATTTACGTTCTAGAAAACGGGTATTTTATAAGGGCGAACCTCGTTACGTAAACCCACTCCCATAGGAAAATTTTCACGAGGTTGTCTGTATAGGGTATAAACACCAATTCGCCTATACACCTTATATTTAACGTGCTAATGGTAACACGGGCCAGTCCCCTTCCCCTATCCCCTACTATAGCTACCCTAGCAGTGCATCGTCTGCGGTACGCCTACGGTGCGCCTATGGTACGCCTGCGGTCCTCTATAGTTTGATTGCCTATAGCGCGACAGCCGTAGACCGGTTGTAGTAGAGGTCGTCTACAGTATAACGGCTGTAGACTGGTTGTAGAAGGTCGTCTGCTCTGCAGCAGACTAGTTGTAGGAGGTCGTCTGCTCTGCAGCAGACTGGTTGTAGAGGAGGTCGTCTGCCCTGCAGCAGACTAGTTGTAGAGGAGGTTGTCTGCCCTGCGGCAGACAGTTGTAGAGGAGGTCGTCTGCCCTGCGGCAGACTGGTTGTAGAAGAGGTCGTCTGCCCTGCGGCAGACTGGTTGTAGAAGAGGTCGTCTGCCCTGCGGCAGACTGTTGTAGAGGAGGTCGTCTGCCCTGCGGCAGACTGTTGTAGAGGAGGTCGTCTGCCCTGCGGCAGACTGTTGTAGAAGGGGTCGTCTGCCCTGCGGCAGACTAGTTGTAGAGGGGGTCGTCTGCTCTGCGGCAGACTGGTTGTAGAGGAGGTCGTCTGCTCTGTGGCAGACTGGTTGTGGTGGAATCGTTGGTTGTGGTAGCTAGCGTCGTGGTGACGTGTCTTCAGGGGGTATACAACCGGCGGCGTCCTTGCGACGACGGACGGAGGAGCAAAAGGGGAGGCGACGGACATATTTATGTCTTAATTACGGTCCGTAAGTACAATTATAAAGCCAATTTGTAATAATAGGTCTTTATTATTAGTAAAGGAGGCGTCTATAAATACTAGTACGCTAAGGGAATTTAGGTCTAGTGGTACAAAAGTAAGTCCTCTTATTATATTATTAATTTGCTACTAAATACGCTTATTTAGCTGCTTAGTATTTTTCTCTTACGGATCTGTTACCTAGGCCGTAAAAGATAAATTATAGGCAGATTCGGGTTAACAAACTATGGCAATATAGGCGCCTCTTGCACGCTGTGTAACGTATTAGTCCTTTATATTTACGGTTTTATAGGTCTTTCCGCGGGAACTAGTAAGGTCCGTAGGCTTTACTATAATAAGCCTTAGGTTTTAAGCTTGGCGCTTTTAAGTTAGCTAGATTAAGTTGCCCTTTTATATAATTAAGCCTCCGTTAAACTTAATTAGGGTTTATTTAGTTAACTACTCTTACGGCTTTACTAGGAACTTAGCCTTTTATAATTTAATTTCTTTGGCATCTACAAAAGTCTAGTCCGCTAAGAAGAGGGTATTATCTATTTGGAGTTTAATAATACTAAGGCCGTTTAATAGTATATATAGAAGGCAGGGGTTATAGGTTAACTGTTCCGTTTTAAGTTTACGGATATAATGCTAGTGGTATATTTTAAACTAGTAGTTTCTAGCTTCTAGCACTCTATAAAGGGGTTTTATAACCTATAAAATTGTTCCTAGTTATAAGTTAAGCTTAAGGGGTGGTTATATAAAGATATTCCTACTTAGGTAGGTATTAGACTGCACGTAGGCTTATAAGATATCCCGTAAGTAAAGGGCTACAGGTTTAGTTTACTATAGTCCAGGCGTAAGTATAAGTATAATCCGTTAACTAACCCATTAAATTATAGGCGATTATATAAGGACTAAGTCCTTTCCCTAGTTGTTATAAGCTTGTATAATAAGCCTTAATTTCTTAAAGGCTTTATTGTCCGAGCTTGCGAGGACTATACTTCTAGTTTAAAGATTTCAAAGCTTGCCAAGCCAGCTTTTAATTGGTTAGAAAAAGTTAAGCGGTGGGTTTAGCGCTGGCAGAATACCTAAATAGGCCTAGCTGACTACACGTGACGAATATTAAACCCCTAATGAACGTCAATAAAGCCTTACTTTTCACAATACCTCTTTCTACTCTACTTTCTGCAGCTTATCTATGGCTGATATATCTCTAATAAAGTGTTCGCAGTGCGGCAAGACAAAGACACGTGACGATTTTATTAAGGATGGCCTAAAAAAGACGCTTTTGCGGTTATGTCGGGCATGTCGAATTAAGGCGCGTTTTATTGCCCTAGGTGTTTATATATACGCTAATCTTTCTAGTCCTCTAAATATTAATTAAATAAGCGGAAGGCTCTTAGTGGGCTTAATCCTAATACTTGCTGTCGTCCTACTAAGATCCAGCGCGTTATTGCTGTAGAAAACGACACTGAAAACGCGTACTTACTGCGTGGCCAGAACAGCCAGGATATACCTGAAATCGCGCAGCGCCGTAAGTAAATATACGCTATACAGCAAGGGCACCGTTTGCTCTATCGGCAGGGCGTATCGCATTTATAAATACTACCTCTCTATACTTCTAAGCAACCGGCGCTAGCTCCGCTGCTAAATCTTGCACTTATACCTTCTTCCTCGCAGAGCGCGGCTCCTATAGAAACACCTGCCGACGCACCTACTAAACCACCACCACCTGTTTCAGCATTTAATTGGGAGCGAATTAAGACGTTTAGGAAGAAGCTGTAGTAGGAAGCTATGGAAACGTGTAGTTGCTGTAATGAATGGTGGTTTTAAATGCACCTGGCCACGTAGGGTGACGATATCGGTGTATATAAAGCCTGCGTGAGGGACACTAAAAACCTTTAATGTCCAAGTAAACCTTTCTTATTTAGCGACGCGAATAATATAGATCTAGGCGCTATGCCTAAACACCTACCTACGCTTACTAAGGTTAAGGAAATGATGATTACTTGTGTACACGTTCACCTGTAGGTGGCGCGGGTACGCGGGCAGCAGTATTGATATACTAGGCATGTCGTCTGTTTCGGCCAAAATACACTAAAGACGTGGAGGTAGCTGCCGCTACTGCCTATAGAGCTTGATATACTAATTATTAGGCCTGCCGCCGGCAAGAGCGATTATTAGTTATATAGGCGGTTCTATAAGAGATTTACTGTAAGGCGCTCTGCTATAAAGGTGTGGCTTCGTTTCCTTAGGAATAACTACCCCATATACGCCAACGTTAAAATAGTTAAGCAGCGACTTGCCTCCTTACCCAAAAACGACTCTATATTAGATTAACTGCGCTATATTAACGAATTAGCTATTAATCCTTCTATACTAAATCCTACGCCTTATTCACGTAACCCTACACTTGCTAAGCCTCCTAAGCACGATTTTAATAATAATATTTAGGATAGCGTTGTGCCGGACCTTCTGCCTAATACTAGTGAATTAGAGCTTCTAGTGCGTAAGATTAAGTAGTAGCAGGATTAGCAGAACGGTGTTAAACTTCCTACCATGCGTACCACGCCCATTAGTAAGCGAGCAGCTTCTTTTATAATAAGCGGTGCTTTTCCTACTCTATTTCCTATAGATAGAGCTAACTTTAATCTACTATAAAGTCGTTTAGTTAACCTTACTACCTTTACTAAGCACATGCTTAAATATAAAGACGGCCGGTTTAGGCGCCACCCTTAATTTTAATACTACCTATTTAACCGCATTATAAGGGAGCAGGCTTTAAATACTACGTACTTCCTATGTAGTCGATCTAACAAAAGGGGCTTATCTTTAGATAAGCTTAAAGAGTTAATTAAGGGTAATTAAGGCGAGCAGTTCCTAAATAAGCTTGTGCGCTATACTTAGAGGCTATAAGGCACTAAACCTTACTAGAATTAGAAGCGGAACGAGCTTACTATATACGCCGAGAATATTAATAAGGGCTCCCTATTCTTCACCCTTAGCGCCGCTAACTTATATTAGTACGATCTACAGTCTTATATACCTTAATTCAATAAATATAAGGACACTAAGGAGGCCCAGAGGCACAGGATCGCCGCTCGGAACCTCACCGAAAATCCTTATATTGCTGCTTACTGGCTCTACTAATGTTTTGAGCTTTTTAGGAAGAACGTACTTATGGGCGTGTTCAACTCCGACGACTTTTAGTATTGTTTTAAGTGGTAACTATATAGTAGTGGCCATATATACGGTTTCTTATAAAGTTCTGCAGCGCCTAAACTAAACCCATTAACGTGTAAATTAAGGAAGGTATTCGCCAAGTACTAGGCTGCTTTTATAACTGCGTTGAATCCTAATTAGCATAGGCGTCCCGATATCCGCTATCCTTCTACTCTTAGCTACGAAGAACAGCTTAATACTATTTAGTGCCTCACAGCCTGCCTAAACCGTTTTTAGCGCCACCGTTAATGTACTAAATCTTACTGCTTAAGGGCGAAGAAAAGCTCTAATAATGTTAACTGCTAGTTCTACTTTCTATAATATATACGCTAGGAGGCGGAGGTTATAAGGGATTAGAACCCAAAGCACTAGACGTTTTACCCGTAGCGAAACAACGAGCTCCTTAATAACTATAACGCCGTAATAATACTCAGGTAGATAGCTAATTTAGACATTTCGCCGGCTACTAGCGTGGCCGTAATTATTAACTATATTAGCAAATACTGCAGCAAGGAGGAGAAGAAGTTGACTTCCTATAAGGAGTTACTTAAAACAGTAACTCTGCACACAAATAAGCTGTATACTTTTAGCTCTATCGTTACCAAGTTTATAAATAAGTTAATTAGTAAGCGAGATTGGTCAGTATAGGAAGTCTATTACCTCCTTCTTAACCTCCCCCTAAGTTAGGGTTCTAGGTAGGTAGTAGCTTTAGATTACCGCCAGGAGGCTAAGTAGAGCGTTGCTTATAAATTTAACGAAGGGCAGATAAAGCAGAGTGGCCGCTCCCTCTATAAGAAGTATAGGCTGCGGCTAGTAGATATAGAGGACGTTACCTTCCTTAATTTTATACTTTATTACAACCATAATAAATATACGCGTCGCCCGAGGGCGCGGCCGTGCGTTATATTGTACTTTCTATGTTATAAATCCGACCGTTTGAACCCGCAGTATAGCGACTACTACCGCATTAAACTGCTGCTATATCACCCGTGGAGGGAGTGCGAAGATGTAGCTACCGTTATTAACTAGTTTGGAGCTCCTAATTACGTGGCAACCTATAAGATATGCGAGCAATTTCATTAGTATATGCCCGACTACCTATATAGTAAGGATCTGGAAGATGCCCGGGAGGCTGCGGATAACGTTAATGAGTTTAAGGATCGCGAGATAGACAATATAGAGCTCTACTAATCCTTTAAGGCCCTTGCTGCTCGCACCCGGAATAAGCACGCGATTAAAATTGAGGATTCCAATGACCTTGGCGATAGAGAGCTTGATTATAACTATAATTGGAGTACCTACTAGGGCACCTGGCCGCAGCTTAATAAGAGGACCTACTAGTAGGAAGCACGATTACAACCCCTACCGAGTTAGCCACCACCAGCGGCAACTCTGTCCTCACTATAATCGGCCCAGCAGGTTATTTATGACGCTGTAGTTAATTACTATAAGCGCGTCCTATTGGTCTACTGTCCCCCTAAGCCGCTGCGGGTGAATATTAATGGCGAGGCAGGAACGGGCAAATCTTACCTTATTGCGGTTCTATCTAGAACGCTTAGTGAATTAGCAGCTATAGCCGGTAAGCTGTCGCCATTAGTAAGAGCTACTTCTACTAGTGTTGCTACTTTTGGTATAAACGGCCAAACTATATATAATCTGCTAAAGCTGCCAGTGTAGCGCCCGTTTGAGGATTTGCCGCCTGCGAGCCTTACGCCTCTATAGCAGAAGTTCCGAAATATTCACTACCTTATACTCGATGAGAAATTAATAATTAGGCATATCTACCTTAGCTGGATTAATTACCAACTTTAATAGATATTTCCTAAGCGCAGGGGTGAATATTTTGGTAGATTAAGCGTCTTGCTTATAGGTAATTTCTATTAGCTACCACCGGTGGGCCAGACGGCCTTATATCGCGAACTATCTAATAAGGTACCGGAACTCGCCTATGTAGGAAGACTCGCGTATAAGGCAATTAATTGAACAGCTGTTCTAGATCGGGTTATACGGTAGGGTAGTAATAACGCTAAAAGTGCCGTATTTAGGAACGCCCTTATAGAGCTACGTAACGATACCGTAGACGAATCGACCTGGAGGCTTCTTTTAACTAGGTGTAAGCAGAACCTTCCTACTAATGAGGTTGCTAGCTTTAATAACGTAATTTAACTATATGGCACTAGAGCTGCAGTTGGTAAGTATAACCACGATAGGATAAGAGACCTCTAACGACTAATATTGCCTATACACGCCGTTAACACCGGTATAGGCGCCTCTAAGGCTACTCTAGAATAGTGCGATACTATACTAAAGCTATACGTGTGTTAAGGCGCCAAGGTTATACTCCTATAGAATATCTAGGTAGATATAGGCTTAGTAAACGGCGCCACCGGTACAATTAAGGATGTGGTATAGAAGAAAGGTGCGGACGTTAAAAAGGACCTCCTACAGGCGCTACTGGTTGCGGTTAATTGGTATAGTAGGCCTACGCTATTCACCGGCAGCGATGGTAAGAAAGTAGTCCCTATCTTTCCTACCCTTTATAAGTGGGATAGCTCTAAGGGCACTTGCTCACGCCGTTAATTTCCTATTATTTTAGCATTCGCTCTTACTATCCATAAAAGCTAGGGACTTACGCTTAACCGGGCGGTGCTAGATATTAGCAGGAAGGAGCGCACTGCAGGGCTTACTTATATAGGCGTCTCGCGGGTAAAAAAGCTTTTAGGCCTTATATTCGAACGAGGCTTTAATAAGGAGCTATTTAACCCTATAGCTAGTGCGAATAAGCAGGCACGACAGTGAGATTTTAAGCGACGGTAGAGGCAGCTACTTAGAATCGACTTTCCCTAATTAGGAAATCGTATACTGGTGCGGATTTAACCGGAGACCTCGCCATTTAATTTGGTTTGCTGACTTTTAAATAGAGCGACACCTTTATACCGTTTCGTCCTATTCCTTCGGAGGTATTAAGATCTACGCTATTAGAGCTGCATAAGCTGTTTAATATACCTACAATAATATACAGGGAGCTTTAGTATGGAGGCGGAATCGAGATTGCTGCTATCGTGGGTAGCTATTAATTTTCGCAATTCTTTTTAAAGGCCTATATAATCACCTAAATCACGGTCACGTGACTTGCGGATATTGCGGATATAGGACACTAGTGCCTCGGGGCCTTTGGAGACTTCTCGTTAGATAGCCCTAATAATCTTCTTCTCTTTGGCTTATAATCTTAGTATATAGGCTACTAATATACTTAGTTCTATTACCTAAGCCTTTACAAAATCTATATATAAATAAGGCTTGAAATTGACTTAGTAAAGTAATCCTCAAGCTCGGACAGGGTTTTCGTCGGCACCCCGACAATCCGCATGTTTAGTACTAGGGTGCTTAATTTTGTTAATAAAGTGTAAGTTAAATATACGGACGCCTTATGGGACGTCTTTCTCCATTATAACTGCAAAGACGCCCTTTTTAAGTAGTCCGTTAATCTCTTTGCGTTATAAGTCCGTAAAAGGGGTTTCCTATACTAGAACTAATATATTTATAGGCGGAGGTTGCCTTATAGATATGCTTATAGAGGTTGGGTAATTCTCCGTTATAGGGTTCTTTTAGAGGCGTCCTTAACCACGCTTTACGGTAGGTTTAGTAGGTTCGGTAGGTTTCTAAAGAACTTTCAGAGTAGGTAGGGGTGCTTTTAGTTCATTTAGTTTGGTGGGTGCTTCTAGTTCGTCTAGTTTAACGTTATAGGTGTCTTTAGACCAAAAATAGGGTTTTACGGACGTGCTTCTAAAGCTAGTCGGTCCGCTAGAAAGTTATATACAGTACGTTTCGTCTTCTACAGCTAGTAAACAATAAGGTCCGGTCTAGTTGCCGCTCTTACGCTATATAAGGACTTTAGAATTAAGCGGGAGGTTATAAACTAAGGTTATATTAGGTCCGTTACGGTAATATAGGGCGCTATTAACAGCTTATTTGGCCCGTAATTTGACTATTTCGGCTATCGCCTTCCGTATTACAGCTGCTTATTCTATAATAGACGGGGTAGGAGGGCCTAGGTTGCTTATCCTTAGGTAGGCTTTATAAACTAAGAGGGTAGGTACTAGTCCGTTAGGGCTAGCGGTGTTATTAACGGCTTTTACGGCCATCTGTAAAGCCAGTTCCTTTTAGATATCCTTATACTCGTCTATAATAATCTAGTAAGCTCTTTATAAAGCTAGGTAAGCTCGCTTAATAAGCCTAATAGACTAATATGCCTTAACTAGAACGGCTTTTGTTAAAATAGCTATGGCTATAGCGTGCTGTTAGAATTCCTTACTAATAAAGTTCCTACCGGCGTTGTGGGTGATATACTTAGGGGGTCCAACATATATATTAATCCAGTAGGTCCGTAAAATGTCCTAAGTATATTTTATAGATATATTTTGCAACCAACAGGCGGCTTAGTAGCGGGTTACCTTGTTAATTATATATAATACTAGGCTGCCGTTAATATATATAATATCTACGTATACTAAGTGGTTGAAATCGAGATCCTTATAAAGGGTAAACTTAAATTAGCCTAGGGAACGTCTATATTTCTAGTAAAAGGAGCAGTATTTAGTTAGGTAGTCGATTGCCTTTCTGTTAACATTATTATGTCTAGAGCGTTTAAGGACTCTATATAGCTTTTTAGCTAATAGGTAGCTAAAACGGCGGTATAGGCGGTGGATTTTAGTACTAGTAAGGTAGCACAGGTTATAGTCAAGAGATTCCTAAATATAGGTCTATAATGTCTCTCCCCATATAAGGAACGGGTGTCTAAATCGTCATATAATTAGTAGGGTAATATATTTACTTCCTAGGGCAGTTACGGGGCCAATTATGGTGTCTATAATATTATTGTAGTAAACCTATAACCTATCTATGTCCGTAAGACAAAGTAGAAAAGGGGTGTCCGCTTTTACTATGTAGAAGTTAACTAGGCTAATTAGGGTCTTAACTGCCACTAATCTAATTAATATGGTTGAGCTAATGCCGAATTAGACGTTTACGGCCCTAGTTTGCATAGTATTAATATCCGTATTATTATTTACGGTGGTCTTATATATAAGGTACTGTCTATAACCTATAGTAGACTTCTTAGAGGCACCTATATCAATTATAACGCCATAGAATTCTTTAGGGGTGTAGCGTTCTATAGTAATATATATAAATAGGTCCTGTTTACGGTCTAATAGGTATACTTATGGGCCCGTTTTTAGGTATAATTAAGTGTGTAAAGGAGCGGTCGGCTAATACGGTCGTAATATTAAAGACTTAGCTATCTATAAAAGGTCTAAAAGTAGTTAAGAACGTCTCTAAGGTCTCCTATTCCTAAGTATTTAAGTTAAAGTTAATTATAAGGGCTTCCATTAACTCGTTAAGAGACTCTTCTACTTCCTCTTCTTTGTAGTCTAAGATAAACTAGTTAATCTGTCTGTTAAGTCTCTTCTTAGACTTATTACGTTCTTCCTAGGTATACCTTATAGACTAATATCCTTCCTTACTATATATAAAGCACCTCTAATTGGTTTGTTTATAGGGGTATGCTTTTATACGGGAGTTGCTATAGGGGTTACGGGTAGGACCTAGTCAATGCGGGTACTGCTAGCGGTAGTGGCGGTCCGTAAAGTAGGTATCTAAGTTAGTTTATGGATTTTATAGGTCCGTAATAAAGGCTTAAGTACTGCCTAGCGGGTTTAAGGCTTCGTGCGTTGTAATAAAGGACCGTAAATTATTAATAAGGCCAGCTATGGTGTCTACGGGCTTGTAATAGGCGTATTTATAGGGTTCCATTTCCTAGCAAGCCGTAATAAGTTTATTATATAGGAAGTTGTCCGTTTAAAGCTTAATATTAAGACTGTGCTATAGGTAGTGGAGGTCTTTAATAAGGATTTACAGGTACTCTATAGTCGATTTTTTAGTGTTCTTATCTATTACGGTCTATAACTTAGTCGCATTTCATTGGGTAAGGATATTACGCTTATATTCTGGTCCTTTAAAGTAGTTACGTATGGCTTTATATAGCTTATTAAAGGGAACACCAAGGGGGTTACTCTTAAGGTTAATGTAGTAGTGGTTAAGTGCTAAGCCGCGTAGTATAGTAGAGTAGGCTTAGCTAAACTCCTATTTAGGAATATCGGCCTTCTAATAGAGGTCCGTAAAGATGGTCAGTTTAAAGTTAAAGTTGTCGTTTTTACCGCTATACTTAGATTCGTCGGTATAGAGCTTAGCCAGGTTGGCTAGCTCCTTACTATAGGTCTTTACTTAGGTGGTTTACGGATCTATAACTTAAACGGAAGGGTTTTAGTCCGTATTTTAGTTTATAGGGGTGTTATGGTCCGTAATTTAGGTTACGGGGGTATTACGGTCCGTAACTTAAGTACTAGGTATACTTTGGCCCGTAAAATTAATTTTAAAACTACTTAGGTTTATAGGACAAATTTGGTTAAGTGGGTTAGGTATAAGGCTAGCAATCCCGTTAAGTTTAGAAGAAGTAAAGAGTTCTTTAGTAGCTTTAACCTGGTCTAGGATTTCCTCTTTAGTCTATTCTGTTTAGTCCTTTTTATGTATTATATTATATAAAGACTATGCAATAGTAACTTGTTTATCCCTTTTAACCCATACGCCTTAGTGACGTAAAAGGGTTTGTAGGTTATAGATAGTAGTAGGGTTGCAGGCCTTAAAAATAACTTCCGTAAAGTCCGCAAAGTCTTCCTAGTATTGCTCCTATAGGTCGTTATTTATAAGCTTAAAATATTTATATTTAAGAACTTTAAATTTAATATAGTTGTTAACATTAGTTATAGACGTAAGGTTAACTCCCTGCCTCTACTTTTCTTAACCTTTATTAACTTGCTTACTTAGGTCTGCTATACTATATAGTGTAGTATAGTACGTTACGGGTGGGGAAGGTCTTATAGTGGTCCGTAAAGGCGGTTAATAGGTCTGTAACGGTTTGTAGGAGGGTAGGGGGTTTCCGTAAGGTCTTGTAACGGTCCGTAAAAGTAATTAATAGGTCTATAGTAGTTTGTAGAAGGGTAAGGGGTCTCTATAAGGGGTCTAAAAAGAGGTTAAAGGGTATAGTAGAAATAGGGGTTTAAGGTTTGGAGGTAGATTAAGGGTAGGGGTTCCGTATAGGTCTGTATTCGCATCTATTATACTTCTAGTAAACCGTACTAAGACTTAAATAAGTATATAGAGTTGGTGATAAGTCCGTAATCCCCAACTTCTAACCTTCTAGTAGGTCGTACTAGGATTCTAAATAGGTGGTTGCTGTCGTATATATCGCTTAGGGGGAGGTATTAAGTGATTGCTAATCTATGCGCGCTTACTAATCAGTGTTTATATCAACTTAATAATACAATTAAGTCATATCCAGGGGCACGAAATACGTATAGTATTGTATGCTCGTTTAGATAGTGGTGACTGTCGATTCTATTAAGGTAGACTACGTGGTCTATATACTGACGCGCCTCCCCCCTAATTAGTCAGCATATAAGTGGTTGGTGCACCGAACGCGTAACTACGCGTTTGGTGTACCACATGCTGTAATTATACAATACTATTATAAAGTATTTATTTTATTTAATAAGTAATAAAGCTACACCAATTATATAGTATAAAACTACTAGATTTAGAAATATATACTAAATTTTAGGAGATAAGTCTTTTTAACCAACTAATTAATACCTTAACTATATATAGTAGCTTAAAGGTAAATATAGAAGTAATATATTAGTAATATAAAGGATTATAAGAAGAGATTATAAATTATATTTTAGTAATTAAATAATAATTGTAAGCTAGGGCTTTATATATTAAATTCTATACTAAAAAGGTTTTATAAAACTATACTAGGAATACTAAATTACCTATAATACTTATAATTAATTATTGTCGGTATCACTCTGCGTGATATAAAGCGTCTCCCGGGTAGTGAGCCTTCCACGGGGCACGTAGCACTATAGACGTATAGTACTAGTATGCTCTGTGTGGATGTGACTGACTTATATTGAGTAGGCCACGTAGGCCTCTATATACTCTAAGCGACGGAAGCGAAACAGGTTATATGACCAGGTTATGTGACCTATTTACATTTAAACAATTATATACTAGTATAAAGGCTTAAATATAAAGTTATATAAAAATCCTTAGGTTAGCCTAAGTAGTTATTAGTATATTTTTAATAGGCTTTTAATAGGTCTCCTAGTAAATTATATATTTTTTCTCTAGCTATGTTTTTTCTTTATTGTTATAATAACGATATATTATATATAAACGCTAGATAAACAAGTATTAGATTTATAGAATTAATAGCTATATACGGCTGTTGTAGAGACTTAAGAGGATTGCTAGAGAGCTTGATAGAAATTGTTACGGACACTTTAAGTACAATGTTACGACTACTTGGAGAAGAGTTAGAGGAAGCTAGTTAGTTAATATAGGCATGGTCTAGAATAGATCTGGTAGAACTATGTAATAAGGAATAGTAACCGAGGTCATATAATATGCTACGTAGTGTATAAAAGGAACGAGAGGAACTTACGTACCTTATATATAATACGTATATTATATATAAGAAGGATTTTATAGGAGTACGGTTGTGTATTTAAGGACCCTTAATCCCTACCTAGATAGTTCCTTCCTTATAGTAATTCTTAGAATATAATTAGAGTTAATCTATTGGGCAACCACTCCACTAGTTGTTATTATTGTTAACTCTAATTTGTATTACCTATATACCTAGCCTAATAACAAACCCACCGTAGTACTAACTATAAGGTTCCGTTATAGAAATGTAACTACGGCTAAATCTATATAATCTATATAGGGGCAATTGGGGCGGATAAACTATCTACTAAGCGATATTAAATAAGGAAAGAAAAGCTACGTGTTTAGCGTAGCGCGTATCGCGGGCAGTCCCGTAACATTTATTAAAGTTTTTTAAAAGTTTAAAGTAGGGGTTAGATAGATAGATTATATATATTAGTATACTAATACCTTTCTAGACCCCTTTTAAGAAGAGCCCTTAATAATCTCCCTCTACTATAAGGGAATAGTAATTAGGGGCCTGATTGCAAAAAGGGGGGGGGGGGGGGGGGGGGGGGGTAATATAAGGGATATTATTGCGGTCACCTTGGGAAGCCCTTAGGGCAGCCCTTGGACACCCCTTAGATAGTTGCCGGTTACGTGCCGGAGGCATGTGCCTATAGTATATAGTTATCCTCGATCCCAGAGGCCTTACCTCCTTAAAGATTTATCTCCTCTATAATTTATCCTATTTCTATAATTATGCCTTATAGCCCCCTGTCTACAAAGTCCCTTTATATATACTAACCTATTTTAATATAGTAGTTTAGAATAGTAGAGTTACTTATATTATAAAATTAGGTAAGAAAATGTTGCCTTATTAAATAAAAGTTTATTTAACATTTGGTTTTGCTAAGCTCACCTAGTAGTAAGTTCAACCCCTTTTACTTGGCACGATCGGCGGTATCGGACACGTGAGCCGAGCTTTTAGCCAGGTGAGGTTAACTAGGAGCAGAGTTAGGGACAGCGGCTGCGAAAATCAGCGTGTTGCTTTCCTCAGAGCCGGAAAACCTGCATCTGCCCAAAACTGTTTCATTTCAGAGCACGTGATTTGTCCAAAGCTGCCAGATGGTAGGGTGCAACTAATGGAAGTTCTAAGGAATACAAGGGCCACGAATGGCACCATGAGGTTGAAAGCCAAAGAACTATATGTGATGGGAGGGTCTTAATTCACCCTTTTGTCATGTGCATTGGAATGCCAAGATCATCTCTAGAATATTCCAACCCTTAAGCCGCAGCTGCACACCTCCACACAGCTCGACCAAGTGCGCCAGGTGAACTGGTGAAAACAGCCCCCTCTCATTTACAGAATCTTCATTTCTTCGAAAATTACTTCTATCTCCTCCAGTCTTGTCTTCATTTTACCTCGCACTTCTAGTCCCCAGCGTCTGACTAATTATAACGCCCACAGTATTCTCGTCGCTCATTTGAGACCGGACGATCACCGACCCATGGATGTATTCGGGCCCATATCATTGTCACTACAGCTATTCAAAGGCTGCCTGGCAGCATTCTCGCTGGTGGTCGATGCCAAAATTTTTGGCCCGGATGCTGCTGTGTTCCGTTGTATGTTGAAATTAGATGAGTTCCGATTACGAACTTGGGCACAAAATGCCGGAATCCTCGATGGTCGCCTAGATGAACGCTTGAACGAAGCACTTATCAACGAGACGCTATCTACAATCCGTACCCTGCTATCTGATGTGACGGTCCTCAAAACGCGGTACGGTTTGGAATATGTTCCTTCTGATACCATCGACTCAGCTTCATCTGGAACCGCGGAGGCGAGGCCTGATACGATGCCGGCTGAACTTGGGTTCCTTGATGCTCCCAAGATTTTACGGGTCCAAGATAGCATTCTCGAGAACCAGAAACTCCCTGGGGCTCGAGGCTTGATCAAGCGCATACGATGGGCAAGTCTGGACAAAGATCGTTTTGTGAATCTTGCTAGGGACATAGGCACGCTCATTCAGAAGCTCGAGGGCTTGCTTGACTCTGCCAACCAGCGCGCTATCGCACGCGATATGTCCCTTTTACATTGTGAGCTCGTCAACACCATTCGGAATATTTCCGCACTTGGACCTCTGCGAGTCGCGGCGTCTGCCCTGTACGGTGATAACTCGATCGTTTCGTCCATTGCCGTCGGCAGAGGAATTGTGCTCGAATCGGAAAGTACGGGGAATCAAACATCCGGGCCTGCCTCTTTGAATTCGCTCGGCTTACTTCTTTCTCCCGACCAGGAGAGGACGATCAGAGTCGTCAGGACGAATGGCAACCGTGGGTTAGGTGTATTCAACGGACAGAGAGTGTACCTGGAATTCAAAGAGTATGAGCCAAAAGACGTTGCAGCAAGCTGGCTCCAAACCCGAGCTAAATCATTGAGCGCCTTTCTGGGTTCCGATTGCCCCGAATGCTTCCACTCCCTCCGCTGTCTTGGGTATTTCAATGACATCCAGAAGTCCCGGTACTGCTTCCTCTATCGATACCCTGCCACCACGCAGGGCACACCATCGACCAGTACACTGCAAGATCTTCTGCAAAACAACTCTATCATCCCATCACTTACAACTCGCTTCAGTCTGGCAGTAGAGCTTGCAAACACCGTTCTGTATCTCCACTCTGCCGGGTGGCTGCATAAAAATCTACGGTCCGAGAACATCGTGTTTTTCTTACCTACTCCGGATTTGCCAACCTTATCATTTCCCTACGTCATGGGCTACCAACTGGCTCGGATTGATTGTAACAACGAGATAACAGAGCAAGCTCCGAATAACCGGGAGGCCGATATGTATCGACACCCAGAGACACTGGGGGAAACTCGTCGCAGCCGATTCCGTGGTCGTTTCGACGTCTACTCGTTAGGCATGGTCTTGCTTGAGCTAGCATATTGGTATCCTTTGTCAAGGATATTCAACGGAGTGATCGATCTGGCAAATTGTTCGAACTATCAGCTACGACGTCTGCAGGATGTAGTATTGTCAGAAGGCTCTGGAATCCTCGCCCAAGTAAAGTTCAGGATGGGTGACACGTATTGTGAAGTCGCCAAGGCATGTATCAGCGGATCATTTAGCTCACAAGATTCGACTGAGACTGATTTGGACGATCGGGAAGAACTGGCTGCATTCTTTCGTAGTATAGTTCAGAAGTTAGAAACTTGCAAGGTTTAGAGTCTGAATCGAAGAATAGGCTCCCAAGGCCATTTCTCATCTCACAAAAAGAACAATAACTTGCAAGGCTAAGTTTTTAAGTCCCAGCCGTAGTGGATCTAGAGTTCGCTTCACCCAGGAGTTGCCCGAACTTGGGGTTCTCCTAATATGGGAGCGTTGAGTTATGATGCACTCCTATCTTGTCGTTCTGATACCGAATCTACCTATCGTCTCTCAGATCACGGTGGCATCATCACATTAGTTGAGCAGATGGTACTTATACCGCTTATTCTCTGTAACATGCTCTGTCTATTCCAATTCTCACTTCTACATAGGACTTTCTTTCTCAAATCTAGAGCTTAACCCCTACTCTGCTAGTGAATTTTCTGACGTAATATGTGCCTGTCAAGTGGGCGTTAATGGAAGGTTGAATTCCTGGTTGGATACTGGAAGCCTCTGAGCAGAAGAGGCTTGTGGTAAAGATGTGCCATTAGATAACTCAGACAGCACGGAAAGAATATCTTTCGTTGTTTGTAAAGATACTAGCATGAGATAATGTCGACGCCCAATTGGCTCAAAAAGACCGGTCCCCTTGGCGAAGCCAAATAGGACGTGTTTTATCGGTTGACAGATAATCACGAAGAGGTAGGAAAACTTCTAGGATCATGGTCCCTTTTAAAAACACACAATGAAATCTCCATTCTTGGCAGCCCTGTCTGCTCTTGCCCACAACCATTCGTGCACCCGTCTTCGTCTAATTAGTGCTACCCCTCACGGTCACTCTTTCGCTCGTCGCTCTTCACTTTTTCATACTACAAGCCACAGTCGTTCTCTACCAACTATCCATGCTCTTCGGCTTGTTCCCACCACTTCCGACCCCCCCCTTTTTACCCGGAACATGATGTCGTAAGGTTTGCAGGACCGAAGTGCTTGCTGCTGTTAACCTACTGGCTCGGTTTCACGCACGACTCTCGGTCGAATACTCGGGTAGCTATAATTTCAAACCAATTTTCTGCAAGCCATGACTGCCCCTTAGCGAGGGTAAGAGACGAATAGGGGCATGTGTATTTGCTCCGCCACCACAGAGGCACGCGGCAAATTCCGCCGACCTTGCAACCCCTGAAATCTCTGCGGTTTTTCGAATGATTCAATAAAGCCGCCTTCCCAATGACCTGGTATCGACAACACTGATATTTCACGAAGAGTACCTCTTCATTTGTCCCCAACTGGTCTCACTGGTCATGGACTGGCCTTCCGCCTCCACGGCGCCACCTCCACCTGGTGTGATGCAGGTCAAGAGATCAGACCGCGTTCCGGCTCGCATCAACTACTCAAAGAATGACAACATCAAACCCGAGAGCCTTGACCAACATTCTGCATCCGAAATCCTACGGACTTTCACGTCAGCAAGCAAGATACCGTCGTCCTTCACTTCATTTGTGCTGCTATCTGTGTTCACCCTGGCCAACACTTTCTCTCTGACCCATTACTTCCGCAAGAACGTGAACTATGCCAACGAGGTTTGGCTGGGTACTGGCGCTTCTTTCCGGGTTTCGGTGTACAAACGAGCACATCATTATTGGATTACAACTCTCGGGTTACCGACTTCGCAGACCTTGGTCTCAAAGATGCCCATACTGCAGCGACCAGGTGAAGCATATGACGAAAAACGCCTTGCCATGGCCATTCTTGAGCTGCGTTTGCTCATCCATCCACCACTTGCCAACCATGAGAATATCGTCCAGCTCAAAGGCATTGCATGGCAGCACAGTTTAGACTCTCCTGGTGTTGTGGTCCCATGCCTACTCCTAGAGTTTGCAGAGTATGGCACACTTTCCGACCTGCTCCGCAGCAAAGAAGATATTCCATTAAAGACTAAACTCTCTCTTCTCCACGACATAGCTTTGGGCCTTGAAGCGCTACATAAATGTGGCATCGCTCAAGGAGATGTCAAGCCAGACAACATCTTGATTTTCAAACACTCAAAACGGCGCTTCATTGCCAAGCTCGCTGATTTTGGATATTCTCTCCTGGAAAATGAGGAAAATGTCTATGTTGGTGGTACACAGGCTTGGAAAGCTCCAGAAACCATAGGCAAAAGCGTATCAAGAGACCTTGTTCCGAGTACTGACTTGTACTCCTATGGGCTTCTTGCATGGCAGGTCATGCTGGGGCAACATAGCGTGTTCGATCATGTGTCCACCGGCTCGAGGGCGTCTTCTTATGAAGACCTAGAGTTAATGAAGGAGAAGGATATTGTGCTTCGCAAGGCCATTGATTGGGCGCGCCAGCTGGACTCAGATCGTTCCGTGTTTGTCATCAGATTGTTCAAGGCGACATTGCCGCGGGATCCCAAGAAGAGGAGCCTAGAGGAAGTGCTACGCGCATTCTGGGGTGATGATGAAAATCTTCAGTTAGAAAGGGCAATGTTAATGTTGTTCCCTTTGGATCTCAGGAAAACCATCCGCGGGCAGACGGTTTCATTGTAAGCTCTTCCACAACTGTCGCGGCCGCGCGCTTTGAAGAACGGAGTACTTGAGTCTGGCTGACTGAGTATACGGCATAGTATACAAATGCAACTTCGAGAGCAACGTATGATGGTTCTAGCTTCTCTTCGTCGGCAGAGCATTGATGCATGGACTCCGGTACGTTCAATGACTGGCTAGCTCTGTATCAATCTAAGCATTTGACGACAGCCGCGACGACCACATGAAACCTTCACCTGGCTCCCAAGCAGAGTGCTAGACCTTGACCCATCCATACAAAGGTTCTTAATCCAGGATCTGGAGAACGCCATCGAAGGAAGGCCGTCTGTCATGCCAGTTACTCGAGCAGAGGCATTGGGCATGCTCGGAACTCTTCATGTCACTAATCCAGAAGCATGCCAGGTTGAAGGCGCTTCTATAAGCTTCGGCATCGACCGTCTTCGGCAAGCTGCCAAACTAGGATCCTGGAATACACAGATAATGCTTTACCGGGTGTGTACAGCACTTGGTCAACCTGTGCCGGAAGATGTTCCCATTGTTGAATATGTCAAATTTGGAATAAAGGCCTGCTTGTGGGACTCTCTACAGGATTTGGCCGCGCTGGACCTTGACGAATACACCCAAGCATTGAGACTACGACGTCGATGCTTTCCAATCGAGAAAGAAGAGTCAGTCAAAACTGTTCTAAGGAGCTCTGGAGAAGGGTTCAGAGACATCATGTTGACACCAGAAGTTCAGTGTGCCAATCACTACGTGTTTGCGGCTATGGATCCCATTCACGTTGCTGCGACCTGTGGCTTTGCAGACGTTGTCGAATGGCTCATCGACCACAAAAGGGCAGACGTCAATGCTGTGACTGAGCTCATGGATACTCCTCTTATTTGCGCCAGCCGACAAGGTCACGCCTCCGTGCTTCGCGTTCTTCTCAGGAAGGGAGCAGACGTGGCACGAACCAACCTTAACAACGAAAACCCTCTTCACTCCCTATGGTGCTTTGACGAAGTGGACGTCGATCCTGTTTGCGACTTTCTGATGAAACGTGGCGCGGACGCAACATGCCAAGCCCATCGCCGGAACCTGCGCTTGCTGGAAGAATGGGATTCTACACATTGCCCAGGTACACCGCTGCATCGAGCCGTCGCGCGAAACCATACCGGTGCAATTCGCGCTCTGCTCAGGAACAAAGCTGACCCGTTGCTGCCGATGAACGATGGGAGCTCTGCTGTCGATACTCCAATTGAGCTAGCCTGTCGCTTCCATTGTTCGGACGCCCTGGAGGTTCTCTTCGGCAAGGTTAAACTCCGCAATGGACAAGTGGCCGACTCAACTGGACGACCTTTGGGGAATTTCTTGACGCTGGCGATCATCGAGGCAGCAGAGAATTTTAGTCGACATGGTGCACAGTCGCGCAATAAACTCGCTGCTACACTCGACATCCTACACCGCGAGGGCGCAGACTTTGCGAATAGCGATGGCTTGGGAACTCATGCCTTAGTTATAGCGGTCACTCAGGGCCATAGAAACGTTGTCGATATCATCCTCGAAAAAGTCGGCAACCACGAACTACACCTCCGCCGCAGCGAATACAACTACAACTACTCACTGCTCCACATGGCAGTCAATTTTGGCCAAATCCGGATGGCGAGACATCTCCTGGACAAGGGGGCAGATCCGCTAGCCTTGGCTGGAAGCCATAACGAGCTAACTGTTCTTCACGAGCTCGCAGCAGGGATCACTGGAGAAGAAGCAGCCCAACTCGCCATCGATTTGGTCAGACTGGGAGTACCCGTGGACGGGGTGGATCCAGACTATGAGTCCCCATTAGCGGTTGCTTTGCGATGCCTAAACTTGCCTTTGGCAGAGATATTCCTTCGATTAGGCGCAAACCCCAACGCAAGCTTTTACAGACGCTACAACTACGAGAGCGAGCGCGCCTACACGATCCTTGGAAGCTTGGTCGAGTACCCAAACGACGCGACCATCCATCAAGTCGACTTCTTTCTGAAGGCAGCCGAACCGTTTGGCCTCTCCGACCTCGCAACAGTAGAAGGCTCCGTTTCCGCACTTGAGCTCGTCGCAAAAGAGACGCCAACCAGAAAACGAATCGAAAACAGTTATGAACCCCCAGCGACAAATCCCGCGGCGGCTAGACGACAGTCGCGCAATGATGCCGCCTGCATGAAGATGGTGGATCTGCTGTTTCGACATTTTACAGATTCGAGTTCCGTGCGAGCGCTCTCCTTTGCAGCGTTATCGGCGAACTTGCCGGTTGTAAAGTATCTCCTCCAGCAAGGCGTCTCTCCGAGGAAACTAATGGACAGGCCACCGTTTGCCTCTGCGTTGGAGACTCTACAATACATGCCGCTAGATCGATCAAATATGCTGGAGATGCCTGGAGCGGTCATGATTCATGAGTTTATCACCCTGTTTATCTCGGCATTGCAGTCTTTCGATGACGACTCTGATGGCGATGACTCTGAAGCGGAATACTCTTTTGAAGGTCCGAGTTTCGACATCGCTTGGAAACACGTGGAGGATGCATATCGTGAGCTGGACATGCGGCGAAAATGGCTGGAACGAGAGCTATCTGTAGAGAAAGGCACTTATCCCCCTGAAATTCTCAGTATCAGGTTGCGGGAGCCATTTCGCCTTCCTATATAGCCAGGAACAGAACAATGCAGAAGCACAACGCTATCAACTGGTCGTGGCTGTTTTCAACGCCTTCTGGACCTTCGTAAAAGCTGCTTCTAAGAAAGGTAATCTCGACATTCTTGCCGCCCAGAAACTCTTTCAGTTGATTCTGGAGCTGCTCAATATCTCGCAGGTCCTGAATCCATCCACGCACTGCTTGCTAGTCATCCATGCCAGCCTCAATCTTCTGTCGTGCTTAATGTTTGACTCAATGTAGCTCGTCGCGGCATGCCCCTTTGTCACGCGTTCTACTGAGTATGTTATCAAAGCGGGCAAAGAGAGGGCGCTAAGAGAATAGATTGGTCATGATTCTTTTCAGGGTGTTTTACGATTTCAGCAGGTGAAAAGTGGCGTACTTGGGAAGCGGACTAAAGAACAGCTGAATAGAATTTTATGAAGAAGCATCCTTAGCACTCGTGGTCCTCATCCTCTCAGGTACTGTCTCGGCGTGAATGATCCAACCGCAGACATATATCTTCGTAGTCTTAGACTGCATTTTCCTGCATGTTCGATTATGATTCGACCTTGGCATTCTTTCGCTCGAGCTCTTCTTGAGCCCGTAAGACTTGCTTCATCTCGTCGTTGAATAAGTTGATTCTCGAGGTCGTTCTGGATGGTTGTTTCTCTTCGATCTAGAGCCCTTGGATCGACACGAGGAGATATGCTTTATCTATGTCGAGGATGAAGTTCTACAGGGTCCGGGAGGTTCGGTGTCCCCCCCCCGTGCGCGCAGCAGCGGTGGCATCTAATTTCGCTTAAGCCTCGCCTATATTAGTATGTAGAGCTAGCAGAATTGGATGTAGTGGCCGCCAGGAGGAGGGAGTCGCCTCCTTGCATTTGAAGCTATTCGCAACTTCTCTTCCTTACCAATATTGTGATATTTGCTCTAGATCTTGGTGTAATAAAGCCTTCCTCTCGTTAATATGAGCTCCAAACGTACTGCCGCTGCCGCCGTTGGAAGTCCTTCTCGTCCACCCCTTTAAAGGCCTCGACTGTCGCCAATACTGTCCTTATCTACTCCTCAACCACCTATCTTAACGCAGAGCTTAAGTATAAGTACGGTCATGACTCTACCACCCGCATTTAATAGCCAGATTAGCACGCAGCTTGACTTCTCTCTACTGATAGCGTTTAATGGGTTGCCTCTATTACGGCAGGCAGCTGCTTTTACTAACGGCGAGCTTAAGGAAATACTGAACGATCCTAAGGCAGCAGAGGAGGTAGATTGTAAGGGGGTTTAACGCTTCTATTAATTGCAGGATTATAATACCATAAGGGCTCCTCCGCAGCTGCTGTGTCTTACGCAGCTTTTAAATATAGGTTCCTATCGTCCTTTAAGTTAGCAACAAAATTATTAGTTACTGTACCTCCACCCAGAGCTTAATCTAGATAATATTGGCCACTATATATAAACACCGCGTTAATTGCGGAGACACCCTATACTTTTTTTGTAAGTATTCGAGCCAATACCTAAGGATTTAATAACAGATAGTAAGAAGGAGGAGCCACTACCAAGGCTTTAATTTAAGTATAAATTAAAGTAGGTAAAGCTAAGCGGTAAAGGTATCTTTTTTAACTATCGTCTTTTATTATTAGCTAGGCTTAAGAAGGGCGTACGGACTTAGAATATAGTTACATATACTTTTACTAACTCTCGCCTAAGCCTCTCGCTCGCATATAGTTGTAATATACTGCCTATAATTAATAAGGCTATTAAGTAGCAGCTTCCTAGCCGTTACGTTATATAAGAGTTATATAATGCGTCGGTTTTATATATAGAGAAGAATAAGACTTAAGTAATATTTAAGATTAATCCTAGTTAGGAAGCTAGCTAGAGCTTAATTAACAATAAACTTATAAGCTTAGTAAAGAAGTACCGGAATATAGACAGCTCTATAAAGCAGCTCTTAGTTAAAGTCAGCTTTATATATATTAAGGTAAATAATTAAGCTAAATCTACCGCTCGCTCTACTAATCATTCCATAATGGCCACACAGTTATCGGTATAGCTAGCTACTACTGCTTCCTTATAGGATACGTCTCTAAGTATACCGCAACCTAAACAGCGTAAGGTTAGTAACGTTGCTCGTCCTTTAAACCCCCGCCTAAAGACTACTAAGCTTTAGCTAGAGCTATATAGGGAGTAGGAGTATAAGAAGAGGTACCTAGGCTCTTTTTAGTGCTAGATTTATTGCCAAGTTAACTATAAGCTAACGTAGGAGGACCTTAAGGAGTGGGCGCGGGCTATTAAGGATAGTTTAGCTACTATTTGCATACCTTATAGTAAGCTATTTAAAAAGCTTTAAGATTAGAAAAAGGGAGGTAGTAAGAAGTCTCAACTTACCTCTTTTAAGTCACCTACACCTAATACTCCTAGAGTTGTTAATTAATTCTATATTAATTTAACCAGCAGGCAGTACGGGCGTCTAGCTATATTACCGTTAGGGTAAGACCTAACTGTAAGATCATTACCTATAGCTCCTCTGCTTTGTTCGTAAGGCCTAAATTATATAACTAATTTATAGGAGTATTTTAACTAGTAGAAGCTCTTAGTATAAGAAGACCTAGAGTAGGAGAGTAATCTTAAAGCTGCCTATTAAGTTACTTATGAGAAGTAGTAGGACTTAAGGATTATTAGGGAGTAGAAGCCAAATAAGGAGGGTAAAACGCTAGTTAATATAATAATTAATAAGGGAGTACTAGAGGTAATTGCTAAATAGGTGTATTAGGATATTAAGAAGTAGAGGACTTTATAAGTTACTTAACTTTCCAATAGTATTAAGGATTTAGAGGAAGATAAGCAGTAGAGTTTTTATACTAGTAGCTCTGCCTAAGAGTATAGGGTAGAGTATAGATTTTGCTAGTAATTTATATAAGAGTTCTATAATATAGTAAACTAACTAAGGTAACGTTTAACTCCTAGATCTAATAACTCGCTAACTCTTCTATTAATCGTTCCTTATATATACCCGCTATAGCTAAAGTAGGCTCTGGCGTTATTACTCCTTCTACCTATAGTATCTACACACTACTATAGGAAGTCTTTAAACTTATTACCCTAGAGCTCTGGCTTACTCCTCTATAAGCTAAAATATTATTAAATATACTCCTTTAGCTCACCAAAGAACTCCTTAATTAGATTTAGATTAGGTAAATATATAGGTAGATAGATAAGCACTATACCACGCTCGGTAAAAAGAGACTTAATCTATCTTAAATAATGGAAGCTTATATTATCTATAATAACTACTAACCTCGGAGCTAGATAAGGATTACAGTAAGATAGGAGGTAGTATTTAATCCAGTAGTTATATCCTTCCGCGTTTATTAAGCCGCTATATATTAACAATATTAGTACACTGTTAATAGTATACGCAGGTAGAATATTAAGCCGCTGCTTGCTGGGGTTATATGGAGTATATAGGATTAGCGTCGTACCTACTGGCGCCTAAGCCGACTTTTATATACCCGTCTTTAAATTAGCACTAGATTCGTCTATAAAGATAAGTTGCTTAATAGTAAACTATAAGATATTAGCCTAGTATTGATTACGGTTCTCCTAACTCCGCTCTAAAGCAACGCGATAAGCCTTATATATAAGTAAGTTATTTCCTCATCCATATATTCAGAATATAGCTTACCAGCTTCCTGCTCCAGCTAGCGACTCTTAACTCTATAGCAATTGTCTACGGGCTTACTATAACCCTAAAACCGACGTATATATACTAAGCCGTCTCATCCAGATATAGATTTGGTGCCTTATTAAGTCGGTAGAGTAATATAACAATTATCTAAGGGCTCAGTATCCTCCTTAGGCTAAAGTATACACGACCGAGCCTCGTCCTTCCGTACCTCTCTAGTTTCCGTTGAATTCGTTGAACAGCTTTGGGAGAGCACTTGGCTTAAATACTGCACTGTCGATTAGTGGCGCTAGCGTCGATAAGGATTTCCAGGAAGACGTGTTGCCATTCGCGCATGTTGGGCGCCATATTCGATGGAGGCGATAACGAGAGTTACACCAAGATCTAGAGCAAATATCACAATATTGGTAAGGAAGAGAAGTTGCGAATAGCTTCAAATGCAAGGAGGCGACTCCCTCCTCCTGGCGGCCACTACATCCAATTCTGCTAGCTCTACATACTAATATAGGCGAGGCTTAAGCGAAATTAGATGCCGCCGCTGCTGCGCGCACGGGGGGGGACGGGGGGGGACACCGAACCTCCCGGACCCTGTACCGACGAATTTATTCTGTTTTCTTTGGGGGAGTAACTGGGGGGCGACGGACTGGCGCTCCAGGAGAGCTTGCGTTGTTTGGAAGGCACCATGACTATCAGCACCGTCTTAGGAATATGGAAGATACGCAGGCATGCCAATAATCCGCTCGGAAAAATCGAGCGGGTCAATCGGGCGGATTAATCCAGGGGTAATTCGCCGGGTTGGTTTTAAATTTCTAATTCGACTGGCGGAATGACTTAGAATTTTAAGCCAATCTGATTGAAACGGTGCCACCCTTGATTTTGCTATCAATCCGATATTTTCTTACTTTATTCGCCCGATTGATTCAATTCTCCAATCGGCCAGGCGGATTATTTAAAGCAATCCGATTGTTTTAGGGAGAAAAAATCAGGCCGGCGGCAAAGTTATTAGACCATTCTAGAAAATACTGCCTGAATAGCTCTTTTAGAGAGAAGATTAAAAGTTAGAATCAACTCCCAGCGTATTAAACGCTAAGGCCTACCCAGTCTGGCAGCCTACTCGTGCCACGGACTACCTCGCTTTGCTCGGTAGTGCTACTGGGCTCAAGCTATATACCAAGCTCAAATGGACCAACTAACCTACAATATTTCTATCGACTTTTTACCTTACCGCTATACCTCTTCCCTATTATATATAACTAGCTAAATATAAGCAGACCCTTAAAGAAGCCCCCTATAAATGGTAGAATTAATTATAAGACTCTATTGCGAAAATATATATATCTATACTAAATACTCCTCTATATAGCCTATAGTAGTAACTTATAAAGTATACACCCTAGAATTAATTAATACTTTATAGAAAAGTAAGAGGTTACTTTTAAGCTCTATATTTAACGCTTTAATTAAATTAACTAGTCTTCTCTTATCCCTATATAGTGCGCTATAATAGAGTAAATTTATAAGTTATTATTACTATTAGGTATAATATTTACGCCCTTTAGCTATAACTACTTTATATAATATTTAAATAATAACCTATATATTAAAAAGATTAAATAGAAGGTAAAGGATTTAAAATATATTATATTATAAAAATATACTATAATTATAGGCTATTTTAAGCGGTTTATATAGGTAGTAGAGAAATACTCTTTATAACTACATTTAACGAGCAGACGGCAAACTAGCTGCTGTTTTCGGCTAGTTTGGTCGCTGTTTTCCGCAGCCAACTTGCCAAAATCTCGCGCTGCTCTAATGCTCGCAGGAACACCAAAATAAGAGCACGGAGCTCTACCAAAGCTCTACACGAAGCTCTACTCGAAGCTCTACTCAAAGCCCTATCTAGAGCTCCGAAGCTCTACTAACACGTAGCACTGTTCTTATTTCTGCTCTTAAGCCCCGCCTTAATTTTATTAAAGACGGCCCTTTAAAGAAGCTTTTAAAGCCATGCCAGTTATATTAGTTAAAGGCGCGTCTTCCCTATATACTACCTCTACTTCTACTTACTCTTTTAGGCCTCTAAATATAATTTAAATAAGCGGAGAGCTCTTATAGAGTTAGGTTCTACTACTAAGAATTATCCTATAAGGCGCTAGCGAACTACTTTACCTAAAAATAATACCGAAAACGCCTTCCTGCCTCGCGGCTAGAATAGCTAAGATATCCCTAGAATAGCTTAACGGTAAAAGACAATTAGGGTAATATAACAGGAGCATCGTATTTTTAATTAGTGGGGTAAAGCTTACTTACCTACTTCTCTACTGTATATTATAAATAAAGCTTTAGATAGTAGAAGAGGCACTCTAAATAGCCTAAATATATCTTTATTAGAACTAGCTCCTATACCTACTCTACCACTAATATCTACCCTACCGCTAATACTACCTTCTTTACGGCAAGCTTTCTTGCGGCAAGCTCCCTTACAGCAAGCTCCCTCTTAGTAAGCTCTGACTATAGCTATACTACTACCTATTTCGGTTGTTAATTAGAAGTAAATTAAGAAGTTTAGGAGTATACTATAGGCTAAACGTATAGAGACGTATAGTTGTTATAAGGAGCGGTAGTTCTAAATAGGCCTAACTATAGAGGATAATAATATAGATATATATAAAGCCTATATTAAGGACGCCAATAGTCTTAAAGATCTAACCCTTTCTCCCCTATTTAGTAAAAGTAATAGGCTTAATCTAAGGCCTGTTTCTAGCTTCCTACCTATACTTACTACGGTAAAGGAGCTTCTAATTATACGCGTATATATTTATCTGCAAGTCGTGCGTATACATAGCTAGTAATATCGCTATACTGGCCACGTCTACTACTCTAGCCAGAACACACTAAAGACTTAAAGGCAGCTACTACAGCTACTTACTAAACTTAATATACTGGTTATAAAGCCTATGGTAGTAGATAGTGGCAAATACCTAAGTCGGTGGTTTACTAAATGGTATACTATAAGGCGCTTTGCTATATCGCTATAGCTTTACTTTCTAAAGGTTAATTATCCTAATTATCGCGATATTATAATATATAGTACCCGGCTTACTAGCTTACCTAAAAATGGCTATATACTAGATTAGCTACTTTATATTAACGAGCTAGAGTCTAATTCTATAGGTAATTCTGCTCCTATATAACGCCCTCCTAGTATTAATCCTCTACTTATTAAGCTTAGTAATAATATACTAGATACTTTAGTTCCTAATCTAGTGCCTAATCTTAGTAAATTAGAGCCTTTAAGTCATAAGGTTTAATACTAATAAGGCCTATAAGCGGGCTTAGGGGTTTCTACTATATAGTAAATACTTCTTTCTAAGCGATTAGCTAGTTTTATTATATATAGCACCTTTCCTACTCTATCTCCTTATAGTAAAGCCGATTTTAATATACTACGAAGCTATATAGTTACCCTAACTACGTATACTAAGTATATACTTAAGTATTAAGACAGTTAGTTTAGCCGCTACCCCTTATTTTACTACTACGTATTTAATTAAATTATAAGAAAGTAAGCCCTTAACGCTACCCGCTTCCTTTACAGCTAATTAAATTAAAATAGTTTATTTTTAGATAAGCTTAGTAATCTTATTAATAGTAATAGGGGTAGCTAGTTACTAAATAAGATTATATAGTATATACGGAACCTTAAGGGCACTAGACCTTACTAGAGGTAGAAAATAAATAAGCTTATAGCTTATATTAAGAATATTAAAGGTATAATAAAGCCTTATAGGAAATACTACGGTAGACTTATTAATGGGCTGGGTATATAGGTATAAAATAGTTAACAACGTATAATATAACTAGTAGAGTAGTTACCTAATAGATTAACTCTAATTATATTCTAAGATTTACTATAAAGAAGAGAAACTATCTATAGAGACCGTGTGTCTTTAAATATATAACTCCTCCCTATAGTAAAGGGTTTAGTACATTAGTATATTAGTACATCGGTACGTCGCATTTCTATATTCCCACGTTTCTACATTCCGAACTTATAATGTAACTAGCTATATAACTTAGCTACCCCTTATTCTATAGCTTAATTAGTTCTAATACCTCCTATACTATCTTAACTAACCTATTTATATCCATTCTTAATAGTCGGACTACTGTTAATATAAGGTCTATAACACTATCCCCCTCCTCTTTATCTTCGTCCTTAAAGATATCTCTTATCTCTAAGTTGTTTATTAAAGGTATAGCATTCCTATTTTTAATTTAATAACCTTTATTATTCCTAATGCCTCCTATTAGATCTTTTATATCTAATTATTATAACCAGCTAGTGACGTTTATTCTTTTACTTAGTGAAGTTATACTATCCTATTCTTATTATATAGAGAAGAAATTAGTATATATTATAATTACGGCTTTATCTAATCACTAACCTTTTTTTATACTAAGTATACGTAAGCAAATATGTAATTATCCTATAATATTTAATCCGTCTCTAACACTAAGTATACACGTCTTATTACTCTTTATAACCGTCTAGTTCCTTATCTAATTTATTTTAAGGTTTTATATATTAGTATCAGCTAAAAGATTAAAGAGTAAGCTAGCTAAGGCCCTTACTAAGGTTTAATATTGTTTTAATAAGGCGTCTTAGGCTCTAAAAGCTTAACTAGATACTTATACTTACCTAAGCCGTCTAATAAAGGGTTATAAAAAGGTACGCTTAAAAAAGTTGCGTTTAGTAGAGTAAGGTCTATTTAAACTTAAGGCTAAAGAGGCTAAAAAGGATTTTAATTAAAAAGGGGCGGAAATAACTTATACGCTAGTAGTAGATCCCTTAGATAACCTAGCTTATCTATTACCTTTAGCTCCTTCTTAATATTACCTAACCTATTCTTTTTTAATACTCCTATACCTTTCCTATAGCGTTCTTTAGATTTTATAGTAGCTCCTAGGTAGTCTTATTATAGCCTATCTACTTAACTTTATACTATATTTTATTATTAACGTCCTTATAACTAATAATCTTTAAAACTTACTATTTATCTTCCTCTTATCCTCTATATATATCTGCTTTGTAGATTAGTAGCTTAATATTCCTATATACTAGCTTTAGTATTATAATATACTATATAGGGTAGATCTTTATTTTAGCTAGTAGGTTTAACTTAAATATAACTACTAGAATCTTGTTGTTGGGGAAGACGTAGCTAGATTTAGAGGTTCCTACCCCCCGTTTTAGGAGGCAGTTTCTCCTTACTTAGACCTATATCTATCGCCGCTTTTATAACGTGTTAAGCGTGCTAAGGGCGGTAGGGTCTCCCTTATTTACTAAACCTAGAAGCGCGCGTGTAGCCCTATAACGTACCTCTTAAAGCTCCCCAAACGTCCCTTAGTGGCTATTTAAGAAACTATAAATATCCGCCGCCTACCTAATCCTATTTCCACTATCGTCCTTATCCTCCGCTAAAAGCACTACTCTTACCTAACAAACCTCCCTTCTGCACTACGCTCCTTTAACCCTTTTCCCATAGTCGCTATATATATATTTTCCTCTGTTATTATATCGTTTACTTCTAATACTTAATTTCTAGGGTTTTATTTACGGGTTTTTTTTCCCCTGTTTCGCTCTTAAGAACGCCTATCTCCCGTAGAGCCTTTCTTAACGTTTCTATTAATAGCAGTCACTCTTAAGCTAGCTTCTATATATAGGTAACTGGCAGCTACTAAAGCACTAAGACACTATATATTTAACCACTATGCCCTCTTAAAGTAAGAAATAGCGAAATATAGATTTAGCCTTTAGCTTAGACTTTAAACTAGGCAAGCCGTCTTATTCTAAACCAGCTTTAGACTTAGATTTAAGCTCTAACTCTAAAGCTAGGGAAGACACCAATTTTAAGGAGGAATATTTATAGTAGAGGATTGCGTATTATAAGGGCTAAGGAAAAGCGAAGTTAAAACAGAAGCCCTAGTCTACTTCTCTTATTAAATATAAGTTCCGGAATTAGGAAAAGTTTATTTATATTTAAACTAAAATTCACCTTATAGTACTAATGATTTATATTTAGGTTCTGCCTAAAAGTTAAGTCTAATCCAACTAAGGCCCTTTATTAGTATATAGCCGACACGTTTAAAACATACCTTAAATAGCGTATAAAGAATTCTCGAATTAAGAAGGAAAGTACGATCTAGGTATATTAGAGACAAATACTATATAAATTTATAGATATGGCAGGATATAGAGTATAGTCCGGTAAAGAAAGGGGCCGAAAGTCACCATATAAGTCCTATTAGTAGTTTTTAACGCAGAAATCTAAGGGGTAAAAAGGGAAAGTAAAGGAGGCTAAAGGTAAAGAAGGTAAAAGGAGAGTTAGATATAAAATATAGAGCGGAGGATAAAGCTAGAGCGCTTTGCGACTTAACCGCGCGGCGCAGCTAATGCCCAGCTAAAATCTATTAGAGTTGCTTTAGTTATATACTTATTAGTATTGTTTAAAAGCTAGTACTAAAGGTAGTAGGGTTAGCTAAAACCAGCTAAAATATAATTAGGAAAGTAGCCGCGCTTTTAGCCCCCCTAGCGTAAAGGAGTTAAAAATCGGCCCTTTACCCTAACCCCTCCCTTAACTCTTTAAGTGCCCTATTTATATCGTCCAGTCTAGTTTAGGACCTTATAATAGTGCCTTTATACTTAGTTACTCTAATTAACACCTAGTATATAAATAGGGTATTAATAGGTTTAATAACTTCGGCTTCAATTATGCGAGCTAGCTAATCCTACGAGTTAGGTAGTTGTATAAGCATAGTGCTCCTATAAGCTGGGAAATCCTATAAGCTAGGTAATTGTATAAGCTAGGCGATCCTATAAGCTAGGTAATTGTATAAGCTAGGTAATTATATAAGCTAGGTAATTATGCGAGCTAAATAATTATATAAGCTAGGTGATTGTGCGAGCTAGGTAATTATGCGAGCTAGGTAATTGTGCGAGCTAAGTAATTATACGAGCTAGGTAATTATACGAGCTAGGTAATTATATAAGCTAGGCAATTATATAAGCGGGATAATTGCGTAAGTAGGGTGATATGACCTAGCACCCTTTATTAACGCCTAGCTTGTAAATAGGAAGCAAATATTAGGAAAATATTAGAACTATAAAAAAAGGAAATATATAAGTCCCAGATCTAAAAATATTGAAGAACTTCCTATATAAAGACTCCTATAAACTTTATAACGACTTAAAGCCCCCTTATATATACTTAGAGAAGTTCCTATATAAACAGCCCTATAAGTATAGCCATAAGTCTAAGCCCCCTCGCGTAACCCAACTACCCCTCCCTACTACACTAAAATAGATAAATAACCGCTATATACTATAAGTAGAGAAATAATTTAAATAGAAGGAAAACACTATAAAAGAATATATTTATATCCTTAAGATATAAATCTATAAGTACCGTAGTCTTAAATACGACTAATAGTTGTTAAGGTAGTATACGTCCCAGGTCTATAAGAAAATTAAAAAATCCTAGGTCATTAGCATAGATTTACCTTCTATTATTGCTTTTAAGGTAGTAAATAAATTTATCTAAATAAAATCATAGATTATTATAAATACTTTATAGCTCGCTATAAGTCAAGTAGGTAAAGACTAGTAGAAATAGTAAAATATTATTTTATTCGGCGATAGGCTAAATAAAAAGAGGCTAGAGTTTTAACCCTTTTACCAGCTTTTATTAGAACTCTTCTTTATATTTTTATCCTTTACTTATAGATTTAAGACTATAAAGTTAAGACTACCGTATTTAACCGTCGCCTATATAGCCTTATCGCTTAACATCTCTTTATTACTATCTACCCCTATTTCTTAATATTTAGTACTAAAACCATTTTCTCCATTATATAATATCTCTATATCCTATTCTTAATCCTTATTACTAAAGTTACTTTCCTAACTAGCTAACACCTCTATATTGCCGTTACTATCTTTAAAGTCAATTTCTCTATCTATAAACGCCTACTTACTAGCTAATAATTTAGGGACGCTATATTTATAGGTACTTAGGGTTACAGAATACCACTTAAGGAGAAATTGTAGTTAATGTTATTAGGATATAGAATAAGCCTATAGACCTCTAAGTACTAGCTGCTTAGCGCCTTAAGTAAAAGATCTCCCCTAATGTAAAGTAGATTAACAGGAGTTAATTACCGCTTATAAAAGGCGGAGCGCTTATAAAGGGCTTAGCTAGAATGCTAATTAAACTACCCTATAGGCACTAATAGCTCCTTTACTATAAATAGGGGGTTAATATATAAGATTAACTGGCTGGGATAAGTCTACTACTTAGGTAGTGTTTTACCCTAAGAAGAATAGGTGTCGGAAGTTGCTTATATAATGCTATTCCTACTAAGAAAAGTATTATTAGGGGTTATTGTTAACTTTTAATTATAGTTTATAACTTTATACAAACGCTTCTAAACCCTATTAAGGTATATAGCGTCTATTAGGGATTGTTAGCTATTTAAATTTAGTAACAGCTTAGCTAATAGCTACTCCTAATAATGCCTTACTTATAGATTGCTTTAGGCGCCTATAGTCTTAAGCGCAGACAATATATAAGCTAAGAGTAATTATAGCTACTAAATATTATACTATAGACACTATATAGGGTAGAAAAGGGCGGCTAGTATACTCCGCCTTTTCCTTTTACCTTCTATCCTAACTTCGCCCTAGAAGAGAAATGGAATATAAGTGTTATACTCCTAGTTCTTATATGCCATTAAATTAACTTACCTTTAAATCTGACCTCTTAACTATATACCCCTTACGATCTTTATAGGAATACTAGATATTATATATATTACCTTAACTAAGCTTAGATACGTTACTAATATAACTTATAGGTTATTAATTGGTGAAAAAATTACTATATACTACCGTCCCGGAGATAATATACCTAATTATTAACCTACTAGAAACCTTAAACCCTAGAATTATATTAATACTAAAGACGCGGCATCTAATAGTAGGGAGGAGAAATAATTATAGCTTTCCGGTTATATACAGAAGTAGATACCTTATATACCTACCCAAATACTTAACAAGGCTAGTTCTTACGAAAAGGACAGTAATATAAAGGACGATATATAAGAGGATACGGTTTAGGCGAGTGTATAAAAAATATACCTTAATTACCTTAGGGGTTTAGAAGGTTATAGTAAAACTAAAATAAACTTACCTAAGCTAATAGAGGACTATAGCGAGGCTAAGATGGGCTCGCCTTAACCTAGGGGGAACTATATTAAAGACTTATCCTAGTAGATAAATATAGTCGTAGGTTTTAAATATATTTTGCTAGTACCTAGAGGTATATTTACAAGATATCTATATTATTTAGCAATACTAATAATTAAGTAAAGAATGGTTTAGTCCCTATATATCTATCTAAAGTGTTAATAATTCCTAATACCAAGATTTTAAGCGGATAAGTAAGGTATCTTATATCCTAGTTACCTACTTATTATATAATAAAGGATATAACACGTCTCCGAAACCCTAGTTATAAAAAAATCGTATCTTTATACGGTCCTGTTATAGTAATGTACTAATATCCTACCTAGGTTTTAGCGGTGGCTATACCGTATAAGAGACTTATATTATACTACACTAAAAATCTACGTTATCTCTGTTATTATGCTAGGATGCATAAACCGCTTAGGGATATTATAGTAGAGATAGCTTGGAGTAGTAAGTAAAGAGACTAACTAAGAGAGGCGCTAAATAATAAATTAGAGGATCTATTAAGAAGAGGGATATATATAAAAAAAAAGGTAGATTATACCATAGATAGAGCCTCTAAGAAGCCAAAGAAATAAGAAATTTCTTATAAGAAAAGATTTTTATAATTATGTTCTTATTTTCTAGCGTTAAGAATTAAGGCGTTAATTAGGATTTCCTTAGCTTGGTATTGTTTTTCTATCTAGTTACTTCTATATTAAAAGTATCTTATTGTTGTTTGCATATATATATATATTAGATTAAAGTTAAAAACTTGCTTTATAGTGAGCTTAATAAGTCCTCTACCTTTATATGCTTAGTAGCGATAAGTTAGCTGTCCCATAACTCGCTTTTTATATCTATATACCACTTAACGGAACACCTCTTTTACTTCTTAATACTTATACTGCTCGCAAAGCATTTATACTAGCCTATGTTTGCTATTAAGCGTGCTAAAGTAATCCTTGCCGACTGTTATTTTATGTCCTTATACTACTTAACGGAATATCTCTTTTGCTTTTTAATACTTTTACTACTTACAAAGCGTCTATACTAGCCTATTTTTGCTATTAAGCGTATAAAAGTAATCCTTATTAACTGTTATCTTATATCCTTATACCGCTTAACAAAATATCTCTTTTGCTTTTTAATACTTCTGCTATTTATAAAGCGTCTATACTAGCCTATGTTTGCCATTAAGCGTATTAAAGTGATCCTTACTAACCGTTATCTTATATCCTTATACTACCTAATAAAATATCTTTTCTACTTTTTAATATTTATACTACTTATAAAGCGTCCATACTAGCCTATATTTACTATTAAGTGTGCTAAAGTAATCCTTACCGACCGTTATCTTATATCCTTAAACTGCTTAATAGAATATCTCTTCTACTTCTTAATACTTCTGCTACTTATAAAGCATCTATACTAGCCCATTTTTGCTCTTAAGCGTATAAAAGTAATCCTTACTAACTATTATCTTATGTCCTTAAACCGCTTAACAGAATATCTCTTCTACTTTTTAATACTTCTGCTACTTGTAAAGCGTCTATACTAGCCTATATTTGCTATTAAGCGTGCTAAAGTAATCCTTACTAATCGTTGTCTTATATACTACTTAATAGAATATCTCTTCTACTTTTTAATATTTTTACTACTTATAAAGCGTCTATACTAGCCTATTTTTACTATTAAGCGTACTAGAGTAATTCTCGCTAACTATTATCTTGTGTCCTTACACCACTTAATAAAACATCGCGCTGTCTATATTTACTTATGCTTATACTCCTACTGTTATATATTAGGCGTATATAGAGGAATAGAGTTTAAGCTAGAGGCTAGCTAGATGCGGAAGTAGGGTTAAAGTTTAGGGGATTGTAGTTGGGCCTAAAGTTTGCACAGCTTAGTTTAAACTAGATCCTATACCTATTCTATATTACTTATAGTAATATCTAGATATATAACTAATAGTATAAGGATATATTGTCTTGCTATTTATTACTACTTTAGTCTTTAACCTTAGCCTCGCTTATATCTACCTTCTCTTTATTTTATAATATTAGCGCTTAGGCTATTGGATTTGTATACCTAATATATTATAGTAATAAAAATACTTTAATACCGCACTGTTATTTGACGCTTAAGTTAGTTTAGTAAGATAATTGCTAAAAAACCTGCTTCTAGGGCGGTAAAATCTTAGCGGCGCGGTTAGAGGGGAAGCCGATTTTATAAGCGGCTATAGTATTAAGCTCAACGGCTTAATAGTCTTAGTGTCTATAATATTTTTAGTTCTAGCTTAAATTGTAACTCTTAGAGGCTAGTTACTAATTCTAGTTTAGGATATAGGTTAATTAGCCACTATAAAAAGGGTGTAATTTTGAAAACTAGATCTAGTTCTAAACTAAATCCTATTTTTAGGAATAGGTCCATTAACTACTATAAAAAGAGGTTAATTATATCTGTATTTAGCATGTTAGGTTTAGCTTATTTTAAAACCAGCTACGTAATTGTTTGTTAGCGCTTATATAACTAACCCTAGTTAACCTACTTAGGCCCTTTAGCGTTACTATATAAGAGCCTTACGCGTTATAGAATAAACTAAAACTAATAGGCATAACTAGAAAATGCTGCCTCCTCGCACTTTTAGGTTATTATAGCTTAGTATTTAACTAAGCTTTGCAAAGCCTTAGTTTAAGCTATGTTAAATTAGCTTAACTTTTCCGCGCCCAATTTTTAATCCTCCCTACATTTGCTTGTACCTTACTTCCTTTTTTATACTTTTCTCCTTAGCCATTTCCTTATTATAAGACGCGCCTAACGTGTTCTTAACCTCCCTATACTTGCTTATATCTCTACTATTATACCATCTACCTCTTTAATCTCCCCTTATCGCCTACCTACCCGCCTACTATATCAGCCCTCCTAATGTAGCTCTTAGCGCATTCTCCCATAATAATAAATCTCCCTAAATTAGAGATAATTAAAATAAAACCTATTAGAGAGGGATTAAATAGTTTTTATAATTTATTTAACTTAATTTATAAAAATCTAGGTATCTTTAACTCTTTAAGTGCGTTACGTTAAATAAGTAATAAAAGTAACCGTTAATTTACCTAGTATAAGCTCTATTTAACGCTTATAGAACTAAAGGATATTTTACTTAATCTAATACTTACTCTATAGAGCCTTCCTATTTCTTATTTATTACCGTCTAATAGCGGCAATAAAAACCTCCTTAGTAATCTATTAAGACTTAATTTAGCAGTTAACTCTAATAGCTTTGATATTAAATAGTTCCTACCTCTCCTAAATACGATCTGTCTATATAAGTAGAGGTTATAAATAACGTTATACGCAGAGCGTATGCGGCAGGGGCCGCATAGCGTAGCGTACGTCACCCGACCACCTACGGCCTGATAGATAGCCGACCTTTACTACCCCTTTTCTTTCTCTTTTAGTAAATAGAGGGAAGACACAAATGAATAAAGAACCAGTTACCTTATATTGCAATTGCAGTACCCCCCGGGTGATACTAATACTAATTAGTAATATCACAGATCAGAATCCAGTGTTATTACGAAGAAAGATAACACGCGATCGCTCCTACCAAGGCCTATCAATCTTGTCGCGTTTATTAAGGAGAACCCTTCCTACTAAGGCCCTAGGAACTTAAAGAACCGGCTCCTACTAAGGCTTTATCCGGTTCGCGTCTATCACGCAAACCAATACCTAGTATAACCTCTTTACTAAGCCAGTACACCTAGCAGCTTTGGCAGCATCCTATAACCTAGCAGCATTAGCGGCACCTACCTACCTATAACCCTAACACCGTCTACTACCTTTATTACAGATCCGCTATATTAAAAATCACGTTAACAGCACGCCCTAAACGCTAGCGTATCCCCTTTCTTCCTATGGCCTTTGCAAGCCACGAATACTATAACCTATACTATAATCTACGCTAGTTATATCCAATATAGGAATCTAACGTCCGCGCTAGGGCAATAGGATTACCCTAACTAATAAGACTACTATAGAAGATGTCACCAACTATATTAACTTTAAAATCAATAAGTATACTAAATATAATTTTAAGGATAAAAGCCTATAGGAATTATACTAAGAGGACTTTAATAATTTTAAGGTACAAATATTTAAGGACGCTAATAGGTCTGTACTTAAAAGACTTAAATAACTACTCTAACGTAATGGAGTATGGGTCTTTAATAAGAAGAGTAAATTAGTACCATAAGCACTATACGACATCGCTTACGAGGACGACCCTACGGAATGGTTAGATACAGAAATTAAGCTATTTATTAGCAATAAAGGACCCTTTAATTTATATATTATTAACCGTCGTCTTAAATTACGTTTATTAACTCCCTTAACGTCATCTACTACCCTAACCCCAGCTGTCTTAAAGGACCCTCCCCTTATGGCCGAGCTCCCCTTGCCTATAAATATCACGGCTCCCCCTACGAACGTTATAACTCCTTCTATAAAAGTCACAGCCGCTATTAACTATAGTAGAGACTTAGTAACCCTAGTAAAGATATATACAGAGGAAAGCAAATATAGTAGAGAGGATAATAACTTTAACCGCAAGCTTATAATTTTTAACGACCTATATAATAGAGTTAAAATATTATAAGCGGTAAAGATTAAAGGCTTCCTAACAATACTACGCAGTATTACTCTTAATTTCTACTATAAGAATAAGGCAACCTATGTTACTTTTAATAGTATCTATAACGCTATACGCAACTACTTTAAAGGACTAGAATATAAGCGTAGAGTTCTAATAAAGTGGAATGCTATAACCCTTAAGATAGCAATAATAAAAAGCGAAGGTAAGTCTATAAAGGACTGCCTATAGCTATTACTTAACGACCTCTATTACTTACAGCATGGTCTTAACGCCAACCTCTATAATAACGACTTCCTCTATAATAAGCTTATTGTCGCTTGCTAAGACGTTACTACTTGCTAGGTAGCCTACTCTAACCCACCTACTATACTTACCGGCCTTATAAATAGCCTATAATTGTTAATTGTTACTTATAGGAAGATTAATAGTCCTATTGGACAGCCCGCCGACGTGTTCTTTACTAACCGTCGCTACTACTAACTAATATCCCGACTAAGTTTATTAAATAATTATTACAGTAATAACGCTAGGACGTGCTTCGTGTGTAAGAAAGGAGACTATTAGTTAACTAAGTATATTAAAGAAGAACGTGACGAAGTAAGAGAAGGATTTAAAAAATGTGTCTATTAGTACCTTACAGATAATAATATTAATAACGATTTCGACAAGGATATAACGGCCATGGCACTTAATATATTAACTCCAACTACTACTAGCAGCAATTTATTTCACGACGACTATGGTATTAAGCACTTTATAACTTCAAATAGGCTAATACTAATTAAAACCGCCAAGAATATAGTCACATCTATAAACAACAATGCCTTTATTTATAGCCTTACTAGCAGCACAGAACCTAGTAGTATAGAACCTAGTGGTATAGAACCTAGTATAGCAAGGCGCGGTAATAAGGTTAATATAGAGAACCTTACGGTTAATATCGACTTCCTTAACTGTCATTTTAACGACAACGGATAGGATTTAGCCCTTCCACCTATTTTCCCCTATAGACACCCCGGTAACACCTTGTACGCGCCTACCTATTTCCACTGCAATATCCGCAATATTCACGATATCCGCAATATCCGTAATATCCGTAACGATATCCGCAACGTCTGCAATATCCGTAATATTCGCAATACCTAAGACATCCGCGATTACTGCCCTAAGCACCTGTTGACCTATATACTTCTCTTTTATACTTTTTACTTTCTTTTTTTTTTGTAAATGTCGCCAGTGTCTGTATAAGTAGAGGTTATAAATAACGTTATACGTAGAGCGTATGCGGCAGGGGCCGCATAGCGTAGCGTACGTCACCCGACCACCTACGGCCCGATAGATAGCCCGACCTTTACTACCCCTTTTCTTTCTCTTTTAGTAAATAGAGGGAAGATACAAATGAATAAAGAACTAGTTACCTTATATTGCAATTGCAGTACCCTCTAGGTGATACTAACACGATCCTTTAAATTAAACCTAATAAGGTTATTTAGGAAAAGGTATACGCTACGCTACTATTATAGAGTCTACGCCTCCCCCCTAACTGCTGCTACTCTATATTTAATAAACCCTATATCTATATAATATAAGTAGCTTTACCAATTTGTCTAAATATAGGAAATACGTGGATTATGTTCTAAAGGAGGAGCTAGGCCCTCTTTATGTAGGGATTCCTGGCTTATATAAAGTATTCTTTAGGGAAGTAGAAGGTCTTAAAGAGGTAAGCGCCGCTATTTTTAAGAAATGTAAAAAAGGGGACAATCCACTATATATTAAGGGCGACTAGCGTAACTAGCCTAAAAGTATAGAGTAGATTAATATCCTAGAGTGGTTTAATAACCTAATTAAATTATTTTTGGGCTTTATAGAGGAGTATAGGTCCGCCCTAAAGATATAATAAACGTTTATTGTATATACTAAGCAGCCCTTATAAGGGTCTACAGTAAAGCAGAAGCTAAATATTGGTTTTATAGATAATCTAATAGCTAGCGAAAGCTCTTAATGCTATTAGTTATATATACTTATACCAAAAGAGCTAAAGAGTAATTTAAATACCGATGTAGCCTCGTAGGCATAGTTTAATTTAGGAAAATATATAAGAGAGGTTTTCGCCGCTTAAGACACTTATCGCTTTATTTCTAAGCTTTACCCTCTATAGATTTATTATATGGCTATAGGAGTATAACCGGGTAAGAGGCATTGTATTATTACTATTTGATATTAATAAAGACGGACTATAATTTACCTCGGCAATATTAGGATTTCTTTAAATAAATAAGGAGCAGCTTAGGTTTAACCCTACTATTTTAACATTAGATAGTAAATGGTATATTAAAATTATACGTAATAGCTAGACTGAGCGTCTTATCCTTAATAAACCCATAAAGTGGGCATGCTATATCGCTAGTCAAACAACTACTTGCTAGAAAGTATACCGTAAAAGGGATACCTCTAAGATACCCCTTGTTATTAAAAACTCGTAGCAGTACCCATAGCGCGAGGAAGAAGGTAAACTGCTACGTAAGGTAACGGAGAAAGAAGTAGTTAACGTAGCTAGGTACTATTACTACGAGACAGTTTATATAGGCGGTAAAGAAAATAACATTTATAATAACGTCTGTAAGGGGCTAAATATTATAAGAGTGACAAACTATAAGCTAGAAGACTTAATAATACCTCTAAAACCGGCTAAAGTGAAAATTAGTATAAGGAAAGGCCGAAGTTCTAATAGAAAGAGGTTGTCTAGCTATACTAACGCCTTATTACCGCTTAGCAAGTATATATATTTAGGCTCTCCGCTTAAAGGCGGAAGGCGCCTTATAACCCTAAATTAAGTATATTAATATATTATTACTAGGGACTATAGAAAGCCTCTTTATAAGGCAAGCTCTTAGGCTGTAATACTTACTACACTAGAGGGTAGTATTAAAAAATACAAGTCTTTATATACGTGGGCCGGTATTATCTAATATAACATTTTAATAGGCAACCTTATAATAAATAAGGAAGATAATAATCCTTTTTAGCTAGTACTTTTAATCGACTTTAACCTTATAATTAAGGAGCAGCGGGAAGGGCCTTTAAAAGCGCGGGGTAAGACTAGTATAAGAGCGTTTATAGCGATTAGAGTGCTCCTAGGCGAGATATACTTAGCTTAGTATAATTTTAAGTCGTTTTTTTAGGTTTTATTTTAAATATATATTTACTATAATAGACCTAATAAGAAAGGCAACGTTGTTAATAGGTTTAATAAGTAGAATTCTATAAATACGGAAGAGCTAGCTAAAATAAAAAAAGGGGCAGTAGCTAATAAAGAGGATTTTCTTAAGACTATAGGTGATAACTTTTTACTATACTACTAGCTACTAATCTCTTAGGTTAATAAATTGCGGAAGGTAGTATTTCTAGGCGGTAGGAGGCAAAAGGGAAAGGAGAAAAAACTTCCTTCTTAAATAAAGGAAGTGCTTTAGAAAGTAAAGAAGGATCTAAAGGTACTAGTAGAGTAGATAGAATAATATTTTATTACTCTTCTACTATATAAGTGAAGTTTTACGGAGATTCTAGCGGCTAAGGCTAGGTAGTAGCTTTAGTTAAAACGCATATAAAATAGTATAGGGCGAGTCGCCTAGGCTAAATAAACCCGGAAAAGTAGATAACCTAATCTTCTACCAGGTCCCTATACCCTACTATCTTATATAGGCTTTATATTTCTATAAATGTCAGGAATATATCACGTGTGGTCACGTGTAGCCGCGGCACTAGCGTGGCGAGGAGCTTTAAGCTCCTCGCCCTCCCTTATTCCAATTAAACAAGCTTTTAACCAACATCACTATAACCTACTCGAGTAGTTGTTATTGGTAAGTCACCCTATGTAACCAACAATAAAATTCTATAAAATATGCAATCCACTTCCTAGCCTATTAGAAGCCGCCTTATACCGCCTAAATAAAGGCTATAGGAGAGTTAATCCCTTCCTCTAACCAATCTCCTACTTAAATAAGTCCCCTACTTAAACAAATCCCCTATAGGAGCCAATGCCTACGTATTTCGCCACCCTATAGGAACCAGTCCCCTACTTTAAAAAATCCCCTATAGGATTAAGTCTCCTACTTTAATAAATCCTCTATACTAATAAATCCCCTACTTTAATAAATCCCTTACTTTAGCAAATCCCCTATAGGCGCCAATGCCTATATATTCTACCGCCCTATAAAAACCAATCCCCTACGGCTTACATTTCCCTATAGCTTGTATTCCCCTATAGCTTGCATTCCCCTATAGCTTATATTCCCCTACGGCTTTTACTCCTTTATAAAAATTATTAGCTATGTCTTCTACTATAAAACAAATCCCCTATAAATTCCGTTCCTATATATAGAAACTATATCTTCTACTACCCTATAGAAACTAATCTCTTATAGCTTACGGTTCTCTGTGGGGATTAATACCCGCCTTCTTTATTACCTTATAGCTTTTAATTCCTTACGGGAACTAACGCTTATATCTTCCACTTCCTTATAAGAACTAATACCCTATAGCTTCTATTCTCCTATTTCCGGATCTATAAGCAATTTACCCGCGCTATAGCCTACTATATAGGCCTTATTATTACAGGAGTAAGTAAGTAATTTTAAGAAAGTAGTAAGTAATAATGCCATAGCTATAAGGTCTATAAAACATTTAATACTGTATATATATAAGCGAATCTACGCGTATAAGTTTATATTTTTAACTAATCCAGCACCTTTAAAGTCACTTTTAAAATCTTAATTTAACGTAAGAGCCTTACCCAAATACTTATATATAAGTTTGTCCCCCTTACTTTTAGCTAAGCTATAACCAATCTGTATAGTGTTCTTAATCTAATATAGTATATTAGTACTAGCCCTAAAACTCTCTCTTAAATATTGCCTTGCCTATCTTCCATTTAATTAATAGTTTAAAAGCCGCTCTATATCTTTTCTAGAGATATTAGTAGTAGCATTGGCTTGCTTTAAGAAGGTCTTCTATACTTACTCTCTTGCTAGTCTCTTTAGCTTATTATATTTAAGTATAAGATATATTCTGCTCTGTATAGCTATATTAAATATAATAATCCTATTTATTATAAGAAATATAATGCCTTAAAAATACTCTATCTGTCGTAGAAAGACGGATACTAGGCTATTACATTAGATATTATTTAAAGTTCTTTCTATAAGAAAGATATTAGCCTCATCTAAAAAAAGGACAGCGCTCTATTAGTAAACGTTTTTAACTATTAGAGCTAGGTTTTATTCTAAATAGGCTAAATCTATATTAAGGTCTCCCGTATAAGCCTTCTTATAGTTAAACTAGTATATAAATATACTTATAAAGGGGAACAAACTATATAGAGGGGTCTCCTCTAAGATTCGGTAAGTGCTTTAGCTATTAATATCTTTCCTACCCTAGGTGGGCCACTAAAACGGTCAGCCTTTAAAACAGCTAATACCTTGCCAGAAAACTTACTATAGTAAGAAAACTAGGCCTTTCCCCTTCCCTTTAATTATATTATTAAACTTTAATTTCCTAGACTTAGACTAGTAGCTCTTTATAAGTCCTTAAAGTACTATTTTCTTATCCTCCTTAATTGCGAGTGACTTAAATGCTAAGGCATTCTATTTAATGTCCTTGATATTAGCGACGGCAAATTCACCTATTAGTGCTTGTATTAGTATATATAATTTACTAGCTCTAAAAAAAGTGTATATAGAAAGCCTAACCCTATTTTTTATCTGCCAAACTAAAGGCCAGGGCTATCAGTAGATAGATTAGGTGCTTATTGTCTCCTATTTCCTTAAAAACTAAACCCTAATTCTTTACGTTGCCCTACTAATTAGTCCCTTAATTAATTATGTTTATTCTATATATATCTATAGCAATTAGCTGCTTACTATAGTTAGGATTCTAATAATAAAATACTATCGCGTCTACTATAATGCGGCCGCTTATAGAAAATCTTAACGGGCTATCTTTAGTCTAGAAAAACGCGATCCCTTTATATTTACAGTGGTTAATGCCTCTTAAAGACATAAACTTCCGGCCATTACTAATAAGATCCTACTTTATCTCGGCTTATCTCTTATAACGCTCCAGCGGAAATACCTTAAGAGACATAATTTTTATAGTTAAACGGAATTCCGGAATAGAAAGGGTGGTTTTTACCTTACTAAACGCCTTCCCATTATAGCCGAAATAGTAATAGTTAAGTTCAAAGCTCTTTCCGCTAAAAAGTAAGATTTTAAAGTTGCCTAAATTATATATAAGGCATCTTGGTTAATCTAAGCCTTCGCAAATTATAAGGACGTGCGTATTTTATTTAAATAAGGCCTAAAGGAGATTAAAATTAATTTCGCTATAGTCTAGAAGCGGTAGGACACTATTAGTTATAGACGCGAAATAGTCTTTAAGGAATTTTAGTAACCCTTAAAGGTACCTAGCGCTAATTAAGTTAGGAGAAAAACTCTTTTAGTATATTTTTAACTAGGGTAGGAAATTAAATATAATATTTATAGGAATTTAAAAGTTAAATTAAAATAAGCTACGTTTATAAAAAGGTCTACTTACTATAGGCTTATCTTCCCGAAGGGATATAGCTTATACGCCGTTTAGCACCACCTATAAGGCGTCTCTTACTTCTTTTAAATTTATGCTTAGGTATATACTATAGTCTTTCTTGTCCTTTTCTAGCTTAAAGTTAGCATCTAAGTTAGTATATTTAAAAGCACCTAAGAAATAGACTAAATTTCTTTTAAAGGATATAAATGTACTAATTATATATATTACGGTTATTTAACGTATCTGGCAAAGTCTCTATAGTCTTATACTGTGGGAGGGTACGACCACTCTCAGATAGGAAAGTCACAGTGCTGTCTGTCTGTCTGTCGGTCGGTCGGTCGGTCGTTAGTCGTAATCAATTAGTAGGAAAGCAGTCAGTAAGAAGAAAGGAAAGAATGTATTCCCCGGTCGGTCGTGATCAAGAGAAGGAGAGAAGCCAAAGGCTCGATATATACAGGAAAATGCCAAGGCACTAAGTAGTGGCCCATTTTACCCCACCACATACCTCCCCTACTAAGAACGTTGTCCCCTAACGTTCTATACTATAGAAGAATAGCTAAATAAAAGAATAGCAAAAGCAGAATAGAAAAAGGAAAGCGCATCCCTAAGAGAACGCAGATAACCTCGTCCTCAGCCCTCCTATAGAACTGTTCTATGGCGTCCTTCCGTTACCCATAGCTAAGATCTAATCCAGCAACTAGGACAGCAGTAAACTAGAAATAATAACGGTAGCAGTAACGGCAGTAACGGTAGCGGTAACGGTAGTAGCAATAATAATAAAAGTAGACAGTCAGCGCGGTAAAATAAAATAGAACAGTCGGCGGTAGAACAGTNGGCAGAAGAACTCGCTAACAGTTAGTAAGCAGTAGGACATCCGGCAGCAGAACTTTTGGTAGCAGAAATCTCGGTAGCGGCAGACGGTCGATGGCAGTCAGTCGGTAGCAGTCGNTTGATACAGTAGTAGCAGTAGCAGTAGCAGCAGTGACAGAACGGTNAATAACAGAACGGTCGGTAGCAGTCGGTCGGAGGCAGCCAGTCGGGCGGCGGCGGGGCGATCGAAACGGTAGGGTCTGGCGGTCGGGAGAGCCACAGTAGAACAGCCAAAACAGCATTAGGCCTAGAACAGGTCGGTCGGAACAGTTGGACGATATAGCAGATCCGGCAGATCTAGCAGCGGTACAGATCTGGCGCAGTAAGATAGAACAGTAGAGACGGAACAGTCGGCATAGTAATAGCAGTAGTGGCAGCGGTAGAACAGCTGGTCGGCAGCAGTAGAACGGATCGGTTGGAATAGNAGTATAGAACGGCATGACAGACCTAGCAGATCCAGTAGTAAATAGACCTAGCAGCGGTACAGATCTAGGACGGTAGAGATAGCAGTCGGTTAAGACAGCAAGGACGAAATAGCTGGACGGAATAGCGGCAGCAGCAGCGGTGACGGCAGGCCAGTCGATTAAACTGGCAGAGACTACGGCCCGACTGGGTGGTTTGGCTGGTCGTTTGATATTAGGACTCTGCATCTAGCTCTGCATTGGTCTGCATCGTACGCGGCTCTTAATTAAGGCTCTGTCGGTGGCTTTGCATTAGGTTCTGCATCATTAGGCTTTACATCCGCATTGTTCTGCATCTGGCTGTGCATCAGGCTGCGCATTAGGCTGTGCATCAGTAGCTTTGCATTGCATACTCTGCGTCCGTGTTCGCACCCGTGGTTCTAGAGCGTTAACTGGCGATGCTTCCGATGATCTACCGACTGTGTACTGATTTCCTATACAGGCCTAGTCTCTGCGTANGTGTCTGCGTGCGTGCCTTTATGCCTGCTTTNANGGCTNGACGAAGACTGCCTAATTGGTCGGCGACGACGTGCTGCAACTGATCGGTCGGTGGTTTGATTAAGGTAGAAAGTCGGCCCGGTCGAAGGCCCTGATTGTCCTAATTTGAATGTGGAGACGGCGTTTAGCTGATCCAGACTTAATGAGGCCCTGGCTTAACTTAAGGTGTCTTCTACTGCATGTACGACTGGGGCTTTGCATTTGTAGATAGTTGATTAAAGCTTCCGTGTAGACGTCCGATCGGTCAAGGTTCCGCATCTGCCGTTCGATCAAGGCTTCGCATCTATAGGCGTCCAGTTAAGCTGCCGNACTGTTGTCCAATCGGGGCTCTGNACCTGTATGCTCNATATCCGTAGGGTCCATATAAGACTCCGTGTAAAGCTCCGTATCTATATCTGCAGGAAAGATCGTTCTGGTTAACCAATCCGTGGGCGTCGAGACGGGCGGTAATCGATCGATAAGGGGGGCCAAAGGGAGAGACTCTCGCAGAGGCTTNAAGACGCTGATTGGCCGTGTTTCCGACGTTCTTCNGGCCGTGTACTGGCTTCCTGATTAGGTCTAGTGCCTGCATGCCTGCTATTGTAGAATCTTTGACTGCTGATCGAAGACGTCTGACGGCGACGGTGACTGATTCGATTTGACTGTGACAACGTACGATCGACTGACGTTCAGATAGGGTATTAGGTCGGCCCGACCGAAGGCTCTAATTTGACGACTTNACTGTAGAGGCAGCGTTCGACTGATCAGGATTTGACAGAGGCTCTGGCTTGACTCAAGGTGTCTTCTGCTNTACATACGATCGAGGCTCTGCATCCGTAGGTTCGGCATCTGCGGACAATCGATCAAGACTCTGGCTGCACAGTCGTTCGGTNAAAGCCTTGTATCTATGCAGTCGATCAAGGCTCCGCATCGTATAATCAGGGCTCTCAGTGTCCACTAGACGTCCAATCCAGAGACCCGTCTTAAGACTTCCTTCTTTGCGAGCACTAACGGTAGCTTCCTCTGAACCACTATAACAGGCCTAGCGCTTTTATAGGACGTCCTTGACAGCTGCTTTCTTCCTTTTCTGAGCCGTCCTTGCTCTTGGCTTCTTTGGTGCATCCTTAGGCTTTTGCGGCTGCTTCTTTGTTCCCGCTGCTGGCAGTACACTTGCGTATCCTTGATCTTCTTCCGGCTTAAGAACCCTCTTAGGATTGTCTTCTGCTTCTAGTCTCTTTGTCGCTGTNCTGCTGACTCNATGCTTTGTCTGAGTNGTCCTTCGAAACCATCCGGTGGCAGCTTCTCGGCTATTGTGACTACCTCCGTCGCATATCCCTTGGCCTTATATCCATAATATAGCCCTTTGTTAGACAACCTCTAAGGAAAAGCGCTGGTTCCTGTACGTCCAATTCCTGTTCCCCTTGTAATCCCTAATAAGGTCCTTCACTAGCTTAGCTAGACACGGCTCGGTCCTGTCTTCAGTCGCATAAGGATGGCTTGGGCTTAATGTGGTCAGCTGTGCCCTGTGTACGACCTCTTGCAGAGCATCCTTGTCTTCTCTTGTCTTGCAGTGCCTCTTTGTATACTGCTTTGCCGTTTCCGCGATGCTTGTTTTCCAATATCATGCTGCTGCCCTTGTACAGGTCCCTTCCCTGCTGCGGTGTCCGCTCTTGTCGTGCAGCTGGCGTAGTACTGAATTCGGATGGCAGTGACAGTCGTGCTGCGATNAGCTGTCGTTCGAATAGGGAACAAAGTCGGCCCGGTNGAAGGCTCTAATTTNACGACATTCGACTGATTCGATTNAGTGACGGCGACGTGCTGATATCGAGGCTCTGGCTTGATTNNATTNCTCNACCAGTCGCGGCTTCTGTGCAGTCATTCGAGACCAAGGCTTCCGTACAGTCGTTCGATTAAGGCTCCGCGTACAGCTCTACATCTGGCTCTGCATCGTACAATCGGCTCTATATCCGTGCAATCAATTAAGGCTCTTGGTGCCGTTCTCGTCGTGCAGCTGGCGCATCATCGAATTCCAGGGGCGGTGTAGAGTTCTGCCGGTTCTACTGCTGAATGGACCAATTAGGATTTTCCGTGCCGGGCATGGAAAATCGCTATTGGCTCGGTGACAGGCGGTGAGCTAAACTAACATCTTTGCAGTAGGACGCGTCTTAACGCGTTGTAATTAGGAAAGTAAATAAGAAAGGAGCTTTAGGAAATACTGTAATTAAGCAGACAAATAGAAATCTTTTATACGTCACCTGCGTCCCCTCCCCCACCTTAGAACTTGACTGTCCCCTAGTCGAACATCCTACCCCTCGGCGGAGCCTGTTGCGGAGCCTGCTGCGACGCCTGCTGCGGAGCCTGCTGCGGAGCCTGCTGGTTAAGCGTCCGTCTCCAATGACCGTCTCCAAGGGTCGGACGATTCTGATAGTAGTCCTCCCTAGCTTCAGCTGTCTTCTTTGTAGGCTGTGACCTAATCTGTATATAATCTCCTGGTTATACATTATTCTCCTGCGGCTTAGTGGCTGTCCTACTGTCTCTAAAGATTATGCGATTTTGATAGTAGTCCCCCCAGTTTATACTTTTCTCGTCACTAATCTTTAGCGCTGCTCCGTCATGGAAGGCCCGCTACTGTGTCTGTTCTTTCCTTGGTCTGTCTAGGTCTGTCCCTTAGTACGTACAGAGCCAGTCCTTAATACCCTTCAGTCGTCCTTCATTGCCGAGCCATGGAAGTACAGGTCCAGGCCGATCGCATGTCCTAGCTACTAGTCTTCTTCGATCAGACAGATATACAAGTCCTTGCTAAATAAGATCCTTTAACCCCTGACATTCGTACTCAGTGAAATGGTGACTTCCTCCGCATCCAAAATAGGTCTATCGGCCCGGGCCAGATCGCGTGCCATCCTGCTGACCCCGTGCGTCCCGCTACGGTCGTCCAAAGGTAGTAGAATCTTGCGGATATCGGAAGTCCTGCGGATATCGAGAGTCCTGCGGAGGTCGGAAGTCCTGCGGATATCGAAAGTCTTGCGGAGGCCGGGTGCTGTTCTGCCAGTCTTCGTATCCTGGTGCCAGGCCATATCCTTGTGCTAGGCTTTGAACTACAGCTTAATCTGTGGCGGGTGACTGCTGCTGTATTAGGGCTCCTCCGTGTACACCTGGTCTAACTGGGTCCGTTTTTTGGCTGGCTTGACGGGCGTCGGCTGTCTTATTTGGCTGAAAGATCGTAGGTGGTCGAAGGGTAGCATCTTTGCCTATGACTGGCTGCTGATTATAGAACTGCTTAACCAGCTGACGAAGGCTCTGCTCCTCAAGGTCCATTTTTGACAGACGATTCGCGCCCTTATATGAACTAAGCCTGTCCTCTATGGCTCTCTGTAACTGATAGAAGTTAAAGGACTCTTGTCTATCTGGATCAGCTCCCGTTTTGGCCATAGTATACCTTTAATATTTAAGCGGAAGTCCTTTTATAAACCAGTACCCTCGCTAAGCGTTCCCTAGATTGCCTGCCTGCGTAACCCTTTGGGAGATTAGTGTGAACTGCCTACAGTACTCGCGTACGCTGCTTGGCGGACTGTCCCTATACTACCGTATATAGGCTTCCAAGAATTCTACCGTTTCCATTTGTCGAAATTGGTTACTTCCTCGGTATTCTGCCCTAAGCTTTCTTATAAGCTCCGTTTAGTCACCAGCTGTGAATTCAGGTAAGCTTTGGATCCACATCCCTATTTAGTAATCGTAGTACTCTAGAAGGCCCTAGTGCTTCTCCTTGCTCGTTATATGGTGTCGGACGCATAGTCGCTTATACTGCTTAATAAACTATAATACGTTCTGTCCTGTAAAGTACGGAGTTCCAGCAGCTCCTGGGGCTGGCATCGGCTGGACCATGACGTAGATCCTGTCTTGAGCTGTTGATTGCTGGTTATAAGGTGCATCTAGAGCTTCCTTGGGAGCTTGCAGGCGGTCCTTGCGGCTTATATCCTTCGTCTGCTGAGGGTTATCGGCCCTAGATGTCACGGGTAAACGCTGCGGTAGGTCTGCTTGCATTGCCGCCTGAGGTGAGGGTGTCCTAGATGGCTGTCTTGGTGTTACTTTGGTACGTGCATGCTGCGGCTGGTNNACTTGTACATCTGCGTCCCTAACGGAAGGCACCTGCTTCCTGACGCTTGAGGGGGGGTCTCCCTGAGAAAGCACAGAGTCTTCATCATCTGCTGTCACCGGGTCTCGATACGTTCGTCCGTTTCGGCCTACTATCGTTCCGCGCGGTAGGGTGCTGTTAAGTCTTACGCTTCTGCCTATATCTACTTCTTNATGGAACGCCTCTGCAGCCGCCGCTGACACGATCNGGATAACTCGAAAGAAGATAAAGCTAAGCNAGAATAGGAAGCTTTCGAGGGCAGATCTGATCTCGTGTACTTGCGACCTTGGCTGGTATTCTCTCTTCTGTTCCTGAAGGGCAGCGCTGACTTCCTNTGCCGCCAGATGCCTTAGATCTCGTTCCCGTCTNATTNATTNGCCCTTGGCTTGTCGTCTCTGCATCTTNAATAAAGCTCTAGCCATGTCCGTGCGTAGGTAGCAGATATATCNGGTAACTCNNACCGCCGGTCGACGTTGTCTGATTGGCTCGTTGGTTCGCTTNACGTCCTTNNACGCAACTTTCNGAGACCTTTGCCACTCCTTTTTGCCACTCTTTGGCCTATGCGTAGAGTCTAGCTGTNCNGTCTTTTCCGGTCTTTCTGTTCAGGGACTGCCTGGTTCCCCTTNCTGTGCGATACTGCCTGGTTCTCTCCTGCCGTCTCGTCTGTCTATAGCTGGCGGTTCTCTTGCAGCTGGTCGTTTTTCNGTAGCTGGTCGTTCTTCTGTAACGATAGTATGTTCCTGCGTGTATATAGTTGTGTGTAGAATGCCCGACTTCTAATCCAAAGAGCTTGCCGTCGTCCCNACGTGGAATGCCATAAAATATGTGGGAGGGTACGACCACTCTCAGATAGGAAAGTCACAGTGCTGTCTGTCTGTCTGTCGGTCGGTCGGTCGGTCGTCAGTCGTAATCAATCAGTAGGAAAGCAGTCAGTAAGAAGAAAGGAAAGAATGTATTCCCCGGTCGGTCGTGATCAAGAGAAGGAGAGAAGCCGAAGGCTCGATATATACAGGAAAATGCCAAGGCACTAAGTAGTGGCCCATTTTACCCCACCACAATACTAGCAGCTTTTTTTATCCTAGCTATAGCAGACACTATATTAGCGTATTTCTAAGCATATTTTTAGGGATTTCGCGAGTATATATCTTATTTAACACCTTAACTTTAACCTTAGAACCTCTCACTTTGGGTATCTCTTTAACCCCTAAACTCGTAGGGGGAAATAAAAGAGGTAGAGGAGGTTAGGTTGCCTAGAGTATCCTTAATATAGCTATAAGCGTTTAGAAGAAAAGAAGCTACGCTAGTTACTTATAATGTAGATGCGTTTAGCTTAGGCTACTAAGGGGGATATTTATGCTGTTATAAGCTGGTAAAGGCGCTGGCGTAATAGGCTTAGGTATAACTAGTATTTTTGCTCTATAAAGCTTTAATAATGTAATACTAATCTAAAGTATAAGGTTGGAGTAAGAAGCTAAGTATAAATAGTATTGTTTCTTTAGAGGATCCGCCTTCTTTTATACCCGTTAATAGGACCTAAGTTGCTACTATACTATAAATATTTACTATACCTCTCACTTACCCTAATTAACCCTAGATGGCGCTAGACTATATATCTTTAATAGCGTTCTAATATATTAGAGAGTTTAACTAAGTTAAGCTATAGGGTATGTACTGGCTTTTGTTATAGGATAGGCCTATAATTTATATAACTATGGGGGGTATTATAAAGGATTGCGCAAATGATCCCTATAAGCTAGGTAGACGTTATAAATCCGTAATAGTATACCTACTGTTTCTCTAAGGGGCGATATCTATTTAGCGGAGGCTTTAGACTAATAAAGAATTAATCTTGCATTAGCTGTATAAATATTAGTATAGCTTACGTTAGAATAAGTCCCAAATTTAAAAATAAAAAAAAGATATATATAATAAGTCTAATATATAGAGTGCGGTGTATTAGTAGGTTAAGATATTACAACCTATAAAATAAAACTTAAGGTAATTAGCTAAATAAGTTTAGTAATCTTACCCCTAGTTGCCCCCTAGTTGCCTTTTAACTTTCCCCTAACTTCCCCTAAACTTCCCCCTAACTACTATTAACTACCCCTTAAATACCTACTAACTACCCTATAACTATTATAAACTTTCTATTAACTTATATTTAACTACTATAATATCTAGCCGCCTCTTAATCTATCTATTTTAGCGCGCTAACTTTACCTCTTTACTAATCTTAAGATATGGGGTTGCCTTATATTATACTACAGGCAAAAGAAAAGGATTCCTTTTCTTACTAAGATAGCTATAATAGAGTAACTAACTTAGAGCTTAAAACTCTTCTTAAGCAGACCTAAGAAATAGTTATTTTACTTAAAGCCAAGCTAAATAAGCGCTAGATTGTGGCGAAGCCCTAGTCGCCCGGCGTTATTAAGTGCAGTAAAAAACTCTAAAAAAGTGTTGTAAATCTTAGGATCTTAGGACGGCTAGATAGTAGAGCGGCTAAACTTGCTATTATAGCTGCTAAGATTCTAAAGACGAAATAGACAACTTATAAGTTAAATATCTATTAAACGTTCCTTGGTAATATCCTTTATTACTATAGTTAGGGGTTAGTCTTACTATACGCTACAAGCCTTAGCAAGCAGAGAATGACCTCTCTAAAATTTTAAGATTGGATTAGGCTTATATAGTATTTTAAGAGCAATTAAGTCACCTTTAAATGCCCTATCCTAAACTCGCTAGCGGTAAAATATTATATACCTTATAGGAATAGTAAGTTGCATAATCTTTAATATAAATGTCTTACTTATCCTATAAAAGAAGTCTATAAATTAGATCCTTCAGTTACGCCCTTCTAAAAACAGCCGTTTTTAGAAGATATAGATTTAGAATAAGAGTTAGCTTAAAGCAATTATACTTATTAATCGGACGTTTATTTTCTAAACACTAATTAGCTACGCTAAGATATAGTTTAGAATTTACAGAATCCTCTAGCTAGTTAGACTCTATAAGCTAAGGCTATAACTAATCTAGTATAGAAAGAAGAAAGTAGTACAAAATTTCCCTCCCTATATTAATAAGGCCGAATACTAACCTAAAATAAGACACATTACTGGGCTCTTTATCCACAGCCGCAATTTAAACTCGCTTAGTAAATTATAGGGAGATTATAAACCTTAAGTTTATAGTGCTTCTTACTTTCCTATAGCAGTATTAGGATAGCCATTTAAAACCATAAATAGTATACCCTTAGGGTAGAGTTCTATTACTATTTATCGACATTACATTAGAGCCGACTCTTAGGTTAAGCGCGAAAATTAAACTCTCTCTTTAATTATGTAAAGCGTTAATTTAATTTAACCTTACCTTTTATAGGCGAAAATAGCGCACCGTAGGACTACTAAATAGCCTACAGCTCTTATTAGGCCTTATAATAAGGATGATAAAGCTAGTAGGTTCCTTAGGACCTATAACTATATTTCTTATTATATTACCAAAAACCCTAACAGCCCTCCCACTACCGTGTATTTTTACTAAAATTGCTTAAACTAATAGGTCTACTAACTCTAGAGATATACTAGTTATTTCTGGACCTATTTTAATAGGTTCTTTATACTAAATAGTATTTAGCGAAATATATCTTATACTGTTTTAAATTTTACCTACTAGCTCTAAAGCTCTTTTTTTAAGTTTCCAATCATTATCTGTGATGTTATTAACGGGAACCCCACTGTCTATTATCCTAAAGAGCTTTTAATATACACTATCTAAGCCCGGGTAATAATAGTAATTAAATAGTTATAGGTTAAAGATAAATATAAGGGCTAATAGAGAGAGCTACTAACTTTAGAGAGATAAGGATTATATTAAGATTAGAATAAGTAATAAAAAAATATAAATATATTATCTAAGGAACGCGCTAAAGAACTACAGCGTATATTATTACTAGTTATATAATATATATAAATAAAGTAGGGTTGTCTTACCTTAATAGTTAAATACTCTAGATTTATAGTAAGTATAGTAGGGTAGGCTATAGAGCGGATAGCGTTAAGATTAAAGGTTAAAGTTAAAAGAAACGTTGTATCCTTAATAGGCTATACCCTACGTAGTGCGCGAAATAGTAACGCGCCTAGCGCATAAAAAGAGAATATAAATTTAAGATAGCTAAGGCTAGTCTTAGGCGTTAATACCCAACTCTATAACATAGCTTAGCCTTAAGCTTTAGTTAGTATTATTATATATATATAACGTAAGGGTCTACTACTTAACCACGAAAATTATGTAGCCGGTAAAAGAAGCATTAGCCTATTTATATGGATAATTACGCTAATATATAGCTAATGTAAGTTAACGCGGGTACCTTACCTTTTTTATTGTATAATGCTTTAAAGGATTATATAAACTATAGTCTATTCTTATTTATAGACCTAATATCTATACTTAATCTCTTAACCTATTAATAGTACTAAAGGTTATACTAAATATACTTAGTCGGATATATAATCCTACGATTTATAAATTTTAAATAAATGGACTAAAGTTATAGGCGAAGCAGGTTATTCTTTAAATTTTTATATTATTTAAATTAAGCTTACGGCTTTAGGCGATATTACAATTAGGCAGTTATATATAGTATAGCCAGTAGATATCTAGTTAAATTACTTATAAACACTTATAATACTTTATTAGTATATATACCTAAATCCCTCTACCCGCTAGCGCTCTATATAGTTTATAAGGGCTTAACTTTCTTAAATTATAAATTATAGGATATTATAGGAAATGCGCTATAAATAAAATAAGCTAGAAGTAGAACCTAAAGCTAGAAAGAAATCTCTAAACTAGAAAGAAGGGCACTATAATTACTACCGTCTCTTCCGCCTGGTAGGCTAGCCCCCTTTCTTCTACGCGGCAGGCCGGGCCTTTAATTTTAAATAATAATACACCTATAGTAATCCAAGACTTCTTTTTAGAAAGCAGTCTTTAATCTATTCCTATAGAAGATTACGTCCTTTCTTTAATTTAATAAGCAGCGCGTCTTCCTCTTTAGTGAATTTTATTCTAAACTTTAGCCCTTAGGGCTTTAGCTCCTAAGGCTGCTTAACTAGATTAAAAGGTAAAGGGAATTATTAAGGAAAGATATTTAATATATACAACCCGTCTTTCTAGCGCCTAAAAGCTGCTTAAATTAAAATTTCTTCTAAATTAGCATTTAAGGCGGCTCCTAGTATTACTTTATTAGAGTTAAAGCTAAAGATAGAGCTTAGCAGCGGTTTTTAGGTATAAAGGCGATTATATATAGGGGATATAACCCGCTTATAATAATTGCTAATAAGTGTAGTACTTTAGTTAGATGTATATATAAATAAAATTAAAGGGGAATAGTAAGACTACTAAAGATAATACTTTGTAGTACGCTTTACCTTTAATTAACTAGTAATAGGGGTTAGTAATTATTACGGAACCCTACCACAGGGGCCTCTATAGGAGAGCCCCGTGCTCTTATGTACACCTCGTGTATAGCTTATATTAGCTACGCGTAGGTATATTACCTCCTTACGCCCTTAACCCTTACAATCGATTACGTAATATCTTATAGACTCCTTAAATACATACGCTTTATAGCTACTGCCCCCGTCCCATAACATTACGTTGTGCCTTTTTTACCACTAACGCTTAACCTATAACTAATTTTACGTCTTTATAATACTGCAGGCGCTGCCAAAAGCAGCGTATCTATAAATTACCTTACTTTATACTTCTAAGGAACCCACAATAGTAAGACAATATCCCTTATTAGCTACTATATTAAACCCAAAGAACAATTTAATACCTATACTTAACCTATAACGCCAATCAATCCTAGGAGAATTTAATTTATTAGCCCTAGCCTTAACCCCTAAGGAGATGAACACTAATAATATCTTATCTTTTATTAACTATATAACTACAGATAAGTAAATAGAAGGGCTACTACCCATTAAAATTAAAATATAAGACGCTAAGATGTTTATAAAAATGGTAACACAAGACCCTAATAAATACTACCGCCTTCTATAGAACTACTACCTAAAGCTTATATAAGCCGAGATACATACTACCTAAGATCGCAATATTATCTAAAACCTATAAGCTTATAAGGCGCTCGCTAATAATACACGTTAAAAAACTAAAGATAACCTCTACGTATCTAAACGCGACGTCCAACAGTTAAAGAAGGCTAAGATTGCCCTAATTGCTACAGTTACTAAAAGAGAAGGCATAATTAAATACCTATAATCTTAGCTTAATAAGCACATTTATAATAACGCTAGATACCTCTTTATTATATATAACGCCACCTAAGTCTCTATACCCCTGGCAACTTTACCTACTTAACGCTTAATAAAGGGCTAGCGCTAAGCAGCTTTATCTAATAGAAACCCCTACTAAAGCAGCAATAATAAAAGCTATAATAATTGGACCTAAACCGCCACCATAGGGTCTAATATATGCTACCTTAATCCCCTAGTTTTTTAGGGAGACCGCAAGGAATATAGCCACTAGAAGATATAAATCTATAAAAAAACTAACTTAGAGCGCTTACCTTTTTCCTATAGAAGATATTAAAATCGGCTATATTATTGGGCAAATAAAGGGTATACTATTTAATAGACTCTTCGCCTAATAAGAAACTAGTAGCCCCTAAAAGTAGCAGTCCTACTAAAAAGTTCTTAATAATCTTAACCTAATATACTGCGACTATAACCTACTAGCTACTAACCAAGCTAAACTATATACCCTAAAGATAAGCCCTACTAAATTATTTAATAAATTCTATATTAAATTCTAGGAATATACTAAAGCCCTTACCTAAGATAATACTAAAGACCAAGAGGACCTCCTTAAAAAAGTTACTTATCGCCTTAGTTACGCAGCCGCTAGCTATAACTATAATAATATTTATAATATAGTAGTAGCTCTACGGAAGATTAAATAATAACTAAATTAGATTACTACTATTAACTTTTACCTAAAGACCTCTTTATAAAAGCCCTCTAGGCCTACTAAACCTATATATACTAAGCTACTAATACCTACTACCTTAAGTACTACCGGAACTAATATTAATTTCTCTATACTAACCTTCCCGTAAAAACTCCTAGATAGAGAGCGTAAGCTACTCTAAAAACTAGGACGCTGCTATAGATACTATTAAGAAGGCTATTATTATAATAACCTAAACTACCTAATAGCTAGGTTTAATAGCTACCACCTAATACCCTAAATACCAAATATATTGCTATGTACCACTACTATATAAGATAAAGACGCAGTAATAGCGGTAGAGTTAGATATATAAGTAAAAAACGCTAAGTCCTAGCCCTAAGTCGTGGGTTAGAACGCCCTAATAATAAAGGGATCTATATATTAGCTTACTTAATAGATAACTCTATAAAGATAAATAGACGGAAATAGATAGTTTTACCTATAATATAAACTACTGCTAAAAAACAATATAAAAGCCGTTCTATAATTAATTGCGGAGCTACTAATAAATTTATAAATACCTAATTTGTGCGCACTTATAACCTACCTATCTTACCCTTTACTAAAGCCTACGTCCTATAACTTACTAATGGTAATTATACCGTATAGAAGATTACCTATATAGTATAACTCTACCTAGATATAAATAGGCACCAGGAAAAACTCTAGGCCTATATTATACCACTTACTAACTACCCTATTACCCTTAAAATAAACTAGCTTAAATAATACAACCCCGCCATTAACTGGAAGAAGAGAAAAGTAACCTTTAACTTTAAATACTGCAGAAAGACTTACCTAGGGCATAGCCTAGCCGCCTCTATTTACTCCCTAGGGTATTAACCTAAGGAACCCCTTATTACCCTACCTATAACTAATTACTACTATATAAGTGCCTTAGCCTTCTACTATATAGTATATAAGAAAGGCTAGACCGTTGCTATAGCTTCCTAATTACGACTATATAAGCTTAATTAAAAACAAAACTACGTCCTTTATAGTAATAGGATAGATATAGTCAACCTTTTAAAAAATAACGCCCCTATAAAACTCTACGGACTTTTACCTTTAGACTTTAAGAAGTTTATAAAGCTTAAAAAAGGACTTACTAATAAAGAACTCCGTAAGCTCCTCCTTAAGAGGTACTATAACTTTACCGATATATGCTTATAAAAGAGCGTAGATATACTTCCCCCACATTAACCTAATAACTATACTATTAATATTAAATAAGGAAAAATGCTACTTTATAAGAGACCCTACCTAATATTAAAAGATAAACTTCTAGTTATAAAAAAGTATATTAANNAGCACCTTAATAAAGGATTTATTNNTCCTAGTATATTACTANTAGCNACCCCTATTNTTCTTACTAAGAAGCTAAAANNAGGTATTTAATTCTATATTAACTATANAGGACTTAACACTATTATAATTAAAAACTAATACCCAGTACCGCTTATACGTAAGACCCTTAAGCGGCTTAGTTAAGCCAAAATCTATACTAAGCTTAATATTATCGCCGCCTTTAACTATTTTAAATACGGGAAGGTAATAAATAAAAAACCGTATTTGCATTGCGCTTTAGCTAATTTAAATATACCGTTATACCCTTTAGTATATATAATGGCCTAGGTACCTTTTAAAGCTATATTAATAACGCCTTACAGAACTACTTTAATAACTTCTACTCTGCGTACCTAAACGACATACTTATTTATAGTAATAACCCCTTTAAGTATACTAAACACGTTTAAAAGGTCCTATAGCGCCTTAGGGACGCAGGACTTTATATTAATTTAAAGAAATATAAATTCTTAGTTATAGAAGTAAAATACCTTAAACTAATTATTACTACTAAGGGTATCCGTATGGACCCTAAAAAGGTATATATAATTACTAAATAGCAAGCCCCTAACTATATTAAGGACGTATAAGCCTTCTTTAGTTTTGCTAACTTCTATTAAAAATTTATATACAACTTCTTAGGTGTAGTAGCACTACTTATAGCAATAATGTAAACGAAGGGCCTTTCTACAAAAGGAAGAAAAATGTACTTACGCTTTACCTAAACGCCTAAATGCGAGAAGGCGTTCTAAGACCTTAAAAATGCCTTTACTAAAGCACCTATTCTAGCTTACTTTACACTAAGATAATAACTTTACCTTAAAACCAACTCCTTAGACTACGTTAACGCAGGCGTTTTTCTCTAGATAGGTAATAACAGTCTCCTTTACCTAGTCGCATTCTACTTATCTAAGCTTATACTATAAGAGTGTAATTATAAGATCTATAATAAAGAACTCCTTATAATTATATAAGTATTTAAAGAATTTTAACTAGAACTCTCTTTAATAAAGCCTAACTAGCTAACTAAAGTTTTTATAGACTATCGCGATTTTAAGTACTTTATAACTATAAAGTAGCTAAACTAATACTAAGTATATTAGAACGAGTTCCTTTCTAGTTTTAACTTTAAAATTATATATAGACTAGGAGTATAAGGTACTAAACCTAATAGCCTAATACGCCGCTCGCAAGACCTTCCTTAGTTTAAAAATAACCCCTATAATTAGTTCTAACAATAAACAATCCTAAAAGCACGAAATTTAGCCCTAGGTATACTACCTATAATAGAGCTAATTATACCCCAGCTTTATACCACAAAACTAGAGTTATCTCCCAAAATTAACAAGCTTATTACTACGGTATATAACGCCTCTGTCGACCTATTACTATATTAACTTATTACCGCAAAGACTACTAACACCCGTATACTACCTACTAACCTCTAAAGCTTAGGCTAGATTAATATAACAGCCTTAAAAGTAAAAGAAAACAGGCTCTATTATAGAGGCCGCCTATTTATCCCTAACTTAGAAAATTTATAATAGCAACTAATCTAAATGGCCCACAACCTCTAATTAAGCGGCTATTTAGGTAGAAAAGGAACCTATAAGCTTCTTAGCCAATACTACTTCTAGCCAAAAATGATAAACTTAATTAAAAGCTTTATAGGCACCTATTATAGTTATAAGCGCGCCAAGGCCTTTAATATAAAGTACTAAGGACTACTACACCCTCTACCAGTACCTATATAATAATGGGCAGATATCGCCATAGATTTCGTTATTAACCTACTACCCTATAAACGGCATGGCTATACCTATAAGAATATCCTTATAATAATATACCGACTTATAAAAGAGCGCCACTACGTCCTAACTAAAGGCGTAGCCGTTAGTAACATTACTAACGCCTTCCTTCGCAAAGTTTATTAACTATATAGGTTACTTAACTTAATTACGTCCGACTAAGGTATATAATTTAATTCTAATATATAGAGATAAATCTACTAACGCCTTAGCATCTCCGTTAAGATATCTATATCCTTCTATTATAAAACTACTAGGTAACCGGAAAACACTAATATTAGTATAAAAGCGTACCTATAACAAGTAGTCGCCTATAGTTAAGATAATTAGGTAGATTACCTCCTACTAGGTAAATTTGTAGCAAATAACTACATCTTAACCACTATAGGACTTACCCTGTTCTTTATAAACAAGGGTTATTACCCCTAATCTAGTATAGAGCTACTAGAACCTATTAATAAGAAACTACCATATAAAAAACGCCTTAAGATGCTACTTACTAACCAGTATATAGACTGTATAAAAAATCTACTTAATTACTATAAAGGAGAAATAGCCTAGGCTTAAGCAAAGTAGGCCTACTTTGCCAACTATTATAGAACGCCACCACCGGAGATGCGTGTTAGTGACTAGGTATAACTAAATATACGTAATATCTCTACGCAGAGGCCTATAAAGTTACTTAATTATAAGAACCTCGGCCCCTATTTAATTAAACAAGTTATTAATAGGGGAGCCGTATATAAGCTAGAACTCCTACCTACCCTAACTACCCATGGGATATAGCCTATATTTTACCTATAGCTACTATACCTCTATTAGCCTAACCCCTTACTAGGGCAGATATAGCCTAAACCCCTACTAGTACTAATTTAAGATAAGAACAAAGACGAAAACTATAAGGAGTGGACCGTTAAATAAATTATTAACTCTAAATACTTTAGCAAAGGCAGAGAATAACGGCTCTACTATAGAGCTATATATATAGGATTTAATATAAATTAGCCAGAATAGTAACTATAAAAAGACTTTAAAAATGCAAAGGATCTAATTAGCGACTTTTACTATACAAACTTATAGAAACCGGGCCTAAGTAGAAACTTTATACCTAATCCTCTATAGGATCCCTTATAGAGTTAAACCATTATATATTACCATATAAGGGCAAATTGCCGTTAAATTACCATTAGATTGCGGTAAAGTACAATTACGTAACCGGAATATTATTAAGATGTTTAGGAACTTTAACTGGCGGTTAAAGTTATCTAATTAGTTAGATTCTTAGATACTAAGCCCTATTATATAATATTATTTTAAGCCTTTAGCAATACCCCCCTTTTCTTCTTTTCTATACCTTAAGTGTCCCTTCTATATATATATAGTAACTACAGCGTCGCCGGAGCTCCGCCTNTATANGAGGGGGGGTAGTNTTANNNAACCCCACCNNAGGGGCCTCTATAGGAGAGCCCCGTGCTCTTATATATACCTCGCGTATAGCTTATATCAGCTACGCGTAGGTATATCACCTCCTTACGCCCTTAACCCTTATAATTAATCGCGTAACGTCTTATAGACTCCTCAAATACATACGCTTTATAGCTACTGCCCCCGTCCCGTAACAGTAATCCTTATCGCCCTATATATCTATAGGCCTTATTACCCTTATTGCTATTACTACCATTATCGTCCCTAGAGTCGTTATTATCTATATTATTACTGTTATTACTTCTATCGCTATAGTTCTCGGCCTTACCTTTATCTATAATATTCTTACTATCTTTATTATCGCTTTATTTAGCTAAGCCGTTAATAAAATTGTCTAGAATATAATTATAACTTTTATTAGCCCCATCTTTTAGTAGTTTAGTATTATAAGGAGATATATAGTACTAAGGGGAGGAGCTAGTAGGCCGCATAGCAGAGGCTGCTCGCTCCTTAATACTGTTACTATTATTAAGGCCAAGGGTAGGAGAGCTAGAAGGTGTGGTCCTCTAAGAAGCGGGTAACCTTTATTACTTCCTAGGTTGTATACTCTCGCTACTTTTACTAACAGAAGTATTAGAGATATAATTAATACTATTTAGCTAATTGAGCTAATTGGACCTCTGCTTCTTTAACTTCTTAGCTCCTAAAGACTTTTAACCGGCAGCTACTAATGTCCTAAGCTTTTACCTAAACTATAGAGTAGTTCTAATACGACGCCCCTTAGCTAAATTATCCGTTTAATTGCCGTTTAGCGTTAGGGGTGTAGTATAATTACGCGTAGGTACGTGTACCTCCTTTTCTAGCGCTTCTAATAAAGGTAGCTCCTTATTGTTTTTATCGTCTATATTACTATTATTATTCTAATTATCTACTAATTATTAAATAAGGCTATTGTAAATTAAAAGGGGAAGCGCATACCTAATCTATAAGGTGTTGGTTGATTATCGGCTTCGCTAGCTTCGTTAGCTTCGTTATTAGCGTTACTAGCTTTATTACCCTTAGCTTCTAAGTCTAGATCGGCTATATTATCTTTAATAACTATTAGATTTTCTGCTAGTTGTTAAAACTATATATTTAAAACTGCTAGGGAAAGAGGAAAAGTGGTAGGATAATTATTAAGATAATTACCTTAACTACTTCCCCTAGAGACTTAACTGTTATTTCTATCCCTATAGAAATCTTCCTTATTATCCTTATTATTCTTATTATTCTTATAATACTTATTATAAGCTTTCTTATAATTATATATAGGGTCTATAGGCGCTTTATTAGACGGAATCTCTAAATTAAGGCCCTAGGTGGAATAATATACTATTAAGTGCCTAAGCTTCTAATACTTCTTAACTTTTTAGGGGGAAAAGAGGTACTCCCCTATTTCTCCTTTTAGGTTCACTACTTACGCTTTTCTTAAGGGCTATAATTGCATAGTATTAAGATAAAGCTATTAATCTTCTAGAGGGACTAGTGTAGAAATTATTATTATTAAGTGAAATTTTAGGAGGGATATAAAATAAAGACTAAGGTGGTGCTAACGTTGTTATTATTAGAGTTGCTATTACTTTATAGCTTTTAAAAGCTTAAGGGGGGATTAAAGGTCTTTTTAAGTGTACGTTAGTCCTCCCTTCGCCGCTAGCTCTTACCTATTGCCCTTTACCCCTTGCCTCTCGCCTAGGTTTCTTATTAAATTAAAGTATTTAATGCGTGCGCCTCTAGTATAAACTAGGGTTAATTGCTGTTTATAGGGTATAAAGGTTTATAAGGGCTTAAATTCCTAGCTCCTAATTAATACCCTTAGTAAATTATAATTAAACTATATCCGCCCGTCTAAGCTAGCATATTTAGCTCTAATATAGCCGTTATATCTAGCCCCTTATTAAAAGGTTAGTAGCTTAAATTCTCTACCCTTATTCCTAGTAAAGGGCAGCGCTAATATATCTATTTACTTTCTAATAATACTAATCTAGCTAATCTTCTGCGCCGCTTATATTAATAGGATGTAAAGCCCTGCTTATATATATATATATTATAAGCTATCTATAATAGAAGGAGGTAGTGTCCTTATTAGTAGTGGGCGGGGCTCTCTAATGCTAATAGCCTAGTAACGGATATACCTGCCGCTTATATAGTGATTATATATAAATATATAAATATACTAGGTAAAGGACTGTATATGGTGCTGTATAGGTGCTATATAATGCTCGCCCTCCTAATATAGCTAGCTAGTATTAGAGATTCCTTTATAGTTATACCGCGGTGCCGCTGATCCATTATATGCCCAAAAGCTATAACCTTCTAATTTTAATCTAGGTGGCTCCTACTATAGCCCTATAGCTTAAAAGGCCGGATTGTTAATCCTTTACTACTTTGCTACTAAGCAGTTAGGCAGAGCTAACAGCCCCTTAGCCCTAAACTAGTAGACCAAACAGTATCTCTAAAACATCTATAGTAATATAACTATACTACTAGGCAGGTATATATAGCCACCTAGGCAACGCTTTATGCAATATCTGTTTAAATAATGCCTAATATAGCCCTATATAGGGTAGTTGCTTAAATTGGCGACGTCTAGCTACTTTTTTGCTGGGTAGCCTAGTAGGTATACTAGCCATGATATAGGTGGCTTTAGCTATTAGTAAACGCTAAAGCGGGCCGTTTAACCAATAGTATATCCTAGGTGAGAAAACAGCGCGTAGGTTAGCTAAAATAAGTGCGATATAAGCTTGCTTAAGCCCTTAAGGGGGGCAATACGGTACGCCTATCCCTCCCTACTTTGGAAGGAGATATGCGGTAGAGTTAAATAAGATAATAGTGCTAACGCGGCTAATAACTGCGGAATTCCCCTAACCCCCTTCCTATGGGATAGTTGCGGACTAGCGTTATCTAAAAGGCGAAAGGAGAGAGGGTGTATATAAGAAAGAGAATAGAATTATAAGGATATAGACGCGCTTAGTGGATAGAGGTGGCGCTAAAAGAGCTTAATAAAAATTAAAGCCATTAGCTCTAGAGGCAGGAATTAGGAGAGGAGGTTAAAACTATCTATATATTATTGTAGAATAGAAACTCGCTTATTGGAAAGGCCGTAGTTAACTATATTAATTATTAGTCTAAGATATAGAGGAATAAAGTAATAAGTGGGCTGGACTTATATATATATAAGCGCTAAGGGGACGGTAGAAATGCCTTAATACGACCGTACCAGGGACTAGCAGTAAGAAGAGGAGGAGGCGCAGCGTTAGGAGAAAGGAAAGATAGAAGATAAGAGGAAAAGTAGCGAGAGAAATAGCCTTTTATGGTTGAGGTTAAGGGGCAGTCTTGGCTTGGCCGGGGTTAACAAGTAAGGGCGCCTTACCTATAAAGAAAGCCTCTATTTCCTAATACGGTTTCCCGCGCAATAAAATAACTAGTAAAATCCTTTATATAATTTTAAAATGTCCTAATCTAATATAGTCTAACTTTTTACTTAGTTATTAGCTCCTAAAAATTTTATATAGTAGCTATACTTTATCCCCCTCCTTAAGATCTAGTTCTTTAGATCTCTTAGCGTTATAGTACCTTTTTATTCTTTTTTATACCTTTTTTACTAATTCTATAAGGGTTATATAAAGATTTATTAACGTCTTTATTCTTTCTTTAGCTATACTACTTATTTTCTTTACTTATTATAGTAATAATAATATTCTTAACTTATATCTGTAATTTGCCTTAAATAGTAATATACCTATTCCTTCCTATAGTGTTATATTATATATAAACTATATAACTAGTAATAATAATACCTAATTATTCTATATATAATTAATATAATGTCTTAGATACTATTTTAGCGTCTAATTTAATCTTTTTATTTAACTATCTGTCTGCGGGTAATATATAGTAAAAGTTACTACTCTAACACCTTATTCCGCTAAGAATACCTTCTAAAATACTACTATAAATCTTAAATCTCTATCTAATATAATCTTGCTTAATACTCTATACCTTATAAATATTTCTTTTATATATATTTTAGCGACATCTTTTACTAAGATTTCTTCTATATATACTATAAAGTAGCCCTATTTAGTTAACTTATTTACTATTACTAAGATTATATTATATTCCTATCCAGTAATAGGATCTTTTAATTTTAGTAACTTAATAATAAAGTCCTATAATATAACCTCCTATAGTCTCTTTAGTATTTTAATAGGTTATAGCCCTCTATATAGCTTATACCTTATTAGTTTATTCCTTTAATAATTTAGATACTCTTTTATTACTTTTCTAGCTATACTCTAAATTCTATTAATAATATATTCTTCCTAAAGTCTTAACACTAAGCCTATTACTCCATTATGCCCTTAAGTTATTCCCTTATAGAAATCTTCTATAAAATACTCTACTATGCTTTTTAGGATATACTTCGCTTCTTAATTTTTGTATATATCTACTTATAGATCTTTTAGCTATACCTCTAGAATTCTTTATACCTAAAAGCTTTTTAGTATCTTATAGACTCTTTCTAGTTCTTTATCCTCTTAAGTTATTACTAGCTTAGGGTAATTATACCTAATTAATCTATCCTTATCTCTACGTAGTATTACTCCTAATAGTTTTTTTATTATTCCATAGTTTAGCCTTTTTACTTAGCGCGTCTACTCCTATATTTTTAGTTCCTTTAGTATACTAAATTTTAAAATAGTATTTTATAAGAATCTCTGCCTATCTAACCTATCTATAATAAAGTTCTTTTATTATTAAGAACCCCGTTAGGTTCTTATAGTTTATTTTAACTATAAATAGTTTCTTTACGCCTTATAAGAATACTCTCTATTTCTTTAGTACTATAACTATACCTAATAATTCCTTATTATAGATGTTATAGTTTAACTCTAGTGGTATTATCTTCCAATTATAGTATACTATTAGATACTATATATTCTTATACTTTTATAATAAATATACTCCTAGTATAAAGTTTAATATATCCGTTTCTATAACCGTATTTAACCCTAGTTAATAGATTTTAAAAATTAGCTCCTAGGTAAATAACTCCTTAAGTTTTTTTAAATAGCTTCCTTTACTCGTCTCCCTATACTTATAGTTTCTCTTTCTTTATAAGCCTAGTAAACGGTTTAATATTCTTTAACTATTGTGCTATAAACCTCCTATAGTAATTGTAAAAACCCTAAAAATAACCTTAACTATATTATATTCTTTAGTTCTTTAGGTCTATACTAATATATTCTAGTTTAATAATAAATCTAATAAAATTAGTCTTCCTTATTGTTGGTCATATAGGGTGACTTACCAATAACGACTACTCGAGTAGGTTATAGTGATGTTGGTTGATAAAGCTTATTGATTGGAATAAGGAAGGGCGAGGAGCTTAAGGCTCCTCGCCACGCTAGTGCCGCGGCGACACGTGATGGCAACTTGCTATTATATGACGGCAGTTTGCCGTATATGACGGCAAATTGCCTTATTCCTAACACTGGTAACTCTTCTTTTATGGTTGCCCTCTATATATAAATACTGCTTAACTATTATAACAAATATAGATCCTCCTTACTTACTATTGCTATTATAATATAAGTCTCGCTGTCCCAAAATTTGCCTCTTAGTACGTGGTGCTTTCTTACTAAGGAGTTATGGGTAGATATCGTGTTAGGGCCGTTAGGGCCGTTAAGGCGCTAGCTATAAGTAAGCTAATAGCGATTTTCTATGCCGGGTATAGAAAATCCTAATTGGCTGGTTAAAATTAGGGTTTATAGAGCGTTATACTTTTACTCCCTTTTAACCTAACCTTTAACTTATACGCGTAAAGTATTTATATTAATAAACATTTCTAAAGCCTTGTTTAGGTTTGCCTTTATTATTACATCTACTAGGTTATCTTAACCGTTAATTTATTAAATCTTAAAGAGTTTTTGCGGTTTATAGGATTAATAAAGTACTATAATATCGATTATAAGGCGCTTCTCCTTTATAGTACTAAGCTTAACTAAGTACTTATAGAGGGAGTATAAGTCAGTATATATGATTATAGGGATAATAGGAAGTTCGAGTTAATCTATAATTATCTTTAGGGTAGTTCTAATTACAATTGCCATATTAACTCCGCTAACTATTCTATATATCTCTAACGCTAGAACGCTTTAAGTAACGCGCTTGCTTTTAGTTAAGCTTTAATAAATAAAATTGCTATAGATTATAAAGTTATTCTCTTTAGTAGATTTGTTTGCAATAATAATTTTATATCCTAGCTAGGAGCTAAAATCTTTATTATTTACGAACGATCTATTAACAAATATAAAGAGCTTAGCGGTAAGAAGATTAATAGGCACGTAGAGTAGTCCCCGGTTAAGATGGTTTATTTACTAGAAGAGACGCTTATTTAGGGCAAGGACGTCATCCTTAGTTAGTTCCTAGTATTAAGCGGTAATAGAGAGATTAAATAAAGCCTTGGGTTAATAGATAGAAGCGATATAAGCTCTATAAGCGCGTTGCTCTACATATCCTTATTTTAGAGAATTAACGTTAATAATGTTAATCTTTTTGCCTTAACCCTTCTAGCATAAAGCAATAGAATCCTCGTTTAGGGAGAGGACATATCTATTAAAGAGTAATGGTGTTATTAAATTAAGCTTTTCCTTTAGCTTTGCTATGAGATTTGCCTTTACTAGCTTATCTTCTTTAAGAGCTAAGAATTGGTTATCTCCTAAGATAATTATATTATTAGTTTATATGCTAACGATTCTAAATAGAGTTCCTATAGTTATAATAAGGAAGTATAAATTAAATGTAAAAGTAGTTATTAAAAGCTTCTCTTTATGGTGCTTACTATAGGTAGCCTACTAGTAAGTTCCTACCTCTACGATTCTATATAATGGCTTAAGCATAACCATAATTATATCTTTGGAGTATTAGTAGCGAATTTACTCTAGAAGATATACTAATATTAAGCGCTAAAGGTGTATCTCTAATTAGGTGTAGGCCTAAGTGATATCTTATAGATAGACTGCTATTTTATTCTTTATTAGGGAGGGAGCTAGTGTAATAATAACTCGCTAACTAGCTTGTTAAATTATAGGAGATTATATAAGAATTACCTCCTTACTATTATTATTATAGCCTTAAATAATAAGCCTTGATTTCTTAAATAGGGCGTTAGTAGCTTTGCCTTTAATCTTATTAACTATTCTTAACTTAAAAATGCGAACTTTATTAAACTTAGTAGGGTTATACTTCTCGAATTTAAAGACCCCTCTTATAATGAGACTATTGATCTCCTACTTATTGGATGCTTAGAAAGGAGCTCCTAGAGTTATAATGCGACCTTCCTTTTAGAGCTATTTTACAAGTTTAAAGTTAGCCTTCTCCTTAGCTGTTATAAAGGCCATTAATAGCTTAACTCTATTCTCAATGGTGGTAATAAATTGCTCTTCGAAATTAATAAGATGTTGGCGATTTCATAATCCCTTCGGGCGACCTCTACCGCGTTATAGTTACGGCGTATCTACTATAATTGTATTAGGATTATAGTCGCCTTTTAGAGCACATTAATTATGGCTCTTCTTTAGGGCATCTTCTATAGTATCCTGCAAAGGCTTAGAACTGTTATCTTTATAGTAAGGCTTAATAACAGTTAAATAGAATTAAGTGGGTTTATAAGGTATCTAAATAGTATAAGTTTAACCATTAATTGTAATAAGTTAATATAGGCCTAACTATCCTCCCTTTTTACGCTATACGCGTACCTTAGACTAAAGTAGTAGATCGAGCGTAGTTAAGGTGTTTGGGCCATTTCTTATTCCTAGTGTGTTATTAACCTAGCGTATAGCGTAGAGATATTGTACCTCCTTTATTGCCTTATAAATAGCCTTAGCTTATTATATAATAGAGGGAGATAGTAAAGAATCATTAGTTATTTAAGGGTAGGCGCTAAAGACTAGTAATATAGGTACGAGTCTATCTAGGCTAGCGGAATTGTTAATAGCTTTAATAGCTATTTGTAAGGTAAGTTTTTTGCTAGCATCCTTTAGTTTTAAAGAGATAATCTTATATGCGTGGCGTAATGGCGCGTGATATTGTTTTACTTTTTTAACACTATTATATGCCTTAATAGGGACTTCCTTGACCTCGATTGCTATTGCCTTTATCTATTATTAAAACTTTACAAATAAGAAGTTCTTTTTTACGTCATGGACGATTTAATTAGGGGGTTTTAGGTAGATATTAATTTAGTATAATTAAAGGGTATCCTATACGTTCCTAGCTAATATATCCTTTAAGAATCGTGCGGCTTGGAAGGAGGTTAAGAAGTTAATAACTTAGAGTACTAGCTTACCGCTAAGATATATAACGTTAACAATAATATAGAAGTTAAAGTTATAGTTATCTTTAAGGGTGAACTTAAATCGGCTAGGGGACTTCTGGTTTATTTGGCATTAATAGTAGTACTTTATAAGATACTTAATTGCCTTAACCTTAACTTTATAGCCTACCCGCTAAAAAACCCTAAGTAATTAGTAAACGGATAGGTGGCCAAAATAATGGTATAGTTGACGTAACTCTAACTTAGTTAAATGGCTCTAAGCAACACTCTTTTTTAGTTAATAAAGGAGTAACTAGGGGTAATTCCACTTGCGTATAACGGGCACCTAATTATCTCCCTAAATAAGTATATTCTTAAGGTTATTAAGCTTAACGCCTAATTTATTTATATTTTTAATGTAAAATAGAAACGGGGTATTTATAGGAATGACGTAAAAGGTAATGTACCCTAAGGGGGTTTGGACCCTAATTGTGCTAATAGAGATTATAGTACCCTTGCTAAAACAAATCGTGTATTAGCCTACCGTTAAATAGTTAATCTAAATAGAGCTATTAAGCTGCTAAAGGGCTTAAACTTAAGGTTCTCCTACTATATATACTCCTGCGGCTCTAGTATCTAGCATAATACTATAAAAGACGTTCGCTAAGTATCTATTATTAAAGGAGAACGTGAAACTCTCCCTTAGCTTATTAAAGATATCTGACTTTATAGTAAAATAGAGCGTAGATTGGTTATTAAGAATAGTGATAGTTTATATACTATCTACCTTACTATACTTAGTGAAGTATTGGTTGGGTAAGTACTCCTTAATTTCTATATCTATAAGGAGCTATTCAGCCTTATTAACTTTACCCTTAAGATCTTTTATGCCTTTATATTAAACTAGAAAGCTTTAGAAGTAGGCCGTAGTAACCTTATAATTTCTAACATTTCTTACACTTTAGCGGAACTTATTATATACCTCCTTTTATTTATTAAGAGAATGCCTAGTTAACTAGCAATTTGGTTTCTTATAAACATAGTACTTCTTTTAGCGATTACTTTAAAATAAACCTCTATAAGGACCTTTACCTTTACCTTATAGTCGTTAATTATACTCTTTACTATATTGCCTACCCCGGCCACTATATGTTCGATTAGTCTAGTTATAATTATATTAGTTAGGCGGGTCAATTAAAGTAGGTTAGAGTTAGGCGTTAAATTACTATACTTTTTAAGAGCGTAGAGCGGTGCCAATAGAAGATCTTAATTAAGTACACACTCCTTTATAAGTATTTGTAGGATTAAAGAGAGTAAGGTTATATTCTTTAACACCTTAATATGCGCTAATAACTTAATTATATAGGCTAAAGTCCTTTTAATATAATTCGGATAAACCACGCTAAATTATCTAAAGTTAATTAAAGAGCTTTTAAAGATAATTAAGCCGAGGGATACCTGGGTTTATAGCAATAATCCTTAGGAAGGTAGTCTCTCTCTATTCTAATATATACTACTACTTATTCTCTTCTATTTTAAAGTGGTATCTTAACTTATATATTATGCGGTTAAAATTATATCCTTTTCCTACCAAATGATTATAATAAAAGGTACTAGCTTGGCCCTTAAGTATAACGGAATAGGCGTTATAGTATTAATTAGACTCTATTCCTACCTTCTAGTAATAGTTATAGAAGATACGTAGTTTTAAATTAAGAATATCGTATAATTCCCTGCTAAACTTCTTCTCCTAATCTAAATAGAGCTTCGTAAGCTCTATAAGCAATTTTAAACTGCCTCCAATTTAAGATTAAGATAGAGGAGGTAGGAGTTATATTATAGGCTACAGTAGGGACATAGGTCTAGTCGGTGGAGTTTAAAGGTTAGTAAATCGCGAAGTAAGGGGATCTTGTGCTTACTCGTGTTAAGAGGTAGTAGTTAAAGTTATAGGTTAAATTAGTGGATTCTGGGGAACTAAAGATAGAGGTAGAGGCAATAGATATAGAACGGAAGAACTCGTGCCTAGAGTAATGGAATTAGAACGCGTCTCTTATGGTATATTACTTAGATTCCATCGTAAGTTAAGCTTCCTTATAGTGCGTAGTTAGTGCTTAATCTCTTATGCAGTCTATTCGTGCTCTTCTTTTACGTTAAAAACCTACTCCTAAATATTATCTTTAATAGTACCCCCGTCCTTAGGGACAAATACTTTATTCTCCTAAAGGAAGTTACAGAAGTCCTATACAATATCCTTGTTTACGGGGGCCTATATTTCCTTTATCTATCTAATAAAGTCCTCCTTTATATATTCCCATAGCGCGGTATTATTATATTCACTGTCCTTATAATATACTATACGGTATAATAAAAATCCATTTAAGTCTTGTTTATTAGCGTTTGCAAGGTTAATTATAGCTTTATTCTATGTCTTTAGGTTAATATCTTCCTTATACTTCTTTAGGTAGGTTAACGCCATAATAAGTATAAAATTAACGGGGTGTCGTACATTAAAGGTAGGTAGGATTTTCGGTTTTATAGGATCTCGTAGGTTTATTGTTAAGAGGTAGGTAATTTAAGATATTGTTTAACGCGTTTTAGACGTTAACTTAGGACCTTAGGTTTAGTAATACTTTTGACCTAAAGTACTTAACCAAATCTTTATAAACGCGGTTGTTCTACATAATAGACGCAACTTAGTATCTCCTAGTATTTAGTAACACTTTTATTACTAGTTTTCTATAAGTCTAAGGTAGTATAGTATCGCCGGGATCTATTCCATATAAGCGTATATAGCACCCCTATATAAGACTGTCTCTTCTATTTAAAAACCTAGCTGCTTTATAGTTAACTATATATTTAACTACTAATCAGTGTTAGTTATATAGGGTGACTCACTAATAACGACTACTCGAGTAGGTTATAGTAATATTGGTTAATAAAGCTTATTAATTAGAATGAGGAAGGGCGAGGAGCTTAAGGCTCCTCGCTACGCTAGTGCCGCGGCGATATATAATGGCAAATTGCCTCATTCCCAACACTTATAAAAAAACTTATATTTTTTAATTGCTACTAGTATCTGTTCTTTTTATAGTCTCTTTAAGACCTATTTAATATATTCCCCGTATTCTTCCTTGGTTATTAAGTAGATAATAATATTATTAAGGTATACTATAATAAACTTATTAAGGTGTTCTCCTAATATATTATTAATTCTCTTTTAAAATATTACTAGTATATTCGTTAATCCAAATTATATAACTAATAGTTTATATAGTCCTTCCTTTAACCTAAAAGCTGCCGTTTATTTATTGCCTTCTTTAATTCTAATCTAATAGTACGCTTATCTTAGATTTGTCTTTATAAAGATTTATATATTACCTATTTAATTCTAAATTTTGCTAATTAAGGGTAAATATAATAAAGCCTTATAGGAAGTACTACGATAAACTTGTTAATAGGCTGGGTATATAGGTGTAGAATAGTCAACAACGTAAATATAACTAGTGGAGTGGTAGCCTAATAGATTAACTCTAATTGTATTCTAAGATTTACTATAAGGAAAGAACTATCTAGGTAGGGAATGTGGTTCCTTAAATACATAACCGTACTCTTAAGAAATCCTCCTTATATATAATATATGTATAGTATATAAGGTATATAAGTTCCTTATGTTTCTCTTATTTAATATATAGCATATTATATAACCTTAGTTACCATTCCTTATTATATAGCTTAACTACTTCTATTCTAAACTATGCCTATATTAACTAACTAGCTTCCTCTAACTCCTCTCCTAGTAGTTATAATATTGTACTTAAAGCGTCCGTAATACTATCTCCCTCCTCTTTATCTTTATCCTTAAAGATTCCTAACATCTTTAAGTTATTTACTAGAGGTATAATATCCGTCTAATTAATTTAGTTAATATTGTTGCTTATTATACCTAAAGCCTCTTCTTCCTTATACGCGCAATATTGTGCCCGCACTATTGCTGTAATTCTATTACTTAGTAAAATAATACTATCTCCGTGTTCTCGTTATGTAAAAGAGGGGTTAGTTTATGTTATACTAGCGAGCCCTTTATCTTAGTAACCCTCTTTTTATTTAGAGTGCACTAAAGCAAACATTTAGTTCTCTTATAACGTTTGTTCTACTTCTAATGCTAAGTATACGCATTCTATTATTCTTAATAGTTTTTAAGTTCCCTAAGTAATTTGTTATAGAGTCTTATATTTAATTTACAGCTGCGAAGCTTAATAGTAACCTAGTATAGGCTCTTGCTAAGCTTAAGCGCTCTTATAACGCGGAGTAAAAAGCCCTAGATACTTATATTACGGCATTTACTTAGTTACTTTGTCTTAAGAAGGTCCGTAAAAAGGTTCGTTTTAAGGAGTAGAAACTTGTAAAATAAGGTTTATAGGAACTTAGTAATAAAAGAATAAATTCTCTTTTAGTAGTGGAGGAAATAGTTCCAAGTAGTATAGTAGCTGCTCCTCTTAGGTCCCTCTTAGGTGATTTATTTTTTAGTAATTCTTTTTTATTAATGCTGCCTAACCTAATCTCTTTTAATACTCTTATACCTTTCTTATAGCGTTCTTTAGATTCTTTAGTAGTTCCTAAGTAGTCTTATTATAGCTTATCTACTTAACCTTATACTATGTTTTATTATTAATGTCCTTATAACTAACAATCTTTAAAACTTACTATTTGTCTTCTTTTTGTCCTTTTTATATGTCTACTTTATAAACTAGTAGCTTAATATTCCCGTATACTGGCTTTAGTATTGCGATATACTATATAGGATAGATCTTTATCTTAGCTAGTAGGTTTAACTTAAATATAACTAGTAAAATTCTTTACGTGATTTTAAAAGGTCCTAGTTTAACGTAGTCTAACTTCTTACTTAATTATTAACTTTTAAAAATTTTATATAGTAGCTATACTTTATCCCCCTTCTTAAGATCTGGTCCCTTAGATCTCTTAGCATTATAGTACCTTTTCTTTCTTTTTTTCTTATACCTTTTTCGCTGATTCTATAAGGTTTATATAAAGATTTATTAATATCTTTATTCTTTCTTTAGCTATACTACTTATTTTCTTTACTTATTATCGTGACAATGATATTCTTAGCTTATATCTATAATTTGCCTTAAATAGTAATATACCTATTCTTTTTATAGTGTTATATTATACGCAAACTATATAACTAGTAATAATAATACCCAATTGTTCTATATATAATTAATATAATGCCTTAAATACTATTTTAGCGTCTAATTTAGTCTTTCCGTTTAACTATCTGTCTGCGAATAATATACGGTAGAAGTTACTACTCTAACTTCTTATTCTACTAAAAATACCTCCTAGAATACTACTATAAATCTTAAATCTCTATCTAATATAATCTTACTTAGTGCTCTATATCTTATAAATACTTCTTTAATATAGATTCTAGCGACATCTTCTACTAAGATTTCTTCTATATATGCTATAAAGTATCCCCACTTTATAAGCTTATCTACTATTACTAAGATTATATTATAATCTTATCCAGTAATAGGATCTTTTAATTTTAGTAACTTAATAATAAAGTCCTATAATATAACCTCCTATAGTCTCTCTAGTATTTTAATAGGTTATAGCCCTCTATATAGCTTATGCCTTATTAGTTTATTCCTTTAGCAATCTAGATACTCTTTTATTACTTTTCTTATAATACTCCAGATTCTATTAATAATGTATTCTTCTTAAAGTCTTAACACTAAGCCTATTGCTCTATTATATCCTTAAGTTATTCCCTTATAGAAATCTTCCATAAAATGCTCTGCTATACTTTTTAGGATATACATTACTTTTTGGTTTTTGTATATATCTATCTATAGATTTTCTAGCTATGCCTTTAGAATTCTTTATACCTAAAAGCTTTCTAGTGTTTTATAAACTCTTTCTAGTTTATTATTCTCTTAAGTTACTATTAGCTTAGGGTAATTATATTTAATTAATCTGTTACTATCTCTGCGTAGTATTACTCCTAATAGTTTCTTATTATTTTATAGTTTAGCCTTTCTGCTTAGCGCGTCTGCTCTTATATTTTTAGTCCCTTTAGTATACTAAATCTTACAATAGTATTCTATAAGCATTTTTGCCTATTTAACCTATCTTTAATTAAGTTCTTTTATTATTAGGAACCCAGTTAAGTTCTTATAATCTATCTTAACTATAAATAGTTTTTCTACGCTTTATAAAAATACTCTCTATTCCTTAAGTGCTGTAACTATACCTAATAACTCCTTATTATAGATATTATGGTTTAACTCTAGTAGTGTTATTTTTCGACTATAGTATATTACTAGATGCTATATATTCCTATACTTCTATAATAAGTATACTCCTAGTATAAAGTCTAATATGTTTATTTCCACAACCGTATCTAATCCTAATTAATAGATCTTAAGGATTAGCTCCTAGGTAAACAACTCTTTTAGTTCCTTAAATAACTCCTTTCACTTATCTCCCTATACCTATAGTTCCTCTTTCTTTATAAGCTTAGTAAATAGTTTAATATTCTTTAACCACTATGCTATAAACCTCCTATAGTAGTTATAAACCCTTAGAAATAACCTTAACTATATTATATTCTCTAGTTCTTACTAACTTACTATAGCTTTAATCTTCTTTAGGTCCATATTAATATAGCCTAGTTTAATAATAAATCTAATAAAATCGGTCTTCCTTATAAAGAACTTGTATTTCTTAATTGCTACTAATATCTGTTCTTTTTATAGTCTCTTTAAAACCTATTTAACGTATTCTCTATATTCTTCCTTAGTTATTAAGTAGATAATAATATCGTTAAGGTATACTATAATAAACTTATTAAAGTATTCTCCTAATATACTATTAATTTGTTTCTAAAATATTACTAGTATATTTATTAATCCGAATTGCATAACTAATAGCTTATATAGTCCTTTCTTTAACCTAAAAGCTGCCTTTTATTTATTGCCTTCCTTAATCCTAATCTAATAGTACGCCCATCTTAGATTTATCTTTATAAAGATTTACGCATTACCTATCTAATCTAAATTTCGCTAATTAAGGGTAAAGGATACCTATTCTTCCGAGTAATGCTATTTAACTATTTATAGTTAATATATAGTCTAAGTTTTCAGTTCTTCTTTAGTATAAATAGTACTATATATCCCGCTAATAACTATAATAGTCTAATATATCCCTTTTATAAGTTTTCCTAAACAAACTCTTTAAGTGCTCTTAATTCTTCTTACGTAAGCTTATAGGTTAGAAAGAACCTTAAACTTATTCCTAGTTCTAACTCTATTTTATAATCCTATACTATATAATTTACTAGCTTTTTACTTTCTAAGCTCTATAGTTTCTTGCCATACTTATAGTATTTCTTTAGTGTATAACTTAAGCCTCGCTTAGTCTCTTTATATATTGCTCTAATTTAGTTTACTATCGCATCTTATATTATTAAGTATCTTTAATATTAACCTAGCCTATAATCTAATCGATCTTTAGATTATATTCCTATAACTAAGGTATACCTAATACTGCCTTATCCTGTCCTAATAGTAGAATATTAAAAGATATCTTAATTTATCTTCCTTTAATAGTTATCTAAATAAGTCCTATTTTAAGGTTAATGATCCCCCCTTTATAGGCTATTAGATCTTCTAAAATTATAACTAATAGGTAAGGTTATTCCTTCTATCTATAAGGTAGTCCTATTCTTTTTATTACTACTAATAAAATATAGTTTTTAGTTGCTTCACTATCTATTAGTGCTTTAAACTATTAATTTTACTAATTAACTTATAAATTTAGGTATTATCCTTAAATTCCTTTAAGGGTCTAAGGCTTTACCACTAGCTCCCTTTAGTCCTATAGGCCTCTACTTTTCCTAAATATTAGCTACTAAATCCTTATATACTTAGCTCGCTCTTTAGCTAATACCTTATTCGCTTTTTATCCTCTATATACTATAAATACGTATTTTTAAGCATTTCCACCACTATTATCTATCTAAGTATTCTTCTATAAGGAATCTTTTTAGTTAAAGTATTAAGTCTCCTAACTCCTAAACTTTTACTAAATACCATCCGTGTATATACTTAGCATTTTTATACTATTACTTATTTAGCGCCTAATATATCCTTATAGGGTACTTCCAATTCTTTTCTTTTGGATTCTTATACATTTTATATATATTATCTACGTATACTATCTATAATAACGTATAATATACTAGGTGCTTTAGGTTAACTCTTAACTTATCTTCGTCTTTAAGTTTAAACCTTTACTGTGTTAATCTAAATGTTATAACTTTATTCGCAGGTACTAAGATACGCCTCTCGCTTCTCTAGTCCTCTAATTATTCCTCTAGGTCTTTTAATATTATAATTAAGGCTCCTTTAATATAACTTATAGCCTTTTTTATAATTAGGTAGTCCTAGATAACTTATTTATCTAACTATATATAGAAATCTTCCTACTTATTATTATGTCGCTATCTATACTACTTTTAGTATAGCTGTTAGAGTATATACGGCTTATCCGTAAGGAAGTATCTTCTTATTACTACGTTATAACAGCCCTTTATATATTGTTTTTTAAACCTAGTAGGGATTCTTAAATCCTCTTCGTCTTCCAGTTTAGTAAGCCACTTAGCTCTTAGCGTGCCTATTCTTAGCCTATTAGTAATTCTTTATATAGGTGCTCTATCCCTTATACGACCTAGTATACTAGTCTTTTAATCTAGTTTTTGTTCTTACTATATAAGGATTCTCTACCTAAATTCCTCTAGTTTCTTTTGGTTTATATCTTATAAGTAGGTCCTTAAAGTCTTTTTACTTCTTAATCTTGGTTTGTTTAATAGTCCTTATTTATATCTAGAAATCTTAGTCCTATAGGATTCTCGATTCTAAGCTTGCTCCTATCTTAAGCTTAGCTCCAGCCTTAGTCTAACTAGGCTTCTACGGTGTTCTTATCTCATCTTAAGAGTCTTAAATCTCACTTATCTCGTCTTAAGAGTCTTATATCTTTAGGAAACTTCGTCTTAAGCTTATTTATATATTACTAAACTAAGCCGTTACTCTACTCTATCGGTTATCGTCCGTTGTAGGTCCTTAAGCTTATCTTATCCCATCTTAGGAATCTTAAGTATCTCGCATCTCTTCTTAAGAATCTTAAGCCTTTAGCCTTTTGCCTTTATTAAGTGCTAAAGTAGTTTATTATCCTACTTCTCTTATATCTCGCGAAGCGATAGATATTATATTTAGTGGGGTCTTAATCCTAACTAATGTTCCCTATTTTATAGTGGAATTATCCTCTACCTCTTATATAATATCTTTAAGGTCTATATACTTCTAGTAAGCTGCTTTTATTACCTTATTATTACTAAATTTTTCACCTATATTAAATTTATTGTCCTTAATATCCAATCTATAAACTAGTTTATTAGTTCCTCTAAACTCTAATAATTTTAGCTCCTGTGGCCAATAGCTTACGCCATACTTAGCGTCCTTATAAATTTAGTATACGTTATTATAATAAAACGCAAAACTTCTAATTAAATATTCTTTTGTTCCTTATAGTACACTATTATCCCTCTATACATATATACCTTTTACTAGTCTCGTTCCTTTTACTATATAGTAACTTTAACTACTTTTATAGTCTTTAACGTAGTAACCTTATTTTCTATAATTTATATAAGCTCCTTCTTTAAACCATTTTTCTTACTATAGAGTCCGCCTAAACGTCTTTTACTACTAAGATCCCTAGTTTAGCCTCTACTTCTTAGACCTTTAATTACTTAATCTTTATCCTCTAGGTTTCTATAATCGTTTATTTTATTTTCTATTTTCTTTAGTATTACTTAGGTCTATTAGCTTTACGCTATACTATAGTTTTTAATTTTAACTTTATCGTTATATGCCTTACGCCTTATACAACTATAGAACTCTATCCTAACCCTTTTTAGTCTACTCTTTTTAGTAGATCCTATTATTAATCTTAATTACTTAGTTAATTAAATCCCTAAAAGTATCCGTATCTTTTATTAGAATAATTACATCCTAGACTTTTACTTTAAGTCCTTACTTATACTATACTATAAGAACCTTATTATTCCATTCGACTTATATTACTAATATTTAAAACTAAATTATAGTAATTACCTCTAGGTCTTTAAATATCTATATTAAGTGTTCTACGAACCTACTCTAACTTAAAAATATATATTGCACCTCCTAGTTAGTGGTCGTTATACTATACTCTTATACCTTTATAAGGTAAGACTTAAACTACTTAAGTGCTCTCCCTATTAAGAATAATCCTATGTAAGTAACTTAATCTATAGGCGTTCCTAGTTTAACTCCTTCCTATATAACCTTAAAGTATATTTATATAAGGAATCCTTTAAGTTTTAACTTCTCCCCTAAGAATCGCTTAATTAAGGGTAACTTAACCTTAGCCGCTCCGATCCCATTAATCCTTTCTTTAAATATCCTATTATTGTCTATTAATTAATTAACCATTTCCTATAGCTGTCCAACGGTAACTAGTTAAGAGTTAGTGTTTACTATACTAGTGTTATTACCTAATCTTAATATAGTCGCTACCGTTAACGCTGTTATAGCTGCTACTTTTAGTGGCATGTTATTTAACTTTATTAATACTGTAACCTTAGTAGTAAATATATAACAAAGCCTTATAGTAGAAACTATGGTGGACTTATTAATAGGCTGGGTATATAGGTAAATAAGAAGTTAATAACGTAATAATAACTAGTGGAGTGGTTGCCTAATAGATTAACTCTAATTATATTCTAAGATTTACTACAAAGAGAAGAACTATCTAGGTAGGGACTATGGTCCTTTAAATACACAACCGTACTCCTAAGAAATCATCCTTATATGTAAGGTACGTCTTATACATAAGGTATGTAAGTTCCTCTTATTCCTCTCGTTTAATATATAGCACATTATATAACCTTAATTACTATTCCTCATTATATAGTTCTATTAGCTCCATTTTAGACCGTGCCTTAATTAACTAACTAGCTGCTTCCGACTCCTCTCCTAGTAGTTATAACATTGTACTTAAAGCGTCCGTAATATAGTTAGACGAAAATTATAAATTAATACTTAGATTAGAGACTTTAGCCCTTTATTAACTACTTTTAAGATAACTAGGCTAAACTGCTACCCCTAATAGACTATACCTAAGCAACCCTACCCTATAACTCTATAAGATTTACACCTATTTAACTAAAAATAGGTTACTTACCCCGTATAAGCTTTAACTAAGAAAGACTAGAAGGACCCCAGACTATACGCGAAAAACTATTTTATAAGGAAGTATGGTAGTACGCTAAGCGCTTAGAAGAAGCCTAGACGATAGCTTGTATAAATCTAGAAAAGGCCTAAAAATTAATATAATAGTAAATAAATAAGTATAGGCGAGTGCCTAACTTTACTATAGAAGATATAGTTTAGGTTATAATAAAGAACTAGAAGATAGAACGACCTAGCTATAAGCTAGACTATTAAATAGCAAGACTATATAAGGTTCTTAAGAAGATAGGAAACTCGTATAAAGTAAAGCTCCTAAATTTAATTAAAGTTTACCCTATTTTCTCTCCGGATAAACTATAGAAAGCCATAAATAACCTATTACCTAGATAAAAGAATAAACCTCCCCTACTAATTTAAGTTAATAGTAATAATAAATAGGAAATTAAAGAAATACTAGCCTATAAGCTTATAAGGGGAATATTAAAATATTATATTAGTTAGAAAGGGTATAACCTAGACCCTACTTGGTACCCTATATAGAACTTTATAGGTAGTCCCTATAAGCTTTAAAAGTTTTATAGTTATTACCCTAATTAACTTAGACCCCTAAAGTGCCTTAATAAGTAAATAGAGTGCTGTAATAGCGAAGACAATAAGCTGCCTATTAAGTATAAAGATAAGAATATACTATGGATATAATACGGACGTATAAAGCCTAAGGGCAGGCTTTTTTTAGAGGGGGGGGTAATGCTACAGCGCTGGTAGAAACTAGTAGATATTAGTAGAAACTAGTAGATTATAACTAATAGATATTAATAGATTATAGTGGACAGTTGCAGATAGTCGTAGACAGTTCTATATAGTTTTAGATAATTGCCGTTATGTAACTAGAGGATTGTATATAACGTTAAACGGCACCGCCCTTTAGATCCTTATTTATAGACTACCAATTATATAGGCTTGCGCGTCCCTCTTACTATACTCGTACCTTAATTAATTAAGTTGCTAATATTAGTCCTATTATTCTTATTCTTAAAAATATTGCTATTATATTTTCTACCTTTATTAGGCCTTCTTAGAGCCCTTAAATATTTACCCCCTATAGCGTTAATTATACTATAGCTTAGGTTTCTTTTACCTAAGTTAGCCTCTATACTTTTAACTCCTATATACCTCTCTATTATTAGTCTAACCAGTATTATATTATGGTAAATAGTCTCCTAGCGTTCTTTTATACTCTACTTTAGCTCCTTTTTTTCTCTTATTATTACCTTTACTAGCCTTTTATATATCTCCTATCCTCTTTTATATAGGCTTAGGCCCTAAAGCAGTACTATTCTTCTTCTACTTTCCCTACCTATTTCTTTAATATATCTTCCCTACTTTAGGGTCGTTAGTTTATTCTTCTATAGGGTACCCTAGGGTCCCTCTATAGTTTATTTAGGCGTGTCTTAATATACTTTATAATATTAAAATTACATTTATTTTGCGCCCTTTATATTATAGTGGCTTTAATATATAGTTATAGGGGGGGGTATTAGCTTCCTTTTTAAGCAGTACTGTGGCCGTTCGCTTATACCCACCTATTATACTCTAGAGGTAAGCTATTTAGACCTTTTAGAGTGGTTTAAGAAGTAATTTAGGGGGGCCTTTCTTAGTTTCTCTAATAGCCTAAATACTAGACCTATATATTATGGTTGGCCGGATAACTGCTATATATAATAGGCGTGACCTCTAGAAGTATAGACCCTATATAAAATTAACTATACTTAGCCCTTATAGGCCGCTTACGCCGTATATACGCTTTACTAGAGCTTACTATTTACCTAGATTCCTATTACCCTTAAGCCCTAAACTAGTTAACCCCTAAAGCCTTAGATATAAATTATATACTAAAAATCTATAGATTAGTTATATTTTCTTATAAAATAGATTAGCTAGTATTTCTCTAATAAGAATTGGACTTTATATTATCTTACCTATTCTATATAGGTATTATAGGCTTTCTTTAGTGTTTTGTAATTCTTTACGGCTATTGGCCCGTATATAATTAGGTTTATATTAATAATAATTTATTGCTTAACGTCCGATTCGGATCCTTATTAGGCCTACGCGGACTACTCCTTATATATATGTGGGGAGAAAACTCTATTTAAGAAAACCCCGTAATCTATCTCTCTACCTTTTAGGACTCGCCTATAAGGCGCCTATAAGGCGCCTACGAGTCACCTGTAGTGCTCCTACTACCTTACTTTTTAACCTTCTTAGGAACTACTGCTGCCGTAATAAGCCTACGGACGCGCTAGTATTGCAAACTTTACTCTACTACTATAGAGTTATTAGGGGGCGCCCGTTACTCGCCCCCCTACCCTTTATTACTATTTCCTTTACAACCTAGAACTGGTTTAGTACATTTTAGCTAATAAGCTACTAGGTAACTGCCTTAAGGCCTTTTTATATTAAGAGTAGTATATTATAGTTCTCTATGCTAGCTATTAAGAGTATTACTTCTTAGTTAGTGCGTAAGGGGTATAATAGTATTATATATTTTGGTGTCTGTCTTAGCTAGCTATATTTATATCTTAGGCTACCTACTAGGATACCTACCTAGTAGAGCTAGTTTTTTAGTCCTATTATTCCTGTTCTTAAGAGTGTTGCTATTATATTTTCTGCCTTTATTAGGCCTTCTTAGAGCCCTAGAGTGTTTACCCCCTATAGCGTTAACTATGCTACGGCTTAGGTTCCTCTTACTTTAGTTAGCCTCTATACCTTTAACTTCTATACGCCTCTTTAGCGTTAGTCTAACCAGTATTATATTACGGTAGATGGTTTCCTAGCGTTCTTTTATGCTCTACTTTAGCTTCTTTCTCTCTTTTACTATTGTCTTTATTAGCCTCTTACGCGTTTTCCTTTCTCCTTTATATTGGCCTAGGCCCTAAAGTAGTACTATTCTTTTTCTGCTTTCTTTACCTGTTTCTCTAATATATCTTCCCTACTTTAGGGTTATTAGTTTGTTCTCCTATAGGGCGCCCTAAGGTCCCTCTATAGTTTATTTAGGCGTGTCTTAATATACTTTATAACATTAGAGTTACGTTTATTTTACGCCCTTTATATTATAGCGGCTTTAATATATAATTATAGGGGGGGAATATTAGCTTCCTTTTTAAGTAGTGCTGTAGCCGTTTGCTTATATCCGCCTATTATACTTTAGAGGTAGGCTATTTGGACCTTTTAGAGTAGTTTAAGGAGTGACTTAGGGGGGCCTTTCTTAGATTCTCTAATGGCCTAAATACTGGACCTATACGTTATGGTTGGCCGGATAACTGCTATATATAGTAGGCGTGACCTCTAGAAGTATAGACCCTATATAGAATTAACAATCCTAGATAATACAATATACTATACTTAGCCCTTATAGGCCGCTTATGCCGCATATACGCTTTACCAAAGCTTACTATTTACCTATACTCCTAATACCCTTAGGCCCTAAACTAGTTAACCCCTAAAGCCTTAAATGTAAATTATATGCTAAAGATCTATAGATTAATTGCGTTTTCTTATAAAATAGATTAGCTGGTATTTCTCTAGTAAGAATTGGACTCTATATTGTCTTGCCTATTTTATATAGGTGTTATAAGCTTTCTCTAGTATTCTGTAATTCTTTACGGCTATTGGCCCGTATATAATTAGGTTTGTGTTATTAATAAAGCCTATCCCCTAGGTTGCCCCTTTCTTAAAGAAGTTAAGTAGGTTACTTATAAAGAAAAGGAAGAGTATAGGCGAGAGGGGTAATCCTTATGGTATTCCTATTGTAACTGCGATAGGGGGGCTCTAGTATCTGCTAAAGACTAGTAATATTTCTTTCTAACCTATAAACCCTTAAATAAATTATATAATCTATTCTAGGAAGCCTTTTACCCTAAGGATATATAGGAGACGCTCGTGGGGTATATTATTATAAGCGCTACTAATATCTAGGCTAAGCATTGACACCATAAAGTCCCTTCGCATCGCCTATGTAGATTTAATAGTAGTAGCGAGTAGCGTAAGTGCTAATAGTGTTAAGCGGTTCTTTCTTGCCCCTATTTAGCTCTATAGTAGTAAGGCGTATTTTTTAGCCATGTCTGCTATATGGTTCGCTATTACCTTTTCTAAGATCTTGCTAAGGGTGTTTTTTAGGGCAATAGGGTAGTAGCTTTCTAGGATTAAGTAATCTGTTTTACCTTCTTTTTATAGGATAACCGTTATTATAGATCTTCCGAGTCGTGGGTAGTAGCCTATAGTAAAGTATGCTCTAGCTATATCTATAAGCTAGGGTGCTATAAGTAGTCTATAGGTCTTTAAGGCCTTATTTAGAATTCTATCTAGTCCTAGTACTATATTGTTTAAAAGGCGGCTAATAGTTCTGGCTATTTCCTCTATTGTTATATCGCTGTTAACCTATAGGCGAGTTACCAGTATTTTACCTGTAATGTTACTAAGGTCTACTAGAGCTAGTTAGGGGAAGAACCTTTCTATAAGGATCTTTACCTTCTTATCGTTGTTATTAGTAGCCTATAATTCCCCTACTCTTTATAGGGGTGGTAGGTATAAGTCTTCTGCTAATTACCCTACCTTTTTCTTTACCTATTTTATTATAGCCTACAGGCCCTTATTATAGGGGAGGCTTAGGTTAAAAGTATACTTATTTATAAACTATCTCTAGTTATTTCTTACTTCTTTTTTTAGGGTATTCTTTAACTAGTTTCTTATATCTTTATATTATCTCTTATCTTTAGGGTTATAGCTACTTATATATTTCCTTCTTACTTATTATTAGCTAGCTATAAGAACTGCGTATTATACGGACCATATATATTGCGTATAGGGGCCCGGTCTTAAGACCGGGCAGTGCTTTTTTAGCTTATTTTTAATTGCTGCCTAAATCCTTTCTAGTCTTCGGTTGATTTCCTTAGGGGTAGCTAATAAGCCTTGCTTGTTTGGTATTAGGTAGATTTCTTCTAGGTCTTAAAGTTATTATTTAACTATATTAAGGAAACTGTTTGCCTTAAGCATCCTTATTACGTATCTTTTGCTATTTAGTTACGCCTTAATATTTAAATCTAGCTATATTTAGATGGGGATATAGTCTAAAGTAAGTGCCTATTCTTCTTTGGGGTTATACCTTTTAAGTCTCTAGTATAGGCCTTCGTCTATAAATGTAAGGTCAATTATACTTTTGGCGGATCCTCATTGCCACACAATTGCTCCAGGGGGGGTAGCCAGCTTAAGGCCCTAGGTGTTTATAGCTTTTAGTAGGCACTTTGCCTATTATTTAGTAGCGACGTAGATACCCCCCTACTATAGGTAGTAGAGGTTTATGTCTCCTAATAGGATAGACTTTATACCTTTAGTTTTGAGTAAGCTTATTACTAATATAATATTCTCCGTTTATAGGACACCTTCGACCCTAGGGTTATATATATTAATGATTTATACCAGACCCCTATATATCTAAATTGTTATAACTATAATATCTGGATTAACTGCCTACTATAACTATAAGGATAGGCTAATAGCCTTACTAATTATAAAGCACACGCGTATAGCTGCTTTTAGTTTATATAGGAGCTGGAATTCTTAGGGGCAATATATTAATTGTATGTAGGTATTGTAGTACGGCTCTTGTATAGTAAGGATATAGTATTTCTTTAGGTCTAAACTATCTAGTAAGGGCCTTACAAGATAGTGGTTTATATTACTATAGTTATACTATATAACAGATAGGTAGCGGACCCCTAGTGAGGGTCCTTCGCCTCTCTATCATTCCTTACTTCTTTTATTTCCACTTTCTTTAGGATATTTAGAACTTCTATCTCTTATATCTATACCCTAGTTACTACTTATTTTGTATAGAGCTTTCTATTCCTATATCTTATATCTCCAGTTCCTCCCCTATTCTTACTAGTTGGCTATATACCCTTTAAGAGTTAGCTACAAATATTATATTTACTACGTTAAGTCTAATTCTTAATTGTTCTAGTCTTAAGCTTGCTATAGCTATTTATAAGGGTCTTCCTATAAGGCGTCCTCTCCCTTATATCCCCTATAACCCTTATATTCCTATACAGTCTAGTAATATTACACAGCGTCGCTTCTAGCTTATTAAGGCTTGGGATAGCTGGCCTAGCCCCCTAGTATTAAAGGTAGGAAATGCTAGGAAGGCACCTACGCCCCCCTAGCTTATCGCCTATTGTTTCTATTTATATAACCTAGCGTATAGTTATTCCTGTAGCTGTTAAGCCCTTACCTTCCGTCTCCTATATTTAATATAGTCTTCTCTCTCCTACGCCTTATATATGCTTTAGTGGCAGTTTACGTATTTTATTTAGTCTTAATTTAAGTAGTGTTTTATATTGTGGGGGCCTATATAGTGGCCGCAGTATACCTATACTATGTATATGGATTGGGTATGTCCCTATTATATATAGTAATAGTATTATTTTAGGCGTAGTTTATAGTTATAGAGCCTTATATTATATATAAGGCCGTTTATAATTATTTCTTTTTAGATAAGGAGTTTTTGCATTTCTGGTATATATATGCTGACAATAAGGGAGCTATGCGTTTATCTAGCGTCTCCCTAGCGAGTCTCTAGCGACTCTTATATCCTTTTATTATTCTTATTATTTGCTTAGTTTATATTTTCCTATTAAAGCTATTAGATTTAGGTGATCTTAAGTCCTAGTATAAGGCGTTCCGTTTATCTTACTATCTCTTATATAATTGCTGTATTGTCCGCCTAGCGTTCTTTTTTTACCCTAAGGCTTATAGGAACTACTAGGACTTTAACTAAGTAGTCCTTATAGAGTACTTTTATACCAATACGTTTTCCTAGCCTATCCCCTACCCTTACGGCTTATTCCTTTACCTGTTAGTCCTTTAGGGTAACTTTAATATCTCCGCTCCTAAGGTATTGGACTATAATAGCGTTATAGACCTCTTTACGGATCTTTATAAGGACTTTTATTTCTAATTATTCCCTAAGCCCCTCTGCTTTTTCTATATTTAGTTATATTATAATTATATATCCGGTTATTATCTTAAGGGGGGTAGGATCCCTATGTTGTAGTAGCGCAGCTACGGCGGCCTAGGTGCGGTTTGCCGATAAAAAGGGGTTTTATTTATTTTTAATTTTGCTTAGCTGTTAGAGGATTTAGTTAAAGGTTTGCTAAAGGGGCGCCTAAGGTTTACTAGACTGGCGGAGCTATTCTACTAGCTATATTAGATTGTTATAGCTAATAGTTACTTCCCCGTAGTTTTAGGTACTAAACGCGTTTAATAGGCTTTATATTTTACTTAATGCCTTCTTAATAAGGGTATTTCCGCTTTATAGTGTGGTATTCGCCCGTCTTTGTTATAGAGGGCTATTACTAGGCGTAGTTCTAGCGGTCGCGCGCGAGTGCGAACTATCGTCGTTTAACGTATACCTCCCCTGCGATGCATATATCTTAGGGGGTTTCTCTAGGTGTTTTACAGGGTTCTTTTAGTTGGTTTTAGTCTTTTTAGGCTAGGTGTAGTAAGAGCTCCAGTTTTCTTATTAGTTCTCTTTTGCTAGAATTTTATTGCCCTAAAGATAATTATAGATTCTTCTTAGGTTTATATTATTAATAAAGCCTATCCCCTAAGTTGCCCTTTTTTTAAAGGAGTTAAGTAGGTTACTTATAAAGAAAGGGAAGAGTATAGGCGAGAGGGGTAATTCTTATAGTATTTCTGTTATAACTAAAATAAAGGGGCTCTAGTATCCGCTAAAGACTAGTAATATTTCTTTTTAGTCTATAAATCCTTAAATAAATTATATAATTTATTCTAGAGAGCCCTTTATCTTAAGGATATATAGGAGACGCTTATAAGGTACGTTATTATAGGCACTACTAATATCTAGGCTAAGTATTAATACTATAAAGTCCCTTCGCATTACCTATATAGATTTAATAGTAGTAGCAAGTAGTATAAGTGCTAATAGTGTTAAGCGGTTCTTTTTTACCCCTATTTAGCTTTATAGTAGTAGGGCGTGTTTCTTAGCCATATCTACTATATAGCCCGCTATTACCCTTTTTAAGATCTTACTAAGGGTGTTTTTTAAGGCAATAGGGCGGTAGTTTCCTAGAATTAAGTAATCTACTTTACCTTTTTTTTTAATAGGATAACCGTTATTATAGATCTTCTAAGTTATAGGTAGTAGCCTATAGTAAAGTATANTCTAGCTATATCTATAAGCTAGGGTGCTATAAGTAGTCTATAGGTCTTTAAGGCCTTATTTAGAATCCTATCTAGTTCTAGTGCTATATTATTTAAAAGGCGGCTAATAGTTCTAGCCATTTCCTTTATTATTATGTCGCTGTTAACCTATAGGCGAGTTACTAGTGGTTTACCTATAATATTACTAAGATCTATTAGAGCTGGTTAGGGAAAGAACCTTTTTATAAGGATTTTTACCTTCTTATTATTGTTATTAGTGGCCTATAATTCCCCTACTCTTTGTAGGGATAGTAGGTATAGGTCTTCTACTAGGCGCCCTACCGTTTTCTTTACCCATTTTACTATAGCCTAAAGGCCCTTATTATAGGGGAGGCTCGGATTAGAAGTGTGCTTGTTTATAAACTATCTCCAGTTATTCCTTGCTTCTTTTTTTAGGGTATTCTTTAACTGGTTTCTTGTGTCTTTGTATTATCTCTCGTCTTTAAAGTTGTAGCTGCTTGTGTATTTTTAAGAGGTAGAATTAAGTATAGAGATAAGATCTAAGGGTAATTTTGATAGAATTTGATCGTTGTGTAATGGATTTGGTGGCTAAACTGGCGGTAAGGAAAGGCTAAATCTGCTCTATAAAATACTGGCTATGTCACGGGAGTCACCCGCGCACGTTCGTCCCGTGACACCCACGCACGTCCCACGACCACCCCTATTTCTTTGACCACCTGTTCTGTTTCCTCATCCAAATGTCTTTGTATTAACCACGCATAGTTACGCGTACGTAGCCTTCTCAATTGCTACCCCGTTTAGTACATTGTATTCTAGTTCGTGCCTACTTCCGTGACAGGCTATACCGATTTTAGTAGAGGGAACTTAACAATATTATTAAAAGTCAGAATATCGTAATATTACACCAAAAATAATTTGATTAGGGGGTGTAGATCGTAATATAGAGTATATCGTTATAATCAGATATCGTACTAACCAGTTTTTACTGTAGTATAGCGATTAAGAGAATATGCAATATTATGCTCGCGCTAGGAGAGCCGGGTTCCTATATTCTAAAGAACTGGATAGCTAAGCATTAGAGGTAGATAGTGGCCACGTTTATGGCGTATAAGATTTGGCATTTTAAGATATATATTATATCTCGCATTTTAATTACTTTATATTCCCTCCAGGTTGTACTCTTGCAGCTTCTTCGGCTGCTTATAAATTATTAGATTACTATAAGAGCTATACTTCATATGGCTAATACCGCGCCAACGCTAGCAGTGAGGGCAGCTGGCCCGCTCATGTTACCCCCTTGTAACGTGTTTTATCAGTTATCCGGTAATATCAGTTATCTAGTAGCCCTAAAAACTACCAAAAATTAGAAAAACTGCACCTTGATATCTTAACAACGGCTTAATAATAAATTCTGAAATTTTATAATTAGCCTTTTGTGCCTACGTTAAGACTCTTAATAAAATTTTAGTATAATGAGCCGGGCAGTTATTAAGATATTAAGTTTCAGCCCCTAATTTTGAGCTAAATTGCGATATCTCTAAAACTACTTAATAGATTACTTTTTAAATCCAATAAAAGGTTTAAAATAGATATAAAAGGCTAGTTATAAAATTTTGGAATTTATTATTAAGCCGTTGTTAAGATATTAAGGTGCATTTTTTCTAATTTTTGGTGGTTTTTGGGGCTGGCGGATGACTGATTTTGGCGGATGACTGATTTAACACGTTAGTAGTTTTTAGGCTTACTAAGGATTTCTTACCCGGCAGCTACTAGCTGTTTTCGGTCTCGAACGAAGGGATCAACCCATTAGTAACTCTATCGGTAAGCGACGTACATTTGCAAAGTGAAAAAGAAATAAAGCTATCGGTGAGTAGTAGAAAGCCGCCCTGTAGAGATTTAGCAACTCTTATAAATCTAGCGAAGCATTTTTCTCATTTTTGTTTGCTGGGACTTCTTTCGCCATCGTAGTCGAAACAAGTCAAGACAGAAGAAGTGAGTAGTGGGATATTTTGATAAACTGAATGATTGATTGGTTGAATGAATGAAGTTCTAACTACGACGAATATAGACCTATATGGTGTAGCAATCGATAAGTGATTGCTACGGAAACAAACCAAAAACGAACAAAGGGAGTCTGCTCATGTAAGCATGAAACGAGTGTGGAGGACTCTTCCAGATCCTTCTTCATATCCGACCTCTCTTGTAACAATCGTTGAAGAAGAGATGATCCAACGAGGGCTGGGTTCAGATTCCACAGGCCCTGTGCTAAACTAAACAGCTCAGGAAGCAAACCGAAAATCAAGCCTCTTGTTACCCTTGTCCTTTGTTGTATTGAGGTAGTGCAACCTCTGCTCCCTGGTCATTGAATTCCATTTCTCGTCTCGTGTCTTGTTACGCCACTCGTAATAAGCCTTCGAGGCGCAGAACAAGACGAAGTTCCACGCAACCAAGCCCAGCAGCACTTTATTGCCCTTGTAATAATATGGCTTGTCGTCGGTGCGATAGATCTGCGACGCAATGACGTTCGAGGTTTGCACTCCCATGTTGTAGAGCGAGGACGCCACGGTTCTCGTTCGCACAGTGCCTGAATTTCGAGAGGCTAGAGCCACCAAGACAGCGTGTGCGTACGGATAACCAATAATCAACGTGGATATGGTCCATTTGGCCCAATTTGACCCTTTGAAGGCAGGTAGAAGGGTCTCAAGTGCGATGAGCAGGGGTAGGACCCAAATTTGTGAGATGAGACCGATGAGCATTCGTTGATTGAGCTTCTCCGACACCCACGTCCAGAACAGCAACTGCAGGATGAACAGTGAGTAAGCTGGAATGGTCAGAAGGTTGGTTTGGAATGTGCTAAACCCAAGGGCCTTGCAAGTTAACGTGATGTAAGTCGTTTCCGGAGTCATCGGGATCAGCCAAGTTAAGCCGATAAGGTAGATTGGCCACATATCATAGTCAGTCAGAGAATTCCAGAGTGCTCGCCAGCTCAGACCTTGGCGGTTGTGCATGGTAGACTTTCCAGGATCGTCAAGCAGGATTCGCGTCACCAGGATGTATTCTTCTCTTTCCGTGAACCAGCCGTGCTTCGGTCGAAGTACTCCTTTGAGTCCCTTTCTGCTTGTCTGGGTCGGTGACGCAGGGAGGTAGAGCCATGTGAGAATGCCAATGGACGCTGTCAAGGATCCCTCAATGGCAAATAGATAGCGCCACCCCGCTTTTAGACCCGTGTGTCCGTGGAGGTGGAGAATTCCAAACGCGAGAAATGCGCCTACGATGGAAGTGGCTTGGTACGCAGTCCAGAACCAGGACAAACGTTTGGGTAGCTCAGCGTTCTTGTAGTAGTACGAAAGGTATAAGATGACATCCGGAATGAAGCCCCCTTCAAGCATGCCCAGCAGGAAGCGGGCGACGTAGAAGGTTCCCCGACCAGTGAGACGTGCTTGACTGGCAGCCACTATACTCCAAGCTACCATTTGAATGGGTATCCAAACATCGGGTCCGAGTTTTTTGCTAATGAGCTGAGAGGGGAGTTCCGCGAACAAAAATGAACAATAAAAAATTGTCATGCCGTTGTTGTAATCGTTAGTCGTTAGTCCAAGATCCTCTGTTCTCAATTAGTATTTCTGAAATTGCGATACAAGCAAATCACTATTTACTTAGCATAGTATCGGAAATGGCTTGAGTGATGTTGCCACGATCAAGTTGAAGAGCAAAAAACATGATGCAAGCTGGTAACGCGATGCGCCAATCGAGCTGTGATGCTTATTAGCCCAAGACATGAGTAAAGCAGGGGAAACCCTGGCTCACCACTCTGACGAGTTTCCTCTCCTCTGATGGATCCCATTAAAAAGAAGGATCAAACCGATGACTGCCTTCATAACCTGCAACGGGCTTGTAGATTTCCTTCGTTTCGTCAGTTTCGTAGACGTGACGGCCCAAGTCTTCAGCAACGTCAAACTTCGTATCTGGGCTCGGTGTTGATGTATATCCAGCATTTATAGAAACGAAGCTGGAGTCTTTTCCACCTAGCTTCCACCATGGTTTCCTCTTCATTGGTTGGGGATCGACACTTTGAAGTCCGTTCTCGTCGACATCGTTTACATTGGCGGGATATGTTCCCTTCGACATTGTGTCAATAGAATATCACGACGATGTCCTGTGAGGCTTTGCGGTGGCAGATACATTATTATTATTATCTTGAGAGACGTTCCACTATCTGTCCCTGAGGCCATTACAGAAACTCTGGACAGGTTAGGCGCCAGCCCAAGTATAATTGTAAAGTTTCATTGGTGTGATATGGACTCTTGGAGTTAGTTTTGTTCTAGATCGAATTTCTCATTTGGAGGCAATATGATGTGACCAGGCCGTCAGATCATCGGCATCTGTCCTTCTCCACCATGTATACATTCATATTGTTTACTACCTACCTCTATACGAAGCAGCAGTTCTACTAAAATAGCAACATCATATGGCTACCCACATCTAATAACTTTTTTTTTTTTTTTTTAAATCATTTGTATTATACTACGTACAATACTGCGCATGCAGCCTCTAGGCTATGGCGCTATAGTCCTATATACATGAATCCTTTCTAGGCAGCTTAATATATACTAGTAACTATATCCTAGTAGTTTATAAACCTCTAAGCTAGAGGTTTACCGCTCCCTAATAAACACTAGGTTGCTGACAACTATTAGGTAGTAAGAAATAGTAGAAAATTAGTGAAATATAAGAAATCCTAACGCCTGTCCCTGTCCTTTTTGTATTTTATTTCTATTCTTTTGCTCACTATTATTTATTTACTTAGATTCTAGTAGGAGTTACCTTCTAAAGATCCTTCTGCTATTAGCCACTTTCCAGTAGCTATCCCTGTCTTACTTAGAAATTGAAAAAGCACTTCTCTTCCTTTTTTTGTGCAAAATAGCTTCTTTAAAGATAGAGAAGAACCTAGTTATCTTTGCATTTCTTTTCTCTCTTCCTAATATAGCCTGCATTCTAGTAATAAGTGCTTAGGGGTTTGTACGGCAGTACAGTCTCTAAAGCATCTACCTTTTTTGTCCTTCCTGTTACGGAGTAAGTATAAGCGGCGATAATATGTAGCAAAGTAGATACTATTAAGCTATATATATAAACTGTGTAATAAGGTTAAGACATTACGTAAGGAGAGAAGGCAGGGAAACGGGAAGAAAGGGTATATATTGTTAGCTTGGTTACTTGGTCAACATATACACGGAGCAGAATAGGATTTAGGTGGTGGTCCTAGCAGAACTTAGCAGGATTTGGTGGAACTTAGCGGAATATAGCAGAATATAGCAGATTGCCGTCAGATTGCCGCAAATTGCCGTCTCGTGGTTAGTCTTTAGTTGCTAAGTCGGTGGAAACAGGTGGACGTGTATAAGGTGTTACAGGGGTGTCCCATAACAGTACCCCCCCTTTAAACTCGAGCTTCTGCGAGATAGGGCTGTGGTAGTTCTAGATGGAGTTTATAAAAGTCTTCTGCGGCTTATATAAGTCCTATAGAGTTAATAGGTTCCCATAAGGGCTTAGTAAAGCCTCTCCATTTCGTAAGATATATATATTAACGTTTCCGTTTATTATACTTAATATCGTTAATTCTTTTAACAAAGTACTCGTTCTTACCATCTACTTTAACTAGTAAGGGGGGGTCTTATATCTGTCCGGGCAGGGCGTCTAATGCGGGAGCAGCGGGGTAGAGGACTGACGTGTGGAATACGGGGTGGATTTTAACCGTATTAGGGAGCTTTAGTTAGTAGGCGTGGGAGGAAATAACCTTCTTAACCTTATAAGGGCCAGCGTTCTTTTAATTAAGCTTCTTAGCAGGTCGTTTTGTGTTTAGATTACTAAAGGGTTTAAAACCCATTCGTAGATGCTAGCCGTAGTTAGCCAGAAACGGGGAGACCTTTATAGTTTCCAAAACGGAATTATTCGCGGTAAACTTGGTAAATATAAGCTAGTTAATCTAGTCATCTTATAAGTACGACGTGTATATCTAAATGTACTATTCTATTATAGCGTTTACACGTTCTATTTAACTATCCGTTTCCGGGTAGTATACTATAGATAATAGTGCTTTAATGCGGAGTTAGGTAGTTAGTTCTTTTTAAAATATAGAGATAAACTGGCTACCTTTATCGGAGATAATCGTTTTAGGGAGTCCATGGAGTTTCTATACGTAGTCTAGAAATAGTTAGGCAACGGTAGGTGTTAATATGTTAGGGTAGGCGATTAAGTGTCTTATCTTAGATAGTCGGTCTATAACTACTATAATATTCATACAGCCCTTACTTATAGGGAGGTTAACAACAAAGTTAATTAAGATATCCTTCCATCTTTAGTCCGGAACAGGTAGTAGCTTTAGAAGGCCGTTATATGTCTCATGCGAAGCTTTGGCTTATCGGCAGACGTAACAGCTAAAGACGTACCTTCGTGTCATGTTATGCATGTTTAGCCAGTAGTACTCCTGTTAAAGTAGCTCTAAGGTTTTTCCTCGGCCTAGGTGGCCGGCTACCGGTAGGTTATATACGTGTTTAAGGAGCTTAAGCTTAAGTTTATTGTAATTAGGGATAACTAGACGGTTCTGGTAATATAAGCGGTTTCTATAAGCTTTACATTTACTTAAAAAGATCTTCTTAGAGCATCTAACGCCATTTTAAATTAGCTTAAGCGTCTCTTAGATAAACTCATTATTTAGGTATTTGTCGGTTATAATCTATTTAATTGATTAATTAGTTATTTCGAGGACTTATACCATAAGATCTTTAATAGGAGAGTTAAATAGTTTAGGGCGAAGTAGGGTCTAATTTTGGTAAGAACGTGCCTCTTCTAGTACTAGCGCGTCTTGCGAGCGTTAGGTTAGGGTATTAGGCTTCTAGCCTTAAACGCCTAGGCGGTATATAATTAAGAATTGGAAACGAGATAGGTATTCTAACTAGCGGGCCTAATGGTGGCTTAGCTGTTTTATAGTTGTGAAGTACTATAGGTTCTTATGATCGCTAAGGACCTTAATTAGAAATCCAGCGCCTTCTAGTTTGGGTCGCTATTGCTTAAAGTATCTAATAATAGCCAGTAGTTCCTTGTCGTAGATCTTGTAGTTATATTTAGCTAGGCTTAGTTATTTTAAGTAGTATGCCACGGGGTGTAATACTCCCTCTTTGTTATATTAAGATAGGATACCTCTAGTGACGTAGTTAAATAAGTTAGCTTCTATAACACTTATTCGGTTTAGGTTAAAGTATTAGAGTATAGGCGCGGTAGTAAATATAACCTTTAGATAAGTAAAGGCCTTTTTATATTCCTTGTTAAAGATAAAGGCTTTATCCTTTTAGGTTAGAGCTATAAGGGGTAAAACTAGGGCGGAGAAGTTGTTAATAAACCGTTAGTAGAAATTGGCAAATCCTATAAAGGCTCTTACGTCCTTAACGTTCTCGGGTTCTTACCAGTTTATAATTACTTTAATTTTCTTTAGGTCCATTTATATACCGTCTATAGAAATAAGAAGCCTAAGGTATAGAACTTCCGTCTTATAAAACTCGCATTTATCTACATCTAATTATAGACTAGCTCCGTGCAGGGCTTATAGGACAAAATTAACGTGTTTCTAATATTTGGTTAGGTTATTACTATATATCAAGATATCGTCGATATAAGCAGTACAGAAGATGTCTAGGTAGGGGCATAGGGTGTCGTTCACGTAATGTTAAAACGAGCTCGGAGCATTTGCGAGGCCAAATAGCGTCACTAAGTATTTAAATAATCTATACCGAGTACGAAATGCGGTAAGCCATTTATCTCCCTTTGCTATACGGAGGCGGTTAAATGCAGAGATAATATTAAGCTTTGTATAGTAGCGAGCCTTGCTTAGTTAGTTTAGTGTCTCTTATATTAACGGGATCGGATATTAGTTCTTAATAGTAACGGCGTTAAGGGCTTAGTAATCTACGCAGAAGCGCAGACCGCCGCTAGGTTTCTTAACGAAGATTACTAGTACGGCTATAGGTAAAAAGCTTGCTCTAATAAATCCTTTACTTAGGTTCTTGTCCAGATACTTTTATAGCACTTAGAGTTCGTTTTAGGACATTCCGTATAGGGGTCTAAATCCGGGCTGCTTTCCTTCTTTAAGTACAATCTTATAGTCGTATAGTTGGTATTCTAGTAGCTTATTAGCTTCCTTTTATAAGAATGCGTCTAAGCGGTAATAGTACTCTGCTGGTACCTTTATAATAGGGTTAGTATGCTTCTTTAGTGCCAAGGCTTTCTTAATATCAGCTATCGTGATAGCGAAAATTGTATATTTAGGCTTCTTAGCAAGCTAAGCTAGCGGAGTAGCTCTAATTATGCGGATATCTAGGGTGTTAAGCTCTCTTGGATTGTCTATAGTCTCTTATATAGTTTCTTATTTAAGTTTAGGTTTAGTATTAGGTATAGAGTTAGTATTAGATTTAGGTTCGGGTTCTTTAAGTATTCTTTTTATTATAGGGTACCAGTTCTTCTAGTACTCCTGTATACTAAGCTTAAGCTTCTGCTTAGTTTAGGGTGGTGTAGTAGTTGGGGTTGGTTTGTAGGGTTCGGTGGGATTTCCAGATCTTTAGTAGATATTGGTGGAAATCTTATGTCGGTGGAATTTGGTAAAATTCTTGGGTTAGTAGAATCTGGTGGATTCCTTAGGCGTGGGGTGGACATCGGTAGAAATCTTAGGCTAGTAGATCTTAGTGGATTTCCTAGGTTTTAGTTTAGGGTTAGGGCAGTAAGTTATAAGGCACTTTTGCTTATAATAGGAGGCGGTAAATAGAAGCTTAAGGTTATCCTAGTTAATAGTTACCTTATATAGCTTTATTTAAGGTTATTTAAGGATTACCAGGTGACCTAAGGTGGTAATAAAAAGTTTAATTAGTTCTTCGTGGTTTAGGTATTGGAGTTTTAGAGCTACTACGTAGGTAATACAGCCTAAGATAGTGCGTTTGCCGTTAAATCTAAATATATTAATATGCCGGTTAAGGGGGGTTAGGGTAAAACCATTATCTTACGCAAAAATCTTGTTAATAAATCCTATGCCGCTAGCTCCTGTATTAATTAGGATTTAAGCGTTAGCCTATTAACTATTCTGCTAAAGATGGCAGTTAATAGTTATACTACGGTCCTAAGAGTCGGAGTTTATGACGTTAAATGCGTTTAATAAGATCCTAAGGTAGAGCTATCCTAGAGAGCGACTTAGCTCTAGGACCTTCCTTTTAGAGGTAATTAGGGCGGGGTTCTTATAGAGCGTTAGTTGGAGCTTTATCCTTATAAATGGTGCTTACTAGATATAGGGCTGAAACTAGATAAAGATCGGGGACGGTAACCGGAAGATTAATGCGGTAAACGGCTGTTAGTATTAGCCGTTTATAGATTGTTTTAGTGCGTAAGTAGGGGGATAAGGTAGTGTTTTAAGATATAATTTTTCCTTCCGCATTTAAAGTAGAGGCCTAGCTTAAGGCGTTGTTCTTATTTAGAGGACCCTAGTAGGGCGTAATCTAGGATTCTAGTGTTAATATCCATAGCGTTAGGGTGCTTAGGCTGAGATAATAACTTAGTAAACGTTTATAGGGTTGTCGTATTATATCGGGGGGCAGGCTTTGGTGTTAGGCGTAGTATATTATTATACCGTTTATTAATAACGTTTGCGCAGGCATTAAGGGCTCCTAGTAGGTCTACGCCTATTAGGGAGGTTTTTAGTTTAGAGCTTAAGGATTTAATAAGGCTATTAATTAGTGCGGAGTTGTTCCAGCCTGTTTCCTTTATATAATAGTTAAATTTGGAGAAGTATACTAGAAAGCTTTTTGTTCCTTAAGTTATATAGTTTATTTTTCTCTAAGCAGTAGCTTAGCAGTTCGGGTTACCGTACGTAGCTTTAAGAAGTATAACTAGACTTAGTACTAAGTTTGGTTAAAGGGGTTTAATAAGGTTAGCTACGTCTCCTCTTAGTTAACTTAGGGCGTAGCAGAGTTGGTTAGCTTCGGTTAGGTAGCGGTTAGTATTACTAGTTAGCTTATTTTTAAGCTGGCTTAGAAATAATTAAAGTTCTTATCATTTACTAGTAAATATTAGAGGGTTTAGTAGTTGTTTAGATTGTTACGGTGCAGTAGTTAGTTTAGGGTAAGTAACTACTGCGGGTTCGGGGCTTGCGTTCCGCGTATTTATTTCTAGAAATAGTATTTAGTCTTAAGGTCCTAGCGTAGGCATCTTAAGGGTGCGGACTTCTTCTTAAAGGTCCTTAATTAATTATTAATGTCGTGCTTCTTATTCAGCTTATTATTAATTTAAAGTGGCTTAGTTCTATACAAGGGCGTCTATAAAAGACTTCTGTATTTCTGCTAATTATTTTTAGAGTGCGGATATAATACTGGCGGTTGTTATAGGGGCTTCGGGTTCGGTCTGCATTTTAACAGTAGTATAAGTAGTTAACGTAACGTAGTATTATAGAGTAAGTATAAGCGGCGATAATATGTAGTAAAGTAGATACTATTAAGCTATATATATAAACTATGTAATAAGGTTAAGATGTTATATAAAAAGAGAAGGTAGGGAAACGGAAAGAAAGGGTATATATTATTAGCTTAGTTGCTTAGTTAATATATATACGGAGCAGAATAGGATTTAGGTGGTAGTCCTGGCAGAACTTAGTAGGATTTAGTAGAACTTGGCGGAATATAGCAGAATATAGCAGATTGCCGTTAGATTGCCGCAAATTGCTATCTTATAGTTAGTCTTTAGTTGCAAAGTTGGTGGAAATAGGTGGACGTGTATAAGGTGTCACGGGGGTATCCTATAACACTTCCCTATTATTTTAAAGAAGGACTTAAAGAAGCCTTTTCCTAGTTTTAGTTAGTAGAAAGCTAATTATAGCCTTTTAGGATATTTATCCTTAGGGGCTTTAAGAGAAAAGGAGTAGTTTCCTTTACAGATCCTAGTATAGTGTTTTCCTTTACTTTTATTCTGTTGCTAATTGTCTTTTTACTAGTCTAGTATCTTTTCTCTTACTATCTTCCCTATATAGGCTAAAGATATATAAGAGGATTGTATTTTTCTTCTTAAGAGGCCCTTCTTTGCTAGTTTATCTGCTATTTTATTTCCATAGATTTCTAGGTAGCTAGGAACCCAATAAAAGTTAATAGAGACGTTTTTACTAGCTAGATAGGAACAGCTTTGCGTAATTTTAAAGACTAGTTCTTGCCCTCCTGTAAAAGAATTAAGCTATAACCTTTTAATAGCTGCTTGGCTATCTATAAAGATATAGACCTATTTCTCTTCTAGTCTTTATTGCTTTAGGTGCTCTAGGGCCCTATAGACTACATAAAGCTCTGGGTTTATAATTTCCATATAGGGTTCTAGATTCCAGTTTGTTGCATATTTAATCCTATTTCTCTCTCCTATTCTACATATAGCTGCTGCGTTTGATTTACTATCTTTAGAGCCATCTGTGTAGTATATATCTACTAAGTCCCACTCTAGGGACTCCTGTAAATTTTCTACTAGTCTTAGATATTCTTGTGCAGCTTCTTCCTTACTACCTCTTGAGATAGAAAAGAATGCAGGTATAGGAGGAGACCATGGTTTTTGCCATTCTAGAGAGATTCTCTCTATTTTCCAGTTTTGAACTAGCTGTTAAATCTAATAACTTAGCAGTGACTTGTAAACTCCATTGACAATGGAGTGTTCATGTATGAAGGAGATGCTATTGAAGGAAATAATGACGATAAATGCTGGCCGAATCTGCAGGTTATCGGTCTAAACAGCGCCACCACAGGTCGCGTGCTTGGTGGCTAAATGTCACAATTTCGCTCCCATATCCCGGCATAGGATTGCACAGCCCAGTGTTGTTTTTGACACTTTACTATTAATCTTATCAATTAATATTGTTTATCGATAATAAAATATTGATTGGGAAGTCGCTAACATAGCCAATTTCACCTTCCTAATTAGGTATTTTCCTAATTAAGTATTTTGACTTACTGCCTGCTGGCAGACCTCTATTCTTAGCACGGTGGCGTTTATAAGGTAGGTGGTCCGTGCGGAACACTAGAATTACCTATACAGATTTAATTAATATATTAATATTTATTCATTACTTAACGTCCGATTCGGATCCCTATTGGGCCTACGTAGACGATACCTTATATATATATGGAGAAACTCTATATATAACGAAGCCTTATAGGAAATACTACGGTGGACTTGTTAATAGGCTAGGTATATAGATAGATATAATACAACAAGCTCTAACTAGTAGAGTAGGTGCCTAATAGATTAACTCTAATTGTATTCTAAGATTTACTACTAAAAGAGAACTATTTAGGTAGAGACTATAGTACTTTAAATATATAACCGTACTCGTAAAAAGTGTAAGGTAATAGGCTCTGTACTACCTAGCCACGGCATAAATATATAAAAGGTAAGCGAGTAACTAGTAAGATGCTAGGTATAACTATACGGAACAATATATATAGGCGAGGTAACTTCGTTACCTAATAAAAAAAATCCCTTTATATATAATATATATAATATTATCTAACGTTATATAATCCGTCTACTAATTATATAGTTTTACTAGTTCCGTTAGGAAAACAGGAAGTGGTATAGAAAATTTAGTTTTGCTAAAAGTATTTTTAGGGCCTAGGGCTAGCTTTCCACTATATTAGCTAAACCCTAGAGCTATACGCCAGGACTATACTAGCTAAAAAGAGCATAATACTATATATATTATAGTAATAAGCTAACTTATAGTCTTAAAATACATATTGTTATTATTATAATATTTATTACTATTAGGGTATTAAGATCCTAAAGACCTCCTAATAGGCTCCTAGTAGGCTTCCTAGTAGGCTCTTAGTAGAACTTTAATTTTCTTAATTATTTAAATTATCTTAATAGGAACTTATTATCCTAATACACTCCTAGCCTATAGTGCTATTAAGTCCCCACTGTCACGGCACTAACCTGACGCGTTGTTATGGCTACGTGTATGCATGAGCACGGACCTGACCCCTGAGCGACGTGTATATATACCACCTCACCTCCTACATAGATCCTCACACGACATCGTTTGTCAATGATATACAGTCACCTCGTACATCGTACCTTGACAGTCCGCACGTACTGTGACACCCACTATATTCCTAATAGCCTTTACGTGCCTTTATATACCCTTTATATACCCTAATACCACCTTATTTTTTACTCTTTCTTTTTTATATATTTTATACCTAGGGAGGTACTAGAACGGCAGCTAGTAAAGGGCTATAGCTAAAACTAGACAACCGTTGCTAGAACTAGATAACCGTTATTAAAACTAGACCGTTGTTAGAACTAGACGACAATTAAATTAAACTAGAGCCTTAATATTAGCTTACTACCAAATTAAATCAAATTAAGGCTTACTAGGGAGGTACCCTAAATGACTACCGTTTAAATATATAGCTAGCTAACGCCTATAGAGAATAAATCGAATTAATTAAAGCCTTTAATTAGGTAGACCTCTTCCCTAAATTAAATTAGATATTATATGTCGGGAATAAGGCAAGCGGTCGTCACGTGTCGCCGCGGCACTAGCGTGGCGAGGAGCCTTAAGCTCCTCGCCCTTCCTCATTCCAATCAAAAAAGCTTTATTAACCAACATCACTGTAACCTACTTAAGTAGTCGTTATTGGTGAGTCACCCTATGTAACCAACACTGATCAGTGGTTAAATACACAGTCAACTATAGAGCAGCTAGGTTTTTAAATAGAAGAGATAGTCTCGTATAGGGGTGCTATATACGCTTATATGGAATGGATCCCGGTGATACTGTGCTACCTTAAACTTGCAGAAAACTAGTAATAGAAGTATTACTAAGTACTAGGAGATACCAAGTTGCGTCCATTATATAGAACAACCGCGTTTACGAAGATTTGGTCGAGTACTTTAGGTTAGAAGTATTACTAAACCTAAGGTCCCAAGTTAACGTCTAAAACGCGTTAAACAACATCTCAAATTGCCTACCTCTTGATAGCAAACCTACGAGATCCTACAAAACCGAAAATCCTACCTACCTTCGACGTACGACACCCCGTTAATTCTATACCTACTATAGCGTTAACCTACCCAAAGAAGTACGAGAAAGATATCGACCTAAAGATATAGAATAGAGATATTAACCTTATAAACGCTAAACCACAAGACCTAAACAGATTCTTATTATACCGCATGGCACACTATAAAGACAGTAAATACGACGATACCGCGCTATGGGAATGTATAAGGGAGGACTTTATTAGATAGATAAAGGAAATATAGGCTCCTATAAATAAGGATATCGTACGAAACTTCTATAACTTTTTACGGGAGTATAGAGTATTCGTCCCTATAGACGGGGGCGTTATTAGAGACAATATTTAGGAGCATATTATTAATACAAAAGAAGAGCATAAATGGACTCTATAAGAGATTAAGATTAAGCACCAAATACGCGCTATAAAGAAGTTTAACTCTTAAGGGAATTCTAATAACGGACAGCTACAAGCTCCGTCTATATAAGCTCCATCTATACAAGCTCCGTCCACACAAGCTTCGTTCCGCTAGCAAGCTTAACAAGAACCTCCGTAAGAACCTCCGCAGTAACCTTACTAGTAACCTCCGCAGCAGCCTCCGCAGAAACTACCACAGATAACCTTAGGCTATTAAACACCTCAAGTTTCTTAAGCTGTCGTATCTTAACCCGTGCCTCAAGCTCCGTCCCTATAAGCTCCGTCCGCATAAGCTCCGTTTACATAAGCTCTATTTATATAAGCTCCGTCCATATAAGCTCCATCCACTTAAGCTCCGTCCCACTAGCAATCTCCGCAGCAATCTCTGTAGTAATCTCTACAGCAATCTCCGCAATAAGCCTCTACTTCTCTATAAACATTTAACAAGCTTTAGAAGATCTAGCGTGGAGGGGAATTCTAAGACTCCTATAGTTCCCAAGGTAGCTATAAAGGTGGCTACTAGCGTAATCTAGATAGGAAGTTCTTATAGAGGGTGCTATAAAGAGAGAGTAATATAGGGGGGGGGAGCGGTTAGAATGGTATAGTTACGTAGGCAAAGTATAAAGAAAGAACTGCTAGTATTTACGGCAGCTATAAACCTAATAAGCCTTATGCTAATATACCCGCAACACGAACTATAAACTAGATAACGATAGCGCCAATACGCCTACTATTACGAACTAACCCTATAATAAGACTCCGTGCTAATCTACCTATAGAACTAACCCTACGCTAGTACCGTACTGCTATTTATGAGGTGAGGATGTGGATAGGGAGTCCAATGATAGAATAATGGGTATATTGTATAGACAGAGACGAATCCTTAAGGGAAAAGGAGGAGTCTGTGTGTGAGGTAGGAAGGGTTTTCCCTAGGCACGTGCAGAGCACGTGCCTTACGGGCGAGTCACCCCTGGGTTGTTTTAGGGTCGCCCGTACCTTGCGGCTATATAACTATCTACTCAGGTTTTACCTGATAATGCCCCCCCCTTTAAAAAGGGTCGTCCCCGATCCTTTATATACTTAAGCCTTAATAAAACCCCATAAAAAACCTTAGTAAGGAAAAAATTTGGAGGGGAAAGAGCGTCTTAATTTTGCGCATAGAGAGACGGGTAGTACACATACGCGGCGCGAAGATATTAAGGAACTTCGACCGGCGGTTAAAGTTGTCTGATTGGTTAGATTTGCCTTGCTAAGACTCCCCCGTATTTAATTAAGCTAGTAGCGATTTTGTATGCCCGGCATAGAAAATCCTAATTAGTCTATTTAATAGGTAGAGCTAGTGGAGCTTAATACCATTACCTGAATTTGGTAGACCAGAAATATTCCAAAAGCTCGCTTACGTAGGTAGGTCGCTAGTACCTCGCGGGTCGGTTATAGGTTATTCGCATGCAGCCAGATTTATGGACGGTAAGGCTATATGCCTATTAAACCCGCCGCTAACCCTACTTTAGCCTTACGCTATACCGGCGTAGCGCCGTGTATACTTTACAGGTAGGTTTATAGGTTACTTGCATATAGCTAGGTTTAGGACGGTAAGGCTATATACCTGTTAAATCCGCCGCTGACCTATACTTTGGCCTTATGCGTTATCTGCGTAGCATATACATAGAATAGTGTAAGTTGTCGGTACAGGTTACCACCAGTAGGTTACCAGTAGGTTGTGGACCCTAGTTAAATAGACCCCAGTTATAAACGGGCGTAGGATATTAATAAATTAAAACTTCACCCCATACGTACGCCGTAGTTCTTATAGCAGTCATTGCTTATTCTTTAATCCCTTAGAACATCCTCTGCTCCGCTTTAATATAGGTTATATTTTAACAGCGGCACTTACTTTTCGCCTGCGCTTCAGCTATAAGGCTAAGGTATCCCGCTTACGGTACTTATTTAGCAGTTATTAATAATTCTCAAGTTCTGTCTTATATTTCTATTCGTTGTACTTATTTGGCCATCCTAGCCATTTAATAAGGTACTGCGGTTGTCTAGCACAATCTTAGTGGGCGATGATTACTTTTACTTCCCAGCTGCCTTCCTTAAGCTCTTCCACTGCTGGGGGTTGAAACCTAGGGCGTGACCTGTAAGGCTCTAGTAGGGAGATATAGAAGACTAGGTGGAGCCGTGCTATAGTAGGTAGGAGCTCTAGCTTATATGCTTACTGCCCTATGCGCTCTAGGATCTGAAACGGTCCTATAAACTTGTAGTTAAGCTTTTTATAAGGACGTTTCGTGCGGATGTTCTTAGAGGAGAGTAGGACTCGTTCACTAACGGCGAAATGCTTGGCTAGATGGTAATAATTGTAGTATTTTGCCTAAAGCTTTTAGGCGTGCATTATTGACGCCGCCGCTGCCTTATATGTAAGGCGTAGGCGTTATAGGTACGTTTCTGCGAGTTAGACATTTATTGACTTAGATCCCTCCCTATTTTGCTAGGCGTCTTAGACGCTATCCGGGACTCTATTTAGGACGTTTGGTAGCTAGCTATAGGCGAGCTTAATGGGGGAACGCTTTATTATGGTATGGACCTTAGAGTTGTAGGTAAAGGCTGCTTCTTTAAGTAGGGAGGCCTAATTAAACTGTTCCTAGTTCGTAAATATACGCAGGTATACCTTAAGCTCCTAGTTCTGGCGCTCTATTTGCCTATTTGTCTATAGGTAGAATATAGTACTAAGTTTACGTTAAACGCGGAGATGGTAGCACATGGTGCTCTAGTACTCGCTCGTAAATACACTACCTTTATTAGAGATAATATTATCTAGAGGCCCTATTTATGCAAAGACTCTAAATAAGAGTTCTGCGAGTTGCGTAGTATTAATTATCTTACACACTAGATAGTAGCGCACTAGCTTTATAAAACGGTCTATAAGGATAAGGACGGAGTTATACTCTACGCTATTAGGAGTCTTGGACTCTGGGAGATCTGTAATAAAGTTAAGTAAATAATGCCGCTAGGCTTGGGTAGGGGCCTAGAGAGGCTATAGCTTACTATAGGGTTTATAGCGGCGCGATTTGGAGCGTTAGCAGGTATTATAATTATCTAGGTATTTACGGAGGTCCTGGGTAAAGCCGTTTTAAGCGTACTTCCGCGCGATTACCTTAAAGGTACGGTTAAAACCATAGTAGCCGCCTATAGGATTATCATGATTTCGCTTGAGGATCTCCTATTATAGTAGTGTGTAATTCGGCACCTAGACCTTGTTATTTTACCTTAGGAGTCCTTAATTATTAAGAGTGTAGTTCTTATTACTGGTGGGAATTTGTTTCTGGGTTAACTGATTATATATAGAGCGTATAAAGGCGTCCCTTTTTTATACTCTATGAATGAAATTAACCAGTGACTTGGGGGGTTGTTCCGTGAACGCCGTTTCGGCTAAAGCAGCTACTATTACTTCTTACTGTGGCACGAGACTCTACGTAAAGTCGGTGCTAGCGAAGTAATGTATAATACGTAGGTGACTTGCTAGGTTGTTGCGGGGGACCGTAGCCTAGGCTAAGGGGTCTTCCCTAGGGTTAAGCGCTATTAGGCTAGTTAAAGTGGTCTTAAAGAGAATGGCAGGACGCTCTAGTCCGCCAGCGCTAAGTTTGTAAGGGTTGCTTGTATACTACACGCATGCTACTCGCTGATGTGGTGTAGTAGCACTAGGGCCGCCCACAAGGCCTATAACCCGTAACTTTTGCTGTAATATAGGCAGTATGGTATTAAGGAGTGTCCTCTTACTACCATTTTTAAAGCCTTTAGTATAATCCGGGCGCCGGGATAGTATATTAGTAGGATTTGTCTTGCCTAGCTTATATTTAATCTCAAAATTAAACTTAGCCAGTTCCTTGGCATACCGGGCCTGGCGAGCAGATAAGCTCTTAGTGGTTATAAAGTACTAGAGATTGTTATAATCGTAAAGCACGCGCGTTACATGCGCGGCGTATTTAAGGTAATAGCGCTACGTCTTAAAGTATTACACTATAGCGAGTAGTTCTTTGTTATGCGTATTATACCGTACTTCTGGGCTAGTAAGCTTCTAACTGTAATAAGCGATCGGGTGCCAGTGGAGTTAATCTCCCTGCCTTAAAGGCTGCAGAAGTATACCGCTATAGGCATAGTTAGAAGCGTTAGTAATTACTATTAGGGGTAGATTAGGGTTAAAGTGGCGAAGTAGAGGAGCCTGCGTAAACGTAGCGCGTAGCTTGCGGAACGCCTACTACGCGTCGTTGGGCCAGGACCAGGGTTGATACCATTTGGTGGGCCCTTTTGACTTACGCTTCCTCTTCTTCTCCCCATTTAACGTTGGGTCGCGATGTGCCTATACAAGATATGCGTGTAGGGGGTATGCGGTATCTAAGTAGTTTTAGATAAATCGCCTATAGAAGTTGGCAAAGCTAAGGAAGACCTAGATATCCCTATAGGACTTAGGCTTAGGCCATTCCTCAATAGCTTTTACGCGGTTAGGGTCCATTATAATATCCCTAGGGGTAATAATAAAGCCTAGGAACTCAACGTTCTTAGTATAAAAGATGCATTTTAATAGTTTGGCGTATAGGCCCTAAGCGCGGAGCTGTTGCAGTACCTACTTAACGTGCTTGACGTACTTGTCCTTATTATTTAAGTAGATAAGAATATTATCTAGGTAGACTACGTAGATAGTATCCACTAGGGTTTTTAGAGCTTTATAAATGTAGCTTTAGAAAGTTGTAGGGGCGTTAGTAAGACCAAAGGGCATTACTAGGTACTTAAAGTGACCGTAGCGTGTCTTAAATGCGGTCTTCCATTCATCTCCCTTTTTAATGCGAATCCTATGGTACGCATCATAAAGATCTAGCTTTGTGAATATCTTCGCATGGCTAAGCCTATTAAAGAGTTCGCCAACTAGCGGTAGGGGGTACCGATTTTTAATCGTGATCTTGTTTAGGCGTTTATAGTCAACATATAGCCGTATTGTACCGTCTGCTTTCGGTATAAAGAGGATGGGCGCTCTAGTAGGTAACTTACTGGGCCTGATCTAGCCCTTTTTAAGAGCACTGTTTAGGTACTCTTATAAGATCTGTAACTCTTTTTGTGAGAGGTTATAGAGGGGCATTTACGGTAGCGTCTTGCCTTCTTTTAAGTCGATTATATGGTTATACTTAGAGTTCTGCGGTAGCATGCTTGCTAGCTTATTAGAGAAGACATTAATTTCCTCCTTATATATATCTGGCAGGCTGGGGGCTACGGAGGTTGAAGCGACCATTACGTAGTAGTATGCTTCCAGGAGCCAGTGAAGAGAAGGGTGCAGCTGATATGCGTTTCGTAGGTATACTTGTATAGAGAGTGTATATAGCTTTACTATAGTATACTCAATAGTTTCGGGGTTTCAATTACCTCCCCCTTACGTATAGGTAATCTGCGCTAGCACCAGAGGGTCTCCACGGGTACTCGCTGCCAGTAACGGTAGGTTCTCTACTATATTTATGACCGGTGTCTCTACATCCGGAGGGTCTGTACGGGTACTTACTGCTAGTAATAACAGGTCCTCTATTATATTTATAACCGGCGTAGAGAAGGAGTCTTCTGGCTATAGCAAATAGACTATTTTACTAGCCTTGATGTCTACCAGGAGAGCGTTAAGGGTAACTATTTGGAGGCGTCTAGGGTCTAAAGTACCCTAGATAAACTGTCTAGAACGGAAGCTAATTAATAGATCTGCTTCCGTGAGCTAATCCTATTTAAGAACTATATTATAACTATTAAATAAGCCGCCCCAAAAGGTCTACGGGCTAATGGTGCGAGGGGTACCCTAGGAGTCGCTAGTGGTAACCGTTAGATTATAAGCATCCTAGATTGTTATCTGGTTGCTATTAAGGAAACGTATAATAGGTTTATGTGAATATAGCGCGTAGCGTATAGGTAGGTTAAACCTACGGACGATGTCTTAATTGATGAGGTTAATTTGGCACCCATTGTTGTATAAGGCACGTAGGCGGACTTCGCCCTAGGGCGTATCTATTACAATGTATACTATAATGCGTTTCTTCTCTCCCTCTATATTAGGCCCTAGTTATAGTTAAGAGAGATGCGCTACTAGGGCTTTGGGTTTTCCGAAGCCTGAGCTAACTTCTCTTTGGCCTACTTCCAGTGTTTCTTATGGTGGCCGCCTGCGGTCCTTTAACTCACCTGCGTAGTACTGGCGTTTGGGGGGTCCCCTAAGCTATTTGGCTTTTAGGTGGTCTCCCCGGGAGTTTGCTTAAAAAAGCGTCGCCCTTTTTAGGTTCTGTTCCCTAAGCCTAAGTCTATAGAGCCTATGCTGCGACCGCGCTTCGTACGCGATAATTTACCGCTGCTACTTACGCGATCTTCCGCGAGCTTTGTAGTATTGAGTAATTGCTCTATACGGCGGATTTCGTTAAAGAGGTCTTTAGCGGTTCTTACCCGTTAAGTAAAGTTCTGGTGGAAGAGCTCTGCTTATAGGTAGGCTGGGAGACGTAAGAACTAGAAGTCTACCTATTATTTAGGATTAACAAAAGGGGTATATAAGAAGAGGTCCTCTAAGCTACGTATACGGGCTAGGAAGACGTTAAACCTCTGGTTCTCCTTTATAACAGCCGTATAGTATATTATAGCGTTGTTAAAGCGTCTTACTATAGGGTTCCTAATCTGGTCTTGGACTATAGTCTTAAATTTGTCCTATAGTAAGGGACCCTTATCCTTGGTGCCTAACCGGCAATAAACTAGTTGGGTGATTATCTTCTCTTTTATAAGACCTTTAATGGCCTAGCGCGTGCGTTGCTTATAGTTATAGTTAGTATTATTAACCTTAAATTGGTTCTTAACTGCGGTAATCTACCGGTTAAAATGCTGTTAAGTAGTACTGCTAATATTAGGTAGTGACTTCTTGACTAGGGCGTTAAGATTTGATCGGCGTATACATTCGCCATGTGACTCGTGCTCTTCACTGGAGAGGCAACGGAAGGGCTTTATTAAATCAATAATGCTCTATAAGTTGGCTATTTTCTTGGCTAGCTCATCTAGCTCCTTTATATTAGCGGTATTAGGTGGGACGCTAGTAACCTTGCTAAGCTCCTATTAAGCCCAGGTATATAAGTTGAACTAGTCTTTAGCGTTTATAGATATCTAATCGTTTTAGGATTTGGAGAATAGCTTAGATGCTGCTAGTGTGCTTCTAGCGGTTTCGTCTACACTAGATCCTAAGGTGTTTTGCGGTTGTATCGCTAGCGTATTACCGTTAGGTGTAGGCGTCGGTTTTCTTTTCGGAGGTATTGTAGAAAAATTAAACCGGCTATCCTCCTAAGGGGATTGGTAAGGATTTGAATGTAAGGTAAGGATGTGGATAGGGAGTCCAATGATAGAATAATGGGTATATTGTATAGACAGAGACGAATCCTTAAGGGAAAAGGAGGAGTCTGTGTGCGAGGTAGGAAGGGTTTTCCCTAGGNANGTGNAGAGCACGTGCCTNACGGGCGAGTCACCCCTGGGTTGCCCTAGGGTCGCCCGTACCTTGCGGCTATATAACTATCTACTTAGGTTTTACCTGACATATTATAATAAACCCTTACTGCCCTGCCTATAGCCAACCGACTTTTACTGCTTTTACCTGCGATATTCTATAAACCCTAATTTTAACTAGCTAATTAGGATTTTCCATACCCGGTATAGAAAATCGCTATTGGCTCGCTTATAACTAGCGCCTTAGCGACCCTAACACGATATCTACTAACAACTCCTTAGCAAGAAAGCACTACGTGCTAAGAGGTAAATTTTAGAATAGCGAGACTTATATTGTGATGGCAATAGTAAGTAAGGAGGATTAATATTTATTATGCTAGTTAAGCAGTAGTTATATATAGATAGCAACCACAAAAAAAGAGTTGCTAGTGTCGGGAATGAGGTAAGCGGTCGTCACGTATCGCCGCGGCACTAGCGTGGCGAGGAGCCCTAAGCTCCTCGCCCTTCCTCATTCTAATCAAAAAAGCTTTATTAACTAACATCACTGTAACCTACTCGAGTAGTCGTTATTGGTAAGTCACCCTGTGTGACTAACATTATAGATAGGTATAAACAATAGGTATAGATAGGTCCTATTCTTTCTAGGTTGGGGTATTAGCCTAAGAGTTCTATTTACTAGGATAGTATATAATTATAAAGAAAAATTAGGAGAGTATTTTAGCCTATTCGACTTATTAACCGGTAAGTTGCTTTATTATTATGAAATACTTTAGGGCTTTATAATCTGTATATATCTTAATCTAGGAGTATATACCTTTAAGCCGTATACGCTATTAAAATAGCAATTGGATAATAGCTAGCATTTCTTTATTATATATTTTATAGTTACACTTAGCCAGGTCTATTATTTTTAAAAAGAAAATAATAGGGTATTATTTACCGTCTAGATATAGCTATAATAGGATTCCCGCTATAACTCTATTAGAAATATCTATTTTTAGTATTAATTTAAGGTCCAGGTTATAATGACGGAGGATTAGAGAAGAGATAAGCCAAAATTTTAGCTCTTTAAAGCCTTCTATATAGTTACTATTAAAGACAAAAAGTATATCTTTCCGGGTAAGTCGTATAAGAGGCTTAGCTATAACTCTATAATTATAGATAAACTAGTAATAGAAGTTATAAAAGCCGGGGAAGGACTAGATCCCCTTTATAGTATAAGGTTAACTTTCTTAGGATTAACCTTAATTCCTTTTACAGTAATAATAAACCTAAAATACATTATACATTTTACTCTAAATTCGCATTTCTTAATATCTACTTATAAGCCTACGTTTTATAGCCTCTTTAAGACCTTTTTCATATAAACTTAATACTTAAGTTTATTGTTTAAGTATATAAGAATATTATCTAGGTAGGCCGTATAGAATTTATTAAACTAGTTAAAAGGGACGTTATTTATATACCTTTAGCATATAGTCGGCCCGTTTATTAATCTAGAAGGAAGGACTTTATATTTATAGGACCTATAATAGGTACGGAATATTATTAAGTCCTTAGCTATAGGGTCTATACAAATTTAATAAAAAGTTTAACAAATATTAAGCTTTATAAAGATCTTCGCCTGGCTTAGGCGTATAAGGGTCTTATTAATTAATAGGATAGGGTACTAGTTCTTTTAAGTAATAGCGTTTAGCTTTTAATAGTTAATATAAAAATTAAGGCAACTACTAGGTTTTTTAATAAATAAAATAAAGGAAGTAAAAGGGGCTTAACTTAGCTTAATAAACCCTTTATTAAGGTTATTAATTAGGTATTACTTTATTACTTTAAGTTTGTCTTTTATTTTATTTTATTTTTATTTATATCCATTGTATTATACTACGTACAATACTACGCATGCAGCCTCTAGGCTATGGCGCTATAGTTCTATATATATAAATCCTTTTAGGCAGCTTAATATATACTAGTAGCTATGTTCTAATAGTTTATAAACCTCTAGACTAGGGGTTTACTAGTCCCTAGTAAAATACTATGTTGCTAACAACTAATAGGTAGTTTAAAAAAAATAGAAAAGACTATAAGAAATTAAGAAACCCTAACGCCTATCTATATCCTATTTGTAGTTTATTCTATCCTTTTACTCTCTAATATTTATCTACTAGAATCCTAGTAGGAGTTACCTCCTTCTAAGGATTCTGCTGCTATTAGCCACTTTCTAGTAGCTATTTCTGTCCTATTTAGAAATAAAAAGAGCGCCTCTTTTCCTTTCTTTGTACAAAATAGTTTCTTTAAAGAGAGAGAAGACCCTAGTTGCCTTTGCATCTCCTTTCTCTCTCCTCTATATAGGTCGCAGTCTAGTAGTAGATATTTAGGAGTTTATATAGCTCTACATTCTCTAAAGCATCTACTTTCTTTATCTTTTCCTATTGTCTTTAAGAAGGACTTAAAGTAGCCTTTTCCTAGCTTTAGCTGAAAGAAAGCCGACTGTAGCTTTTTAGGATATCTATCCTTGGGGGCTTTAAGAGAAAAGGAATAGTTTCCTTTACAGATCCTAGTATAGTGTTTTCCTTTATTTTTGTTCATTTGCCAATTATTTTTCCACTATTCTAGTATCTTTTCTCTTGCTACTCTCCCTATGTAGGCTAAGGAGGTATAAAAAGAATATATTTTTCTTTTAGAAAGGCCCTTTTTAGCTAGTTTATCTACTATCTCATTTCTATAGATTTCTAGGTGGCTAGGAACCCAATAGAAGTTAATAGAGACACCCCTACTAGCTAGGTAGGAGCAACTTTACGTAATTTTAAAGACTAGTTCTTGTTCACCTGTAAGAGAATTTAGTAGTAATCTTTTAATAGCCGCCTGGCTATCTATAAAGATATAAACCTACTTCTCTTCTAGTCTTTACTGCTTTAAGTATTCTAGGGCCCTATAGACTGCATAGAGTTCTACGTCTATAATTTCCATATAGGGTCCTAGATTCTAGTTTATTGCATATTTAATCCTATTTCTCTCTCCTATTTTACATACGGCTACTGCACTTAATTTGCTATCTTTTAAGCTATCTGTATAGTATATATCTACTAGGTCCCACTCTAGGGATTCTTATAAATCTTCTACTAGTCTTAGATGTTCTTGTGCAGCTTCTTCCTTACTACTTTTAGAGATAGAAAAGGATGTAGAAATAGGGGGAAGCCACGGTTTTTGCCACTCTAGAGATATTTTCTCTATTTTCCAATTTTGAATTAATTGCTGGACTCTAGATATTAGAGATAGTAGCTGTGTTTTTGGCTATAGAAGGTACTTTATAGTAGAGTTTTTAGAGCTAGAACTAGAGCTAGAACTAGCTACTAATTCGTCTCTATCTTTATTAACCTCTCTTATATAAGCCTCTTAATTGCGTAGTTTTCCTTAAATTTTAGGATTCTTAATGCATAGCTATTGCAAAGCTTTTTAAATCTAATTCTAGGAGGGGGAATAGAAGTCTCAATTTCCATAGCTTGGATAGGGGATCCTCTAAATGCTCCTAAAACTAGTTTTAGGGCCTCGTTTTGTAGAGATTGGTACCTAGCTAGTAGGTAGTCTCTAGATTTGCTTTTCCACCAGCATTGTATTCCGTAGTCTGCTATAGTAGTAACGCAGGCTATATAGAGCTGTCGTAGGGCTTGTAAACATAGGCCTCTTTACGTATTGCCTAGTCTTCTAATTAAATAGAAAGCTGCTTTTGCTTTAGAGATCCTTATTTCTACGTATTGTTTAAAGGTAAGCTTTAAGTCTAGAAATACCCCTAGCTACCTAACCAGGGTTTTAGGGGGTATTTAAGTTTGTCTATAGTTTACTAGTAAAGGGGGCTATAGCCTAAGGAGTTGTTTGCCTTTAATTAGATCTTATAGTTATAGATTTAGTAAGGGGGTGGCTAGCTAAAGGCCGCCTTTAAGTATACGTCCTTATATCCTAAGTAGATAGTAGGGAAAAGGCGCTTAACTAGCTCCTTATTGGTTTCTTTAAATAGCCCTTCTTCGCTTTTACTAAGAATCCAGTTAATTTTATATAAGCTAGTTGTAAAGACCTTATTATCTTTCTGGTATATATTAAAGTAAAACCCTATAGCGCTAATTATAGCAATACCTACTATAGGAGGTGTTACGGCGCTGGTGGAAAACGGTGGATTATGGTAGTAGATTGTGGCGGACAATCGCAGACAGTTTCTTACTGTTTTAGACAGTCGCAGTCACGTGGCCAGATAATCGCATAAAACCTTAAGCGGCGCTACCCTTCTTCCCTTTTCCTTTCTTTAGCTTTGGATCCTCGTTTATAGACAATCTAATCGTATAGGCTTACGCGACCCTTTTGCCGTACTCGTGCCTTAATTAATTAAGTCGCTAATATTATCTAAAGCTTATCTACTCTTCTTTCTAAAAAGGAACTTAAAAATATTTATAGACTATAAATAAGAATAGTACACAGAAGTAGACCTAAAGACTATTACTAAAACTTAAAGAATAGAATAGAACCAATCCTATATTTAATAATTGGAAGCTTTAACTATAAAATAAGCTTAAAGTTAATACGGACTACTTCCCTACCACTAAAGCTAAAATGGCCTATATCTTTAGCCGCACCAGTAGAGATATATAAACGTACCTACGTCCGCGATATGTATAGGACTTAATAGATCTCTTCCTCTCTAGAGAAGAGATAATTAACTATTTATATTCTATCTATAAGGACCCCTTTAAAGTATAAAACGCCCGCCTTAATTATAAAAGCCTAAATATAAAAACAATAGAGACCTTATTAGCCTTTAGACCCGCTTTTTATACCTAGCTAGCTAAGCTTAAATTCCCTAAAAAGATCTAATATTAGACCTATTTAATAAGCTTACCCTAAACCTATAGCAAGCCGTACTATTAGTTTTTACTACTATATAGACGCTAAAGGAACTTATAGACTAGCGCTTAGCTATTAACTAAGGCCTCTATTAAATTAAGGCACGAGCTAAATAGTATAAAGCCTAAAACTCTCTAAACTAGACCACTATAAAAGCGGCCCATAGTGCCCTAGTATAATTAGTAACTTCTATAGCACTAGCTATACAGCCTGCCGTTAATTTAGTAGCTAACTATATAGCTAGTTCTACTATGGGTCTAGTGTATACTCGGCCTATATACAGTAACCCCCATAGATAGGCCCTTAGCGATTAAGAAGCTTACTTCTTATACGGTTAGAAAGGCTACTATATAAAAGACTGCCTAAAAAATATTTTAAAAAAAATAGATAAGGTCCTATTAATCTAGGAGGATAGTATAAAGTTAGAAAAAGGGGAACCTTAGAGAAAGACTCCTCTTTAGGGTTAAAAGGGATTAATATATTATATATTAATCTAGGTCAGCTAGTTAGTAAAAGAAGCTATACTATCTCTTATACTTTATTTTATAATAGATATTAAGTTTTAACCTCTACTTTAGCCAACTCTAGAGTAAATGCCTTTACCTTAATAGATACCTAGTATGCCGTAAAGCTAGCTAACTTTTTAAATATACTTATTAAAGAACTACCTAAACTAATTCCTATTCGTGGGTATAATAGACGGATAGGGCTACCTATTACAACTATCTTGTGAATTTACCTCCGCGTTAATAGATAAAGATAGTATAACGTTCCCTTCCTTATTATGGACCTGAGAAGCTATAATATAATCTTAGAAAGAAAATAGCTAGCTTATTTAGGCTTATAGCTTAATATATAAAGTAGGCGGCTTATCTAGCCTAAAACTCTACCTCTAACCCCTTCTTTTATAAAAGAAATTAGTATTATAATAGAAAACCTTATACGGCCCTAGATTAATACTATTTACTAGGTAAATACTATATATAGAGATAAGGCCTTTAAGAAAGATATATAGCTTAACCCGTAACGGATCTATATACTATACCGCCCCTAGACTAGCTATATTACGCTACCTATACTAAAGACCTAGAAAGCTAGTAATAACCTAGCTAGGTTAACTATAGAAAAATTAGGCCCTATGTAGCTAGTGTTACGGCCCTAATGCGTAACTTGGATAGGGGGCTTAGTTAGGGTTCGGCTAAAGGCTTGGCTCCCCCTTATATATAGACGTGTCCTTACCGCCATCTTCTTTTTCTCCTTATCTTGATATCCGGGTCCATAGACATTCCAATTGTATAGGCTTGCATACGTTCTAAACGGCGCTCGTGCCTCGATTGACTGAGTCGCTGTGATAGCTAGAAAGGAAAGCTAGGAATATTAGACGCTATACTAAACTAATAGATAAGAAAGATAATTTATGGAAAATAAAACGTAAGCTAAGGAAGACTATAAATACTATACTATAAAATACGACCTAATAGATATCTGTAAAGAAACTAGCAAACCTTCTACTAGTTAATATCTACTATATTGGTGCCGTAGGATTTTGCTAGAACTTAGTTTAGCCTAATATTATTACCTTTATAACTAGCTTATATAAAATTAATTAAATAATTAAGGAAAAAAAGTAGGGTTAGTGAATAAGAAAGCGAGCTTATAAATAAGGAACTAGTAGAATAAAAGCTGCCTTATTAATACCAGAAATTTAAGGATATATTCTCTAAAGCAGCGTCTAATATACTTCTACCTTATTAACCGTATAACTATAAGATTGAGATTAAGCAGTGTAAGGAAAATACCCTTAGCTTTAGCCCCCTTTATAAGCAGTTTATTACCGAATTATAGGCTATAAAGTAGTATCTTATTAATAACCTAAATAAGGGCTTTATTAAGCCTAGCTAAGCCCCTTTTACCTTACCTATTCTTTTTATTAAAAAGCTAAATAGAGGACTCTGTTTTTATATTAACTACTATAAGCTAAATAATATAACCCTTAAAGACCGCTATCCGCTACCCCTACTTAATAAGACTCTAGCCTAAATAAGTAGAGCTAAGGTTTTTATAAAGCTTAATATTTACTAGGCCTTCTATTAAATTAAAATAAACCCTAGGTTTAAGGATCTTATTATATTTTAGACCTATTACGGAATATATAAATATAAAGTACTCCCTTTTAGACTAACTAACGGACTAGTTATATACTAGCGGTATATAAATAATATACTCTTTAACTACCTTAACAACTTCTATATAACCTATTTAGATAATATTATAATCTACTCTAAGAATAAGCTAGAACACAAGGAGTACGTTTATAAAGTTTTATAATAGCTTCGCGAGGCTAGCCTCTAGATTAATATTAAGAAGTTAAAGTTTAGTATTAAGTGTATAAAGTACCTAGGTTTTATTATTAGTATAAACGGAATTAAAGCTAACTTAGAGAAAACGGCTGTAATTAACTAATAGGTACCCCTATGGACCGTAAAGGGGGTATTATTATTTTTAGGTTTTTATAACTTCTATTAACGTTTTATTAAAAACTATAGTGGGATTACCTAGCCTCTTAACCGTCTTACTAAAAAAGACTAGCCCTTTTACTTTAATGCTATATATAGGCAGGCCTTTAATAAGCTTAAAAAACGGCTAGTATTAGCTCCCCTACTTACCTATTTTAACCTAGAACGGCCCTTAATACTAAAGACTAATGCCTTAAATAGTGTAATAGCTAGTGTTTTTTTCCTAAAAGTAACCGGATAAAGAATAGTACCCTATTATATATACCATATAAAGACTATAATAGATACTAAGCTAAACTACTATATCTATAATAAAGAAATGCTAGCTATTATCTCTAGCTTTTAGCACTGGCGTATATAGCTAGAGGGGACCCCTAAGCCTATTAAGGTAGTTTTAGATTATAAGGCCCTAGAATACTTTATAATAACTAAGGCCCTTACGGCCTGGTAGGTACGCTAGGCGGATATCCTATCTTAGTTTAACTTCTTAATTATATATAAACTAGGTGCTATAAACTATATAGACGCTCTTATAAGGTGTAAATAAGATATAGATAACTAGATGGCTATAAAGATCTTATTACAGACCTAGAGACTACTATAACTAAAATACCTTAACCCCTAAATACGGGCAGAACTAAATATAGACTCCTTAGGCGCTAAGATATATCCTATTAACTTCTTTAAACTTAACCTTATTAATAAACTACTATAGGCTAACTAAACGACCCCCTTTCTATAGGAGTACTATAAAAAGGCGAAGAATATTACTAGCCGATAGTCCCTTAAAAACGGACTATTTAAGCACTAGGAATGGCTAGTAGTAGCTAAGAAACAGAACTTACGGACCTAGCTTATTGCCAAAGCTTATGCCTAGGTCTCTATACCTACCCTAAAAAAAATCTTTAAGATTATTAGTAACCGCTACTACTAGCCTAGAATAGTTATAGATATTAACCGCTATATATGGAACTGTAATAACTGCCGTAGATTTATAATTTTACGAGATAAGACCTTAGGACTATTAAAGCCACTTCTAGTACTAGAACGCCCTTGGTAGTATATCTTTATAAACTTTTATAAACTACCTACAGACCGTAACGGATACGATATAGTTATAATCCTAGTTAACCGCTTTAGTAAGCGCCCGTTTTTAATCCCCTATTATAAAAATATTAATGCTAAAGAGGCGGCCTAACTATATATCTACTACGTCTACCAAATTTATAGACTACTAGATACTATTATATCTAATTATAGGCCGCAACTTATATCGGCTTTCTGGAATAAGTTTACCTAAATCTTAGGTATTAAGCTAAAGCTTTCTATAGTATACTACCTCTAGATAAATAGTTAGACGGAAATTACAAATTAATACTTGGACTAAAGACTTCGGCCCTTTATTAACTACTTCTAAGATAACTAGGCTAAACTACTACCCCTAATAGACTATACCCAAGTAACCCTACCTTATAACTCTATAGGATTTGCCCCTATCCAACTAGAAATAGGCTGCTTACCCTATATAAGCTTTAACTAGGAAAGACTAAAAGGACCCTAGACTATATACAAAAAACTATCTTATAAGAAATCCTAGATGGTAGCCTGTATAAATTTAGAAAAGGCCTAGAAATTAATATAATAGTAGGTGAATAAGCATAGGTAAGAGCCTAACTTTACCGTAGGAGATATGGTCTAGGTTGTAATAAAGAACTAAAAGATAGAACGACCTAGCCGTAAGCTAGACTATTAGATAGGAGGACTATATAAAATCCTTAATAAAATAGGCAACTTATATAAGGTTAAGCTCCTAGATTTAATTAAAGTTTACCCTATTTTCTTACTAGATAAGCTACGGAAAGCTATAAATAACCCGCTACTTAGATAAAAGAACGAGCCCCTACTACCGATTTAAGTTAATAGCGACGATAAATAGAAAGTTAATAAAATACTAGCCTATAAACTAGTATAAGGGACGCTATAATACCGTGTTTAATAGAAAGGCTATAATCTAGACCTAACCTAATACCCCACCTAGAACTTTATAGGCTGCCCCTAGAAGCTTAAAGAATTCTATAATTAATATCCTAATAAGCCCAGACCTCTAAAGTACCTAGATAAGTAAATAAAGTACTAGTATAGTAAAGACATTAAGCTGCCTATTAAGCATAAGGATAAGAATACCCTATAAATATAATACAGATATATAAAGCCTAAGGGTTGGCTTTTTTAGAGGGGGGGGTAATGTTACGGCGCTAGTGGAAAACGGTGGATTATAGCGGACAATCGCAGACAGTTTCTTACTATTTTAGATAGTCGCAGTTACGTGACTAGATAATCGCATAAAACCTTAAGCGGCGCTACCCTTCTTCCCTTTTCTTTTTTCTAGCTTTAGATCTTCGTTTATAGACAATCTAATTATATAGGCTTGCGCGACTCTTTTGCTGTGCTTATGCCTTAATTGACTAGGTTGCTAATAGGGGGGTCGTGTAATTCTAGGGGGCGCGTTAGTTTGCTTTAGCTCTAAGTTTAACAATAAGCAGTAAGCTGTAAGTCTTTTATAGGTTAGTAGGTTATCTAAGGTTATAATAATCTTCTTTTATAGCCTAATTATTAGTTTGTTATATAGGTCTAATTAATAGTTTTTAAGGGTGACTTATTTTTCTTTTGTAAGATATAAGAATTAAATCTAAAATTTAGTAAAGGGTTAGTTCGGTTTTATTATTAGGCGGTTATAGTTATACTAGGCATTTTATACTTTATTTAGGTTAATATAGATAGCAGCTAGGTATTATAGTATTTTATTAATAGATATAAACTAGGTAGAGAAGTCGTCTTTAAACTTAGCTTAAAGGTAATACTAGGCACTTCTAGTAGTTTAACTAAAGAGGTAAAGTATTTTAGCTTCTTTAAAGAGCAAATGGTTATTATTAACGCAAAGCTTTTCTTATACTTAAATCCTCTAATTTTTAAAAATAGGGTCTATTCTATTAGATAGTAGTTAGGGATTAGGGAGCTTAATAAACTTTAATTACTTCGCTATTATATCTATACTTCTTAGTATATTATATTTAATAAAGCAAACTGGTTAGCTAGGGCTTTAAAAAGGGGAAGCTAGGCTATTTTATAGGGCTATAAAGCTTTCTAGGACCTCTTATAAGGTCTTTTATATATTTTTTACTTTAAGATAATTAGCTTTCTAGCTAGCTACAAGGGTAAGAATCTACTTGCGTACGTCTACCACATTATTATTATCTTTAATTTCCGATCCTAGCTTAATCTTAAGTTCCTCTTAGGTAGAGGCAGTTTTCTTAAATAAGCTTACTTTAGGTACTATTGTTAGCTTTCTTAGGTTCATTAAAATTATATAATTTAGTTTTAATTCTAGGGTTCTTTTAGGGGTATAGGTTAAGTACAGTCTGGCCTATAAAGTGTGATATTATTAGGGCCTTCCTAGGTAGTATAAAGTGAGTAACTTTTAGTATAACGCATTAACGCGTCGTTATAGGTAAAGGTCTTCTTAGGGTGGAATGTTTTTAAAGCCTTCCCAAGCAGTATAGGGAGAGCTTAATATAATATAACGGGCTTGTATAAATGCCTCTAAGACAAAGCTTATAGATTACTACTATATAAAGATACTAAGCTAAAGAAAAGAAGAAGAAAAAGAAAACCTTTAAGGGTTAACGTAAATACAAAGGGGTCGCTAAGGCGCTAGTGGTAAGCGAGCTAATAGCGATTTTCTATCCCGGGGATAGAAAATCCTAATTAGTTAGTAGAAGTTAAGGGTAGCAAAATATAGCAGAAGCATAGCAGAATTTAGTAGGTAACGCGCCCTAGCACCGTCACAATACTATCTACGTAATTTACCTAGATAAAAAATTTATCTACTTAAATAATAAGGATAAGCACGTTAAGTACGTTAAGTAGTTACTATAATAGCTCCGCGCTTAAGGGGTATCGTTATATACCCTATATCGTATTAAGGAGATTTTACTATACCTACGTTATAGCTCCGCCAATATAGCTTTATATTTTAGAAATAATAGCAAATTCTATAGCTTTATTCTAAAGCTATATTGGTAAAGTTATAAGGGGTATATTATTTTAAAAAGATAGGTAATATATAACATTCGGCTTTACCATCTACGGTTCTACCAATATAGCTCTAAATTATATAAATAGGCGCTAGATTTATAGCTCTAGTAAAGAGCTATAAAATAAGGCCCTATTTATAAAATATAAAGGTATATTAGTAAAGTTATAGGGGGTATATAGTTTTGATAGAGTGGGGACGTTCGGCTCTAAGTGTCACAGTACGTGCCGACTGTCAAGGTACGATATACGAGGTGACTGTATATGATTAACAAACGATGTCGTGTGAGGATCTATGTAAGAGGTGAGGCGGTATATATACACGTCGCTCAGGGGTCAGGTCTGTGCTCGTGTCATGACAACACTAACAGGCTTGCGGAGGATAAATTATCCTATCCGGTCGGGCGGATAATAATCCTATCCGAGGATAGCCCGGATATCGGATAATATCCAGATAATATCTGGATATTCGCAAAATTTTTAACTACAAAACTAAACCTTTACCCCCTATTGTACGACGCTATAAATATAGCTAGTACTAGTGAAATTCACCCCGAAAACCTTAACGATAATAATTCTTTTAAAGTCGACACACTTTCTGCCCTTTTAAGCGGCGTTAAGACCAAAGCTGATACTAGTTTAATCCCAACTACTTATATAATACAGATCTTAAGATAAGTCTCCTTAATTTATAAATATACTCGTACAGTAATAAAGGAAGAAAAGGCTTATACAAAGAAACGCTACTTTTGTAAATACTGTTCTCCTTAAGACCTAAAAGGACACTATTCCTTAACCGTTGGATTATAAGGCCATCTTAAAAAATATAATATTAAATAGAATCTAGCAGAGAATTAAAAGCGTACAACAGTAAAAGATTAGGGGGAGAAATCTCTTTTAGAACTATATTAAAAGCTTTTAGTAAAAGGAGAAGTTTAAGGTCTTAAGGATAAGGTTCTAAAGCGTATAGTATATTAAAATACTATAAAGTAAGTACTTCTAGATCTAATTATTATATAATAGCTTCCCTTCTTATATATAGAATGGCTAGAGTTTTATACTTTCGTAAAAGCATTAAATTAAGAAGTACCCTTAATTATCCCTATATACTACTTAACAATTATAGCCTAGATTCTTAAACACTTTACTAAGAGTTAAGATATTGTATAAAAAGTACTTTAATCTATAAAAACAAATATTTACCTTACCGTGGATATCTGGACCTCTTTAAGTTATTCCCTTCTTCTTAGAATCTGTGCTAGCTTTATTAATATCTAGGATAAATACCGGAACCCCTTAATTGCCCTTTATATAGTATCTAGTTAGAGTAATATAAATTAATGGGAGGCGCTTCATCCGGTTCTTATTAAGTACGGCATTAAAATAAAGATTGGAGCTCTTATTAGCGATAATACTAGATTAAATAATATTTTCTATTGTATAATTAGCTAATGGCTTAGCCTTAAGTATAAAATTAACTAGATCGCAATATATTAAAGAATTCGCTATTAGGGGCACGTTATTAATCTCATTATTTAGGCCTTTCTATTTAGTTTAAAAAAGGATAAGAAGCTTATAAACTTATATAATAAAGANAATAAGNAANAGNATAAANAAGAAGAGNAANAAGAAGAAGAAGTTNTATAATAAGCACTACCGCTAGTTAAAAGAAAGAAAAAAAAGGATAAAGAATTAGAGCTAGTATTAGATAAAAAGCGTAAAAGAGGTAAAAATATTTAAAATATTATAGGGCTGATGGGAAAGCTTTATAACTATATTGTTTATATCTATAGCTTAGCTAACTATATAATATAGTTTATTAAATATACTAGTAAAATGGTTCCTCTAGATAATTATATAAGATAGAATAGCTAGTTTCTTATACTATATATAGCTTTAGAGGATAAGGTAAAGGCTAGGCTTTAACTCTATGTGGAGTACTATAAGGATAACTTAAAAGATAATATCCTCTTAACAAGTAAATGGATATATCTTTATATAATTTGTAATTTCCTTTAGTCTTTCTATAAAGCAACTCTATTTCTTTAAGGAGATTATATAACACTAGAGAGGGTTTTAGAATTAGTTAATATCCTTAAGGATATAATATAGACCGCATTAGTAAATTATACGATACTCTTAACATTTCTTTAGCTAATTATTTCCTATAGGTAATAGCTACTAAGGCTAAGGATAAGTTCATAACTCCTTAACTCTAATATACTAAGAAAAAGCTTATAAGGTATGTTAAGAAGCTAAATAATTCTCCCTACTATCTAGCGGTATAAGTTCTTAACCCAGAGTGTTATACGGCTTTCTTAAAAGATTAAAATGATTGTATTACTATTAAAGAAGAAAAAAAGCTCTTTAGCGTATAAAAGCTCTAGGAGAGATTCCGCGAGAAAGTAATACTTTTAGGTTTAACTATATTGTACGCAACTAAAAAAGCTTAAAAGTCGCCTTTAGAGTCTAAAGAAAATCTCTCTGCCTTCCATAAGGCTTATCTTTAGCATTATTTAAAATATACTTATTTATAGAGTCTAGATAAATTTAATAACTACATTAATAAGAATCTAATTCCGCTTAATAGCCGTATAATAGCTATTTAATAGTGGAATTAGCCTCTTTAGTATATAAGATTTCTATAACTCTTATAGCTTATAATTAAAGTTCTTTTAATACCTAGAATAAGCAATAAGCTAAAGAGAGTATTTTTAGGTTCTTAACGCCGTATTCTATAGGATTATACAAAAACTACTCTATAAATACTTAAGGTATCGGAGTGTATAAAGGACTGGGTAGCTTATAAGATTCTAAGTATTCCCTTATAGTTATACGAGGGAAAGTATATAAGGGGTGTATTGTATAACACTAAAGGGGGGAAGAGGGGCATATAAATAAAATAATTTTAGGTAAAAGGTAACCACTAAAGACGCGTAGGTAGCGTAGGTAAATATATACTAACTTTAAACTTAATAGATTATAAGTTTAAATCCTACCAACGTCGTCCTTTATTAAGAATCGGGAAATATAATTATTTAGTATATTTCCCGTCCTACCATACAACAGATTCTCCGGCGACATTATTATACTATAAGTAAACTCTCCTCTCCGTACAATATACCTATATAACTAACTACTCTTAAAATAAGTAGGAGAGGGTAGAAGCTTTACCAGCAATTAATATAGAGGCTTAGGTGGGGGGTGTATTAGAGAGGCAGGTGCGGATAGGGAGGCCCTTATATATAAATGCAATTCTAATTTAGAGCTATAGGTTTCTAAATATAACTATAAGTAACCTATATTACTTATATAAGGTAGAAAGCTAATTAATACTAGCCTTACAAGGCTTATATAGCGACTCTACATCGTCCAATAGGCCCTTACCCCTTTACTAAATATCAAAGTCTCCCAGGGTTCTATAGTAGGTGCTATAGAAATTACAAGTAGTGGGATTATAGAGCTTAATATTCGTTATATAATATAAATTTTTAGCCTATAATGGCGGTAGCGGGGGGCACTAAAGAGTAAGGATTAGATTATAAAACTAGAGGATAATAAGAAGTAGAAAAAAGTTACTAAATTTAAACTGCTGGGTCTTCTCTCTTTTTTCCTATTTTTATTTTATTTTATAGTATTTTATATAAAGAGAAGTATAAATAAAATGCAGAAAGAAGATATCTAATTAGTAGGAAAGCTAAAGGTATTTGCTAAGGCTCTATATAAAGCTCTGCATAAAGCTTTACACAAAGCTCTATATAAAGCTCTGCGGAGGTGTCACGGCACTGACCTGACGCGTTGTTATGGCTCGTGTACGCGTATGCATGAGCACGGACCTGACCCCTGAGCGACGTGTATATATACCGCCTCACCTCCTACATAGATCCTCACACGACATCGTTTGTCAATCATATACAGTCACCTCGTACATCGTACCTTGACAGTCCGCACGTACTGTGACAGTATGTCGTGTCATCTTATACGCCCCCGGTAGGGCTTTGTTTCCACCGTTCCAAAGCTACGTCCAAAGCTTCGACCCTACCCCGGGCGGGATTCTTACCCCCGTTCCACGTCAATGCGACCTAGTAAAATCTCTGTTAAATCCATTCGAGCCGATCTCCTCTTTGAGTTTCTAAGCTGGCAGCAGGGAGACACCCTGCGGGCTATAGTTTCTCTTCTCAATCTCTGAGTTTCCTAGGCCGGCAGCAGGGAGACACCCTGCGGGCTATGGTTTCTCTGTCTCAGTCTCCGAGTCTCCGTATCTAGCCATGCTTCTGCTTCACGTCCCGAGTTTCTAAAGCCGGCTGCAGGGAGACACCCTGCGGGCTATATTCCTCGTGTCTTGATTACAGTGTAAGACTATGGGTTACGATCTCGTCTCCGTCTTCGTCTTCGAATCCGCACAGATACTACAAGTTTACCGCGACAAGAATCTACGTTTTAACCTCGATCTCCGCACCCCGAGCCTTTCGAGTCTACGCCTTAACCTCGATCTCCGCACCCCGAGCCTTTCGAGTGTCAACATCCGCCATACACCCCGTGGATAAATTTTCTCCCGTCTCCTTCGTTTTACCCCTTTACCTTCGGCTTTATTTAGTACTTGAGACGAGCACTAGCGGAGAGCGATGTAGTAGGGATATAGGTAGGAGGGTCTAAGGACTGTAAGGACGAGGACCTTTATGGACTGGAAGGACGAGAACCTTTAAGGACTGGAAGGATGAGGATATATGGTCTATTTTTTTTTACCTGTGTTTTTACTGCCGTCACTTGGCTCACAGGAGCTCGCCTTATTGGGGAGGGATGTACTGTCACGGCACTGACCTGACGCGTTGTTATGGCTC